>NW_026623344.1:144322-175038 GCF_030028575.1 Malurus melanocephalus
CCTTTGAAGATTCTGTCCGGGTTGGTTGCTGGTTGGATGAAAAGAAACTGTAAAAACTGTTTTGCTTGTAAAACATGAATGTTTGGCTTAATTGATAAATTACTGACATTTAGTATCAGGGGTTTATCTGTTGCCAAACTAGATGTATCATAAAATACCAAATTTACCAAAGCTAGGCAGACTAACAAAAAAGGATCAGGCAAATCTCAAACTTCTCTGCTCTGTTGCTGGCTCATGGTGATTTCTCATGTTTAGTGAACTCTGTTTTTCTTAGGATCTGTTTTAATCTGACTTTTAAATTGGCATGATCATTTGGAGAGCATAAAGCAAAAAGATTTGCTTAAATCTCCTTGGCCACCTCTGTRTAGTTGTCTTGAGCCCTGCATTTTATTGCATACTGGTAGCCCCATGCAGGTGTTCTCATAGTTACTTCAGAAGGAGGTTGGCATTAAATTTTCTGAATGCTCATTGAATGTCATGAAAAATGAAGCCTTAGTACAAAAACATAGGAATTTGTTTTTCCTCTGCTTTTGTTTAGCAGCCAGTAGAGCAATCTCTGTTACTAATGTGTTGTATCCATGGCTCCCATGTTTGGAATTGATGGAGTCTTTCTAAATAGGAATGGTGGAAGAGCTTCCTCTCAATGATGGGAGCTCAAGGTTAATAATTTGATAATTTTCAAATTGTGATAATTTATCTTCATTCCATCATTAATCGCTTAGGAAGTAGTGAGTGTAAATTGCTTTGAATTTGGTGGTGTTAAAAARCTGTTGTTTTTGTGGAACTTGCTCATTGTCCAGAGCGGCACATCACAGTTTTTCACTTCTTATCTTGGAAAGTAATAAGAGTAATGGGGAAAACAGTGAAGTTTTTGTTTTCACTTCCAAGTTTTCCTAGTGAAATGAAAATAATGAGGTGCTGGGGGATGTCACTAGGCATGTCATTATTATTTTCATTCAATGTTTCTGTTTTGACTTGGTGTTTGTAATTGAATGATTGCAGTTGGTGCTGTTTGTTTTCTTTTGGGATTAGTACTTAGTTGTGATTTAGTCTTCCAGGTGGTAAAAGCTTTTCTGTTGATTTCTAGGTTTTAACCCTTGAAGTTGCTGTGAGATGTGACTGTCTGTCACTCACAGTGTTCCCATTATTCTGAGGTTGTTTTATCTCACTGTTACAATTCAGTTTTCTTTCTTAAGCTTCCCTCATGGATTAGACCAATGTAGCTGAAGCTGTTAAGGGGAAATTACTATTTCACTGACTAGTAAAAGGGAAAGAAACTAGCAGGGTATTTATTTTTGTTTGGTTTGTTTGTTTTTTTAATCCTTTAACTGTTTACTTACTTCCAGTAAGGTTTGTAGCATTTGGTTTTGGAAGCAATCTGCTGATTTTTTTATGGCTGGATTATCACTGTGTATTTCAGAAGAAACTGTTGTTGAAACTTGGAGTGGTGTAGTGTGCAGCTTGACGGCTGCTCAGTGGTGTAGGTTTTAGCGACCCTGCCATGTGTGTTCCTTGAAATTGCTGTTGGTTTCTAATTTGATGCTTTCCAACATGAGGTTTTTTTCCATATAGGATCTGTCAGGATCRTTTGGTGTTAGCTGAATTCAGCTGGGTCCTTTGGTTACCTCGTGAACTGAACATCTGGGCACTGGGAGCTGGGTGCTCTCGGTGGAGGTGCTCTAACCCTGAAATGAGCTCCTGTTGATCAGACTGAAGGGCTGCTTGTTGACCCTCAAGGGCACGGTATAAGRCCCATCTGTTAGGGCTGAATTTTGCCTGAGGGAAGGTTACTTCAGTTAAGGTCTACAGGGAGTATGTTTAGCAGACATTAAAAGTATAATAGCAAATTGATTGGGCTTTWGTGCATGTGTTCAGTGCCTGGCTCTGTTCTTGCTTCAAGTAGACAGTTGCTAATGCGACTTCATGGAAACTAAAAATGAAATTCTATTGCAGTGCTTTCAGGTTTTTTTGGTGAGACTACTTCTGAACTTACTCTTACTCTATGTAGTTCTGAAAAAGTAATAAAATCAGGGAATGAATAAATTTTGGGCATTTCATTCATTAAATTCAATAGAAGGCATTACTTGCAGTAGTGAGGAAAATGTTCTCCTTGGAGAGCCAACTGTGTGTCAGCAGTGATGTGCAATATACCATTTAATGCATTAAATCATAGTCTCATTATAGTTTTATTCAAATCTAAATGTACACAAAAATTAATGCCAAGATGTAAAAGACGTAGTTTAAAATTCRTGCATTTTAAATTGTGAATAATTTGGATATCTTTTTTTCCCTATAATCCGTATTTACACAACTCCAACAATGACTTAATTTTGCTCAGAKCCTTAAAGGAAAAGAATAATCCAGAATTTAAAGTTCTTGAAAAATGTTTTCTGTAAAGTGAAAATGACTGCCAGCTTCTTGCAAGTTTTTAGGTATTATTTTTTGTTTCAGTATGGTTTTTAAATAGAGTTTGAACTGAAATTTAACCAGTTAGACACGTTTGATTGTGCAGGTACAAACCTTTTAACATGAAAGTGCTCCTAAAAAATATCTTAATCTTCTTGATAATGAAGTTAGTGTTATTTCTAGCCACGGGTAAAATAAGTACAAGTAAAAATAWGACCTGAAACAATTTCTCTGTGGTAATGATACTTCTGTTTAAGCTTGCATGTTTTCGTTTAATGAGCACATTTTACATATCAGTATCATTTCAAAGCTGTTGATCTCTTGGTAGAGGCAGAATTTGTAGGAGGAGGGAAAAATGCCTGACCCTTCTGAGAAGATTCTGTGTTTTCAGCTCTACCTTCCTGCATTTGGTAGACACTGCCAGTGTTTGCAGACTTGGCAAAATGAGGTGTGGGTTTAGTAAGACATTTCGGAAGGGCATTCAGTTCTTGCCTCTACACCTGTGATTTTTTACGTTAAGTTGRTTCAGGTGCTCAGATTAGGATGAAAACAGGGACAACATAAGCTCAAAGACTATGCTGTGCTTGCTGTAACAGTTCTAAATTTTAGTAATTAGTCAGTCTCTTGAATGGTGCTTCTTAAAATCTGCTATTGTGTATGCTGGCTCTCTCCAGCAGTGACTGTTTTTGATGCTCCATTGTTTGAGATGACCCCTTAGCTGAACTCTCTGAAACTCAAATGTCTAATGTTCTTCATCAGGCCATGGTCTATAGATCCATTACAATGGAGCCGGAGCCTGCCTACAGCTTGGGAGCAAACTCAGACCTGTCTGTCACTGGCAAGAGGGGAATGCCACAAGCGCTTCAGTTCTGCTCGTGTCATTCTGCTTTGATAGTGGAAGGCAGGCTTTAAACAGATCTCCTGCCTGCAAGAAAGGGACTTAGTTAGCAAAAGGCAGAAAAATTTGCTTTAACTTAGTTAGCTAAAAATCTGTTACAATGTCTTTATTCTGTTTCTAGTATGTYTGTATTTTTCTTACTTTGTTTTCTCCTCTTACGCACAGTATTACTTTCCCACTTGTAGGCTTTGTGAATTTTGGGTGAGAAAGCAAAAGGATGTAATTTCCATTACTACCTTCCCTTTGTTAAGGAACCTTTTCCTCTCTTGGATCATCTGAAGCAGATAGAAAGTCATATTGGATTGAAAAGCCCCATTCGTATASTGAAAGATACACAGACACTATTTCTGTAGTCCAGCCCTTCTTGGGCTGAGTGTTTGTGCACACATCTAATCTGCTTGTGTGTCCTGCCCTCACACCCTTTGTGAAGTTCTGAGAAACAAAAAAGCAGGTGAACTGGCTGCTCTAACAGTGTTGCAGTTAAGTCTTCACAGACTTAGCAGCTGCCACACTGTAAAACTGACTGTAAAACTTAGCTTTCTGCTTCATCTCAAAATGGGCAGGTCAAGAGACCGCCCAAGTCAGTGTCTTTGATGTTACATATACTACAGACTTTTCTCTGAAAAAGCTGCCTGATACTTTCTCAGTATATGAAAGACAGAGAAAGCTACACACAGTTGAGCTTTACTGGGCACTAGTTTTTCACAGATTCTCTTTGCAGCCTTTAGCTCTTTAGTGAGTGACAGAACTCRGTAAGTGAGAAAGAAACTAATTCTAGATTTCTTAGTACTGGGAGGTACCTGATCACCTGAAATATGCTGGTTCTGGAGGCACAGAAGAGGCAACAAGAAATGTATGTTGCATTTTCATTTAACAGATCATTGCTAGAGAAGGAATGACCCATGGCAGTAAGTTTCTTGTGTTAGTCTACCAAGAATCAATGAAGCAAGTACAAGTGCATCCAAAACCTGTGATCTCTTGTTATGTGACTGCTGGTCATTTTGGTTTATTATCAATTGAGCTTTTTTCCCAGTAGGTTCTGTTACAACAATATTTCTGTATTCTTTAATGTCCTATTCAGAGTTATTCAAACTAGAAGGAAGGAGGGTATTTTGTTTTAAATACGGAGCTGTTACTGCTTAACTGAATTTGAGTTACATTTTTTGCCATTTTTAGACAGGATTTTGAATAGCTTTTAGAATCATAGTCCAGTGTAGCACTTCATTCTCAGTTTCCAAATTCTGTTTGCTACTACTTGATTTAAGTGCTGTGGGCAGCCTTTTTTTATTCTAGATCCTCTGATACAAAATTTTGATACCGTGTTAATCTGTTAGCCCTTGGCAAACACTTAGGCTATTAAATTCAAACCCAGCAAACATTTAAACAATAACTAAATTAGTTTGCCAAGTGTTACTGGTTACTTATGTCATTAATAAAGCTTCTTGTCAGGACTCCTTTTGCTGGAATCAGTACCCTTAGTTGACTGTTACATACTTTTCTCCAAACAAAGGTAGGATAGCTTATAAAAAAACCCAAACCCTAGGTATTTGCATTGCTTAGGCTGTAAAATTAGAGACCTATGATTTTGTGTCAAGGTGTGTTGCACTGCATTTGTAATGTGAGCTAAAGTCTCATGCTTTRGGTTGATTTTCAGGGTTTTTTGTCTCTTCTTAGAGGAATTAAGCAGATTTCGTGTCTTGTGAAACAGAAACCACACACACACCTGTGTGAGCATGCATTTCTCCCCTGCCCCAAAATGCTTTCACAGAACTTGTTCAGGGTTATGTTTTCTTATTGCTTTTCCACTTGAGACCAGATTGTAAACCCAGGAAACTGTATTGAATACTCCTCATACTCAGCCCTGTGGTCACCAGCCCCTCACATCCTCCCAGTTTGCTTGTACTGTTTGTGGGGTGTGTGAGAATGGTCCTAACGAYGTCCGTGGGTGTAGAAACTCATACTGACTGTAAATAGCTTTGAGGCTTGAACTCCAGAAAGGATTTGGGAAGCAGTTTCCTTTGGTACCTTTCAGCTGTGAAAAATGCAGGGTTATTTATCGACCTGAATTGGTTTGAGGCAGCTGTTGCGTGAGTGCTGTGTGTGCAGTGCTTTGCCATCCTTGGCTAAGCAGCTTCCTGTCGAGACCACTGATCCGTGTAACAGCACTGTCTGTGGCAGAAGTGGTTGGGCTTTGTGCCATTCTGTGTGTCCAAACCTACTTCYAAGCCTAATTTTGAGAAAACTGTATTTGGATAGCTTAAGCTGAGGGCGAGGTGGGGCAGTGACACAATTAACTGTGATTAATTATTTGATTTTTCGATCGTCATTTTGGCAAATTTTGCTTTCACAGTGCAGTTTTACAGACTTTATTTTTGGGGATAATTTTTGGCCTAGGCATCAGTTGAGGAAGCAGGAGATGTCAGTCCCATAATTGCATCTATTGTGACCCTGGCACAGTGGAAAAACTGGGATTGCTTGCACCACATTTTGCATGTAAAGCTTCTGACAATTTCTTACAGGGATCCTCAAATACTATTACCAGTAGCTGTAGTTAGTGGGTGTTGATGCTGTTTGGGCTCGTAGCTTATGTCATAAAGGAAATCAGGASTACTGGGGAGGGAAGGGAGACATGAGCAGGAGGCATCCTGGAAAGCTCTGTGTGTTCAGGGTATAGAAAAGGGAAGGAAATAAAAATAATGGGCACATGGAAATATGCTGTGTAGCTACTTCCGTGGGTAGAAGCTATCCCTTCTAAGTTGTTAGACCTTGTTTGAAATTGGGAGGGGCAGRGAAGAAAGGCATCTGGTGTTTGTGTAGCATTTAGGAAGTWTGTATTTGATATCTCTTTATTAAAGCAAAAAGATTTTAAAGGGGTCTGTGCTTGGAATATGTTACATTGCTGGTATTGAGGTAAGAGTTTGCTYRTGAAAACCAAGTTATTCAGGGTAGTTAAAACTAAAGCTTAACTGGGAGTATTGCTAATGGGAATCTGTTATTTTGACTCGGGCAAGACACTTTTTATTGATAAATGCAATGGAATCTACATGGTGTGTAAGAATGGGAAATCTAAACAAAGCAGGTGTCTGTGATTTCAAAATCTATCACAGAAAAAAMCTGCTAGCACAATCTGCTATCTTTAAAAAGATACAGATAATGTGAGAAATCACTAGTGGAGACTTTTGCAGCTGAAGAGCAAACATGCTAATTGTGTCTTCATATTTTGATGTTTTTCTTTAATTCATTTCAGTGTGCAATAGAACAATACTGGATATGTAACCAGTTACGGTAAAAATAAGGAAGAGCAGCTGTACCTAAAAAGCAGGATGGTTTAATATATCCCAGTTATACACATACTGGAGAGGGTCTGGTGGAGGCTCTCCAAAGTGGTTAGAGTGCTAAAGCAAATGCAATACATTGAGAAGGCTTAGTGTGTGTTTTCCTTCAGTTTTGGGGAGGAGGAGGAGGGCAGGGGTTTTGSTGTGTTCAGTGATCTGAAGGGGAGGTTTAACAATGGAGGAGGCAGAGTCATCTCAACCCTGTAGCCGCCAAGGATGAGAGACAAGAGTCAGAAGTTGCCACACTGGAAATTCTGATGAGATCTTGGGAAACTTCCCCCTCCCCCACAACAGGATTAGTCAGCCATTGAGAAAATTGTTCAAAAAGGTAGCAGAAATCCCAGCCTTTGAACACACCCATTAACAACTGCACCAGAAAAGACCACAGACAATCTGATCTCACTKGTTCCTGTTTAAGCAGATTTGACCACCTGGTATTTTGAGGTTCTGTCAAAGGGAAGCTGTTCTGTAATGCTGTGGCTTTGTGGAAGACAAAAACATAAAGGTCTTCAAGGCAACTGATTAGGTTAACAATATTTAAAAAGGTGTTTCAGTAGCTGTTCAATGAGGAAAAGCATCCATCTCCATACTTCTTGCTTGTATGTTGAAAGAGCATGCTCTCTGCAAGATTTTTCTGATCCCTTTGATGACTCTGTATCTGCCAAACTACAGAGCAGAAAGACTGATGAAAGTGACCCCTGCTGGCCACAGATTTTCTCCTGATTCTGGCTTCTCTGGAAACGTTTTGAAAAACGAAAACAAAAACCATTRGTTTAGACCATGCATATGATGGACGCTGTGCTGAGGCCACGCGGGAATTCCTTAAACTTTATGTGGAGCTGAAGTGCTGTATTCTTTATAAGGCTCTAGTTTTGGCAGGGGATTCTGGGCTCAGTATGTTGAGAATTTTCCATTCTTCACTTTTGTTCCTAGTGTCCGGAAGATTTTACACTGTTGAGTAATAGTAGCTGTGTAATAGTAAATGTGCAAGAGTAATACTAAACTGTACATTTATGACTAAAGTGATGAACCACAGTAAATTATTAATTGCGTAAGATTTTCTTTTCAACCTGTCTAAATATATCTGAAACAAAGGCTCTAGTTTTTATTTGCTCTGTTAACATACAACAAATACAAATAGTTTTGGGKTTTTTTTGTCTTGCAGCATAAGCAGCACTATCATGGACGTAGACAGCACAATTTCCAGTGGCCGTTCCACGCCGGTCATGATGAATGGCCAAGGAGTTCCCACCTCCTCTGCCAAAAGCATTGCCTATAACTGTTGTTGGGATCACTGCCACGCCTGCTTCAGCTCCAGCCCGGATTTGGCGGATCACATTCGCTCCATACACGTGGATGGTCAGCGAGGAGGGGTTCGTGTTAATTTTGGGTTTTCTCTCTTTCTGTTTGCCAGTATTTTGCTCTTGAATGACAGTAGCAAATTTTCTGTCTCAAAATTCCAGTTTTGTAACTAGTGGCAGCAAATTTAGTGGCCTGACTTAAGGAATGCAGTCAGTTCTTTTCAATAAATTATTTGAGACTACCAGGGTTTTGATAGTGCCTGAAACTGCTGGTGTATCTTTTAAGTGCTTACCCTTGGAATTCATTTTCTTAAACCTCTTATTGTACGTGTTGCTGCATGTGAAGTCACATCTGAATTGCTGTAACTAATGGAGTCTCACTAGAGGTAAAATACATCCAGAATGTATAATAGGGAAGATGTAAGACTGACTCAAGAGTAAAAAGCCTTAACAAAACAGCTCTGTGTAATAGGGATGGCAAGTTTACCTTCTGTATAATTGCATCTAATTTTTGTTTTTTTTAAAACAAAACAAAAATTGAGTTGCATATAAAAGCATGTAAATTCCAGTCTAATTCCTGGTCAAATGATAATTGGTCTCAACTTTAATGTTTCAAAACATCTTCCAGTAGAGTAATTTCAACTCTGTGCTTAACTACCTGCCCCTCCTCAAACTCCCAAATTACCTCTGATGCCTGGCATATATCATGTAAACTTGCTTTACATCCAACACAAGCACTTTGCCTGCTTTAGGCAGTGTATATTGCAGCTGTTCAATTTTGGGAGACATAATATCAGTTCTTAAAGTAGAACAGTTGTTATCTTTTGACTTTTTGTCCTGTCACKTCTTCAGAAGAAAAATGTTAGGCTGTTACACTTTATCTTCAGTGAGGAAGAAACTTAAATAAAATGCTCATTTGCATTACTTTAAATAATTTTTATATATGAATGCGTCACTGAGACAGTTGTGACTCTGGCTGTATTTAGTAATATTTTTTGACATGAGCGAACTTCTCAGCTTCATGTTGATGACTTTTTTCAGTCCAGTATTTAAGCAGAATCATTCATCCAGTGTAGTGGCTTTTTAGCCACTCATGAGATGATCTCTGAGTTCTGTCCACAGGTATATAAAAGTGTTATATGAAGTCTGGATGAAGCAATGAAATGAAAAAGATGTGTTTGGATCTTTGTTATCCCATCCATGACTCCTTTATGTTTCTTAAAAAGAGACTGAAAGATCTTGCAGGTTTTGATTTGGGTTTTTTTTTTCTTGTGTTCCACTTTTTTGTCACATTTCAAGTGACAGGATTTGTGGATATTTTTRTATAGAAAATGTTGGACTGTATTTGTATATTTGAAAGAGTAGGTTGTTGGAAGCATGAARTGTCTAATAAACTGTTGCATTCAGTTCACGCTTTTGAATCCCCCTGCTGGAGTTAGTTTATTTTTTGAGAAGTTCCAACGTGGTGCCCTGGAAGGGAGATGGATCCTGGCGGGTTTGTTTCAGGGATTTGTCTGCCACCTGCTGGTGAGGTGTTTAAGTGTGTTAGAAATTGCTTTRTGCTTTTTATGGGATTTCAGGTCTTGTTTAACTTCAGTGACTCTGGATTTGCAGAAGAGTAGGGGTTAGTAGTTGCTTACTGAGAATGGAAAGGAATAGGATAAACTCATTGGATGGTAAAATGTTTTTTTTCTGGCTGATACTGGAGTTGTGGCTCCAGTCTGAACCAGATACATCCATGAAGAGCTTGGGAAACTTTTTGACAAAGCAATTTTGCTTCTGCAAGATGTTTTTTCAAAAATATTTTGGGTTCAGCTTTTGACAGGGATTCCTAAGAAGGCTTGTTTGGTCTTCTGGTGGGTGATAGTAAACCCAAGTCCTTGTATTCCACCACCTATAAACTTCACAGTAGCACACCTTTGCCAAGTGCCCTGCAGTCTGCACATGCTGATGGAAATACTGGRACGTTTAATGGAGCTGTTGCAGAGCCAGGAATCTCAGAAATTCCAATTCTGTGGTTTTGAGGGGATCTCAAAACTGAGGAGTGGCAGATCCCAAAGGTTTAGGGGCTTTGGTGCTTATTTTTGTATGTCTGGATCAGTCACACAGACATGGAGGGGTTTCCAGCTTTATCTGAGTAAAGCTGGGTTGTGTATCCATTATACAGCAAGAACATAGAGCTCCCTTGGCTGCTCTTTCATTTTGCAAATACAATCTTTTGAAGGTTGAGGGGTTTTTTTCTCCAAWAGAGAACAAGAAACTCAAATCCAATTAGTTTCCTGCATTTCTGAAAACCTGTATTACAGACAGTGCTGTTCCTGGGAACTTTATTTTGCTGTGACAAATTAGGGTTTTACTTCCCTTCACACGCAGACCTGTTGAGGAAATTCTAATGAAAAGCAAGTTCATTGAGCTTTTTTATTCCCTCAGTTACAGATAAACACAATGAGAGGAGAGAGAAAAGCAGCATGAGTAAGTTCTGCTCCCCTTAGTGCACTATTGTGCATGTGATTGTTCGGTACATTGSAATCACAAAACATCCATATATTTTGAATCCTGTGAGAGATGGTGACTTTCTTCATCAGGAATTGAATATAAGGCCCTAACTAGAGGTATCTAGTATTCCAGAATGCAAAACTGATATATAAACAACTGCACTGCAATTAAGAGTTTTTTACTTTTCCATGCTCAAAGAWTAAAATCATTTGCTTATGAGAGTAAATACTTCCCAGAAAATGCAAATTTTTCATTTAAAAGTGTTCTGTCTCTATATCTGGTGGATACGGATACTGAGTGCAAACACAAATAAGCAGCTCCTGTTGCTCTTGATTGTGTTTATCTGCAGGAGCATCTGCCTGTTGATATTTTATTCCAGTGRCCTGTTTTTATTGAATACTTAGGGTTGTAATTATATTTTTCCTTGGTGAGATACAAGAAGTGTTGCAAAACAAATGGTTATTATTCARAATTCTTTGAAGTGTTGTGAAATGTTGTGAAAACAGTCTTCTTTGCTAACGTGATTTTTTATTTACTGTGTTTTTTGATTTGTGTAAGCTTACCACATTTTTATTCTATTAGGTGTTTGTTTGCTTGTGGAAAGGTTGCAAAGTATATAATACACCTTCAACAAGTCAAAGTTGGTTGCAGAGGCATATGCTGACGCACAGTGGGGACAAACCTTTCAAGGTAAGGTTCATTGTAACATACATCTTCTCTTATTTTTAGAAAAATTCTCTTTATTTTTCCTAATACAATACGTCAACTGAAAAATGCGATCACAGGAGGATTTCTTAAAAAGCATCCAGTGAAYTGAGCCTGGCTCTTTGCAGTAATAGTACCCAAAGGTCCTGTTCTTTTACAAAAGCAGGTGAAGAAACTGTTATTGCTTCTCTAGCCCTGTTTCTTTTAAWCTATAAATGGCAGGGAAGTGTAAAGCTAAATAGTGCTAAAGTTCGGGAGGTCTGTGCATTTTCCAGTTGAGCTGCTTATGCTGTAACAGTGAGATATTTTCTCTCATACTTTACACTTCCACATCAAATTTTGGATCATGGCTGATGGTGCACATTGTGTGCTTGAATAAGAGCTGCTTTTGTTAAATTCAGTAGAAACATTGTCAGTGATTATTTATGGTTCACTTCTCTGAAAGTAATAGSAAGTCAGGAATGCAGGACCATTGAGCTGACTGTATTTCCTGCATAGTATTTTCTAACTTTCTCTTTCTTTCTCCCCTTAATCTGTACCTGCAATTCTAGGTATAGTAGTGTTTATCATTCCCATATCCACCAATCCGTTATTAATGAGTTGCTTCATCCTGTTATGGATACAGTTGGGGCAGTTCATAGCTGTCAGTCCTGGATCACTTGATGGTAAGTCCCACCCACACTACTTCAGACTGAAGTTCTCCTTCCATGTAGGTTATGAAAATGAAATAGGGTTTGGGTTTTTTTGAGTTTAGGTAGCATTTTATGCCTCCTTCTCCCATAACCCCCAGCTCCACCAGTTTTTAGTCACTGTTTCTCCACTTGCCTGTCTTTCTTCTCAGGTAATACCTTCCACTTCTTCAAAATTTTATTTTAAGGCAGCTTTGTTACTAAAAATACTTCTCTGTTACAGTGGTGTCTTCCAGTAGTTACATTTTCTRTATAGTTTTTAACAGTAGTTATGACGTAAAACAAAACTACATTAAACGAAAACTTAGAGAGTAAAAATAGTGCATTGCATTGCATGTGAAAAACATTTTTTTAATAAACATTAGATGTTTTTTCCATAATGAACCATGTAGTTTAGACTGAAAATTTCTGACTCAGAGAGTAAATAGCCCTAGGAAAATGGGTTTTAAGGTTATCATACCATATGTTCAAATGAGTAAGTTTAGCATGCTCTTGGAAGAATAGCATAAGTTTGCAAATATGATTGTTCCAAGAATTTATAWAATCTTAACTCCTAATCTCTGATTAATAACACTAATAATGATAGTAGTAGTAGTAAAGAAAGCAACCACCAGTTACTAGAGGAAACTTGTACCTTAGGTTTTCTCTGTTTTCSAATTAAATACTTTGTCTGCCTCAAAGTACAGTGGCAAGCTTTGTTCTTGGATGAAAGTCTTTTAACAGCTTAATTTGTATTCTTATTTGGTCTAGATCAAAGAATCTCAATTTTAGAGACGTTGGGTAAAAGAGATGGACATAGCTCAGAAACACCAGAGTACTTTTGAGTCTGTCAGAGTTAGCTAGCAAAGGCAGTATAGCTCAGTTGGTAGCCTAGTTATTTTTGGCTAGGTGGTTACAGCTAGAGCCTTAAAATTGTCAGCTGGTTCTGATAATAACCATCTCATGTTCAATATCTGTTGTTTCACCAGATGATTTTCTGTACTTTCTGGTTGTACTGAGGGAGAGAACAAAATAGTCGAGGATTGCAGTAGTTAATCATCATGGCTCAATGTATGTCACTGCAGCATTTTTCCTACTGTTGTCTTGATTCCCTCTGTTTGTTTTTTATCCCTGTATTTCTCAATCTGTTCCTGGGAGCTTTGAATGGAGGATAATTGTGGTCTGAGTAGAATTTTGTAACATCTTTTGTTCCCCTGTCATTTATGCTGAAATAGGCTTCAGGGCTCACATGAGGTAGCCAAGTATGTGAGTGTCTGTGATGGCAATCTATTAATTAACTGGCCCCTTTTCTTTGCTTGCTGCTGCTTTTTTTCCCCCTCTGACTTTGGAAATGTACTCTCTGATAGAAAAAACACTTGAAATGTTGGAAATTAGTCTTGACCAGTCCAAGAACAGCCTTTTATTAATTGTTTTGTGGCAGTTAGTCAAAAAATGGAGCTAATGTGTCCATTTGGTGCATTTTGCTTCACTCATAAATCTTAATTATTCACCTTTCAGGGAAAGTCAGATTTTTTGAAGAGAGAGTTGGTTTAAAGACCTCCTGTCCTTGATAATTGCTGCAGACAAGTATCTCCCTAAACCTAAATTTCAAATGAAACTTCATATGCTTCATGAGAATATACTTGAYCCCTAGCATAAAAGGAAGGAATCTGTCATTTYAGARAACTTGCAGAAAATAGTCATTCAGTGGTTTAGTTAAAACATAATACTGGGATTTTTGAGTAAAGCTGTAATAAGCAGTAATGGAAATAGTACAGTTCTATGCTGTTGTCTGAAGAACTGCACTTCAGGATGTTTTAAAGAAAAGYAAAGGATACTAACTAGGAAAATGACAATCTAAAGCATGGAAAATCTTACTTTTGTAAAGGTGAAAGAACACTATAGTCATACAGTGACCAGAAGAGAGTAATAAGTATATCACAGATTGATACTTTCACTAGAAATATTAGAATATAAGAGAGTATTTTCTTAAATTGAAAAGCAGTTGGGGACTGTGGCAAACATRACTCTCTTTTGCATTGAAGGATGGATCCTGTCCACTCACCCTTTTGCATGCAAATGGACTCATTTTATGTAGTTGCACATTTTGGGTTTCATTATCTCACTTTGTGATGCACATGGAGTTGTCCTTTGGCTAAAAGCTCCATTCAGCTCTAAAGGAGCTGTTGTGCTTTCCTGTTGAAAGGTCTTTGTGGGTTTTACCTGCCCTTTCCATTCATCCCTATAATCCATGTGACCATTTATTTGTCACAGAAATGAACCCACTTCTAAACTGCAAAGGCAAAATGGTTCATGTTTTCATAAGTTTATCCTGATTTTTCCTACTTATGTGGCTTAGTGTGTCCCTCTCATCATGAACATTGCAGTACCTGTTTCACAGAAAAGGTAAATTTCCTTGTGGATGCCTATTTTTGAGACCTTTTATGTTAGCTGCTTTTTTTTCTACGGGGCAGTATCTTAGCAGTGTACAATCTGATTTTAGCCAGCACTTTTAATACTTTCTTTGTCATTGTAGGCATTCATTTAATATCAGTATTCTCTCCAAAGACATTTAGTATGTTCATCTTTGTGTATGATTTTACAGTCAGTTGAGTGAGAAAACCCTCAACATTTTTCTTTTTAGGTCTCCTATTATATAATTCTTGAAGCTTTYTAGAAACTGGTGGAATGTTGTAAAGTATCATCACCATGCAGGGGTTGTCCTGTAAGGGTTTAGCAGCTTGGCTTTCAGACTTTATAGACAGGCAGATCTAGAGGAATAATCTTCTATTATTAGKTAGAAAACATCCTGGTTTCAACAAACTGTCTTGGGCAAGTTGCAAAGAAGTGAATGAAGATATTGCATCTTTCTTGTCCTAAGCTTGGGTGTTATAAATAATAAGTATTTGAATAGTTAATGGAGTTGTGACACCCTGCATTTTCCAGCATGGTTTCTGGTATGCAGTGGCAAAAATAAATTAATTGTTACTTGGCACTGAAAGTTACTTGAAGATACATTAAATAGCTCTTAGATGTTGAGCACAATGAAAGGACAAATGGTAGATGAGCACAAAATAGTGGGAGATTCCATGCAAAATAATTGCATATAGCATTAGGATTGGGTAGATGATCTCAAAGGTCTCGTCCAACCTAAATGATTCTGTAAGGATGCATTTGGGAATGCTAGCAGCTGCTTTCACACATGGATTCTAGTGGATATGCTCTTCATGTTTAAGAGCAGTCATGCAAGGTTTGCACCTTTGGGGTAAATGCTTTTAGTGACAATGAATGGCAGTGCACAGRTTCATTGCAGGCTCTTCTTTAAAAGCGGGGAAGAAAGTAATGATAGAAGTGAAGTTTGATGCCATCTGTAACTTCCAGAAATCAGTTATGAAGGACTGACTGTATTTGATACAACTCTCAGTGGAGTAATACTTGGTGAAATGTAGAAAAAATAGGCAAGCAGATTCAGTCTTACTGGGAATTTGTGTCTGTTACTCTCTTGGCAGAATATCTTCTATCCATTAAAACATTGCAGATGTAAAATGTAAAGGCACTCTGCTTGGACACTCAGATGTTGAAACTATAAGAAAGTTTATCCAGATGTCTAAACTATTACTGTTAGAGTTACTAGAAAAAATTACATATTGAATAACGCAATAGGAGATTTGGTTATTTTGAATTTAGAACAAAAACCTGTATTTCTAGGTATTTTATAGCCTGTTGCTAAAGTCACTGGTCATTACTGCCCATTAATAATGGTGGGTATGGGTACACTGGAGAAATTAAACTTCTTACACGTTTGCTTACTTTCTCTTGAAGTAACATATCCACCAATCCGGACCCAATCTGTTGTATTTCAAATTGAATGCAAAATTTTGAGATTTAGGTTTTGGGGGAAGAATGAAAAGATTGGTTTAAAGTTGTGCATAGTAGTTGAGTTTGATTTATTAGAAGCCCTCTAGAGCTATATAATTATCTGGTGGGAAGCTGATTTGGTGTGACTTGCCGTCCAGAGATCCTGAAGTGACAGCCTGAACTGCTCCTTTATCTTTGGAGAGAAGAGACTTTGCCCATTAGTAACGGATTGCTGGATATATTATTTTAGAGAAAAAAAAAGAACAAACAGGTAAGATTTTTTCATTCTCCTCCTCTACTGTTTCCTGTCTGCTACAAAAGCATTCTCTGTCATCTTTGATCTGTCAGCTGTTGATTTTTTGGAGACATGATCAGGTAGTCTCAAAGTATGCAAAATCTGAATGTAATAATTATTGCAAATATTTTGTACTGTGGCTGTAGAGTATTAATACACTCCCTGGAAAAAGACAGTTTCTAGTTGCAAGTTGCAGATATTGAGGATCTAAGGATGTTGACTTGGGGATTTTGAAAGTAAAGCTTGGGTAGAGGCAGGAAAGTTAGCAGTAGCTTTTGTAGATAATCCCTACAGAATATTTTTGCTTGTTTCCTCTGTACATGACAAGAAAAAAGTCAAGTGAGTCAACTGGCAGTTTGTCATAAAACAATGTTTCCCATCTGACAAATACAGTTACATTTTGAAAAGTTTTAGAAAAGTCCCTGACACAAAGTTTGTGCTTTTTTCCAAAAGGCGTTGCCTTTTTGATACCATATTTAACTTGGAATATGGTAATGCATGCACTGTACCAAGGCTTTAGGTTATTTTTCACCTCTAGCAGGCATTGGTATCTCAGTGTGGCTGAATTTCAGGATATGGGCTTTTTTTGAGTTAACKTCTTTTTTTCAACAGTGTTTATATGATCAGAAAGAGCTGGAATGTGAAGTCAGGAGCACACTAGTGAAAGTTAATCCTAAATTTAGATTTCCTGTCTTAGTTTCATGAAGCTGCTCTTACGGGCTAGACAGATATTGCAAGGACAAAAAAAAGGGAGAACAAAAACTTGTTTAAACTAATGCACATATGCGTTGTACAGGTATCTGTTGATTGTGAGTTAAATCATCTTTAAAATAAATAAATAAATGGTTTGGGTTCAAGGTCAGGTTGGATGTGACTTAGCAATCAGTAAGGGGCTTGGAACTGAATGACTTTTAAAAGACCCTTCCAACTCAAACCATCCTGTGATTCTGTAAATGCAAATTTAAATGTTCAGTATTAATTTAAAGTGAYGAAAATTGTGTTGGAGTTACCATAGTGTAAATGAGATCGGCATCCAGAGTGTGTTGGGATTCACAAGTGTGCTGGGATTTCTTCCAGTGTAAGTCACTACAATATAAGTAGACAGTATTGCTGTTGTTTGAATGTGGGCAAAGTAAAAAGGCATAGGGGGAATTTTGGTAGAAATCTTCACAATTCTTAAGATGCTATTACTGGGGGAGACAGGGAGGAGCAAATACATTTGAAGGTTTCTCCAGCTTTTTGTCAGGGAGTTATATCTTTGAGTTAGCTCAGTACTTAGAAAACTTTCCCTAACTCCCTCTAAGAATTCTTCCCTTTAAGAAACCACAACAAAGACACAAAAAAAAGATTTAAAATATCCTTTCATTTTTTGCCTTTTACTGTCTTGAAATCTATGTACCTATTTTTAATTCTACAGCTGTTGGGGACAGCAGAGTTTTTTTCTCTTCATGGAMACTGTATTTTACTACTCATCATGGCAAACCATTTGCCAAGTCTGTGGCAGAAATAGACTGTTCAGTTCTGCAGCCATTGTTGGAAAACAACACAGTTGGGTTTTAGGGGCAAARAGAGGGTCACATGGAGTTCTAAACCTATTTTCTTGTCTTCCAATCAGAAGTGCAGGCTTGGGGCAGGTTACTGTAAGCTTGAAAATTCATCCTTAGCCTTCAGAGATGACTTTACACTATGTACATATTTGCAGCATTTCTTAYTCCCAAACTCCTATTGGAGCTGCCTCAGTATTTTGCTAAGAAGGGAAGTGTTGGAAAGAGTTGCAGGTGAAAGAGCTGAGAAACGGGAAGGAAAGGAAGGAGCCAAACAGATGTGGAAAGAGGAGAATTTTCCAATGGTTTAGARTGGTGGTAGGTTTTTTGCTACTGGCTAATCCACTCATTTGCCCTACTACAATTGTCTGAATCAGCAGAAAAATCAGTCATACGGATACACACTAATGGCAGTCAGTGATGAAATACGTATCCTAAAATCACTTTTCTCTTACCTTCTATTACCCTTGTAAGCTCAGAGCACAATAGGAAAGGTTTATGCCTTCCTCCCCAGCAGTATAATGTAAATACTTTGCAAATGAAATAATTGTAAATATGAACCAAATACTTACAAAAATACCAATAATTGTAGCCAGTATAAGCTTGGTTGCTGCTATCAKTCAGGTTGTGTGTTTCTGCTTGATTGTTGTTGGATCGTATTTTTCTTTTAAGAGAGGAGATTTCCTTTAAATGAGAACTTCCTTAAATGCTCCTGAAGCAATAGTAGCATTTCAAAATTAATGTCTAAATAGTTGCTACTACAACTTTACTGAAGTTCACTTTAAACAGAGCCATAAGGCAGCTATTCATTGACTTTTTATAGCATTTACAAAGAGCATTAAGCTGTTTCATGTGTAACGTGGGTAAGGATTTATTTTTTGCTTTTGCTTCCTCACAAGAAAGGAGGATGTTGGAGAATGTTACTGGTAACAACTACAGAACATTGGAGAGGTGGTGAGAACCAGTAACTGTACTGTATTTTGAAAGGCAAGGGAATGTTGGCTTGTTAAGAGGAAAGTTCATCAGAAGCCTGTATGTTCTGTGGGAAGTTTGCCAGTGCATTGTTTGAGATTAATTTTATGCTTTTAAAATTTAATTTTATACAATATAAAATGTAGTATGGCATAGAAAAAACATTATTAAATAATTATTGCACATTAAAAACTTCAAACAAATTTATTTCAGAATATGTTCTTGTTCGTGTTATTAAGAATTGCATGGTCATTAAGAATTTGGTTTTGCTTCAATRTGTTGGAAGGTGAGCCAAAAAAGTCAAAATCTCTGAAGCTCCTGTGCTATACAGCCACTGATACGAGTTGTTCTTTTTTTTTCTCACAAGTGTGTAGTTGGTGGGTGCAATGCCAGCTTTGCWTCTCAGGGAGGACTTGCCCGTCATGTGCCCACACACTTCAGCCAGCAGAACTCTTCAAAAGTTGCCAGCCAGCCAAAGGCCAAAGAGGAATCTCCATCTAAAGCTGGAATGAATAAAAGAAGAAAATTAAAGAACAAGAGACGACGATCACTACGTAAGTGTTTTGCAGAAGTTCTTGAAAGGCTTGTCTTATATTCAAAGTTCCTCCTCACTGTGTTGGTTTCTCTGTGTATTTGATTCTGGTGGAGGTGCCATTCCTTGTGATGGGAAGAAAACAATTCCAGATTGTGTTCCATTTTAGGGTAGATCTCTCAGTGTTAAGGAGAAAAGATCAGTTTCCTGTGAGCAACGCTTGGATTGCCAGTTGAAAGAAGCTTTCATTTCAGAGTTGATTTTTGTTTGCTGACTATATTACTGTTGGAAARTGTTCTGTTTAGTTCTGATGAGATCTGAAGTTCAGACAGAGATTGCAGATTCATGTAAATTAGAGATAAATGCATGTTATATAAGCTCTTTTTTGAGCAAAACATTTCATTATGTTAATGACAGTTTTATGAGCATAACCAAGATATAATTTTGGGCAGAATTGACTTGCTGTGTTTTTTTAAACTGTCTCCACATAGTTGATGTTCATTAATTTTTATGAACCACTGTGCTGAGAGGTGTGATTTGTCATCTAAAGTGAGAACTGTTTCCTCTAGCAAGGAATAATCACTTACTCAGTACCTCTTCTAGTCCATTTGGATCTGGTCGTTTGATTCCTGAGTTGTCCTAGCACTAGACTAATAAAATACCGAATTTCTATAGAAATTCTGATCTACAGGAATAGTTAGGAAAGATTAGGCAGTTGTTACAATTAGGCAGTAAAATATTTCACTTTGTTTTACAATAGCTTTGGGTTCAACTCTCCAGTACCAAGCTGATCATTTTAAAGTGTTACTGTGACACCTGCATTTTAGAGACATGAGAAAACCTATTTACATTTTTTTCTGCTGGTATGTTAGCAGCTGAAGAAAAAGCTTAATGAATTTTTACTTGTGGTGCAAAGTCTGTCTTACAGYATTGGAGAGTAGCACAAGAGATCTTTTTTTATGAACCACTGGACTTGTTAAATTTCAGTCCACAGTCTTTCTTCTCCAGAACCCTTCTGTGGCACAGCACTTAACTGTATCCATCTTTCTCTTTCTGTGAAAAAATACAGTTASCAGTTATTCAAATGGTACTGCAACAATGGATCCACATACTGGTGGATCAGTGGTCTCAGGTGATTATACTTTATCACATGATTGTGATTTATTGTTAATACCTCGCCTGTGTTTTAAGGAGCTTAATGGAAATTTATGAAGTAGTGGTCATGTTTCTGCCTTGCATGCAGACAAGCATATCCCGGGAAGTAAGAGTATTATCTGCAATTCTGAAAAGTTTCTTGAGCCACTGGGTATGTCTGGGTATTCTTAAAATATATTTGAGCAAATTATGTTGTGAAATACATCTTACAAGTAGAGATTTCAAGAGTTCCTTTAATTTTGATTCAACTTTTAAAGAAATTAGAGAACTGTTTCTGTCCTTTGCAGAATTTTATTTTCCAAAAGCTTGCCCTTTCATGCTAGAAATCTGTGTAAATGAGAAGGTTCAAGAAGGGAGGGCTGATCAGTGCAGGGTTGTGGCTCACTTTGCAGTATCTTTTTGCATCTTAGATGTAATGAGAGAGACACCTTGAGGTAATTGCAGGTTCCCAAAGGATTATCTTGATTTGTTGACTGTGTTACTCAAAATATAGATGGCTAAGACCAGTCACCTCAAAGTTTTCATTTTCAGAGGTTCCTGAGTTGCATCTTAGCTTGCTTCTATATGTTGGTTTTGTTAGGTAGTTGATTTAATGCATCTTAATTCATTCCCACCTCCACTGTATGCAGAAGTAGTTTTTTAGATTCACATTTTATTAGTAATTGATGAATACTATATTATTTGACTTGCAAATTTCAAATCAGAGTTTCATAATTAAAACTTCAAATTACCTATTAAGATGTTCTAGTTGTAATAAGAATTTGCTGCAGAATTTGTGAATGAATTTATGGCAAAAAAATGTAAATAATAAATATTGTGGGAATGTTAAAGACCAGACTGTAGTATTTGATTGGTCTGCTGTCTTGATCAAGTGTTGCACAGGAAGAAAAATGACAGTTGCTTGGGCAATTTCTTATCTTCTTGCCTCGTGAGGCAAATGCAATGCTGGCTGTAGACTTTTGCCCTAAGGCAGAAATCATCTCTAACTGAGTTGGGAACTGGCTACTGTAATGTATTTCTCCAGAGGGTATGTGACCCTGAAATGTATCCAAAGTTGATGGCATTTTCAGAAAGTGCTAAGTATTGGCAGCTTCCTTTCAAACTTGGTGTGGATTATTGTTGATGAAGYGAACGTGACAAAGGGCTGATACAATTTTGCTTGTCTTTCTGTTTCTTAGCTTAGTTCTAGTTAAAGAATCAGGTGTGCAAGTTTGAATGTTTTGTCTTTATAGGAAGAATGGGGGAAAGCAAWAACCCTTATCTAAGAAGCCAGAATAACACGATTAACAGCATTAAGTATTTTCAGTCCGGGGGAAATAAAGTGAAGAGCCTGGATTTATATTTAGATATTTTTAAGTACCCAAAAGGAAAAGCGTTCAACCTAAGTCCCAGGTTCTCTTCAAGTAGTGTTATGAGGACTTAATGACATGGATGTAAAACAAAATGCCATTAGATAGTGGACAATCTGTGTAAATCACTTGCAGGTAAGAATTCAGCAAAACCTGGCAGCTGAGCACCACAAAACTGTTGTCAGCATGTTCTTTCTACCTCATGGTTTTGTTAGGCCCTGTTTTTCTTTTAAAGGTGTAAGTGGATTACTAAGTATTCATTGACAATTGATGGCCAATATATGCTGTTACTGAAGCATCATCATGTATAAATTCTAGATAGTTTTAAGTACAGAAAATTTATAAATTYGCTTCCTCTGTTTTATAGCTGAAGGTTAACACCCTTCTGTGAGAGAATGTGTAATGTAAAAGGAGACTTTATTGTGGCGATATGTGATGATAATACAGTCTTCTAACTTACTGTAAAGAGAATTTTTACTGTTACTTAATTTTTTTTTATCATCTTGCCATTTTAAAGTGTTTCTCATTTCTTTTGTCTTGTCTGTAAACAATGCATTTTTTTATAAGTCCTGGAATCAGCACTTTTATGATAAAGGCATGTTTTACTTGTGACACCCATTTAGCTAGTTGCATTTGTGGTGCTATAAAGATCTTACTTGTTTTAAAATTTTTGATGTAGAATAATTCAGGATTAGTCTTTTTCTTCTGGACAGCCTTTTAARTGTTCTCTCATTCACAAAGACTGGCACTTAGAAGGAGATGTTGAAAGTGTGTATCTCTAATATAGGTTATAGTGTTGATCTCCTGAAGCTACCTGGAATGATCTTACACTGTCACTTCCATTGCAAAGATGATACTGTAGCTATTAACAAGCATGATAATCGAGTTCACATGAGGAATAGAAGAGAGATAAGGARGCTTACTGTTCATGGGATTTACAGTATAACTCGTTATGTAGGGTTTGCATTTTCATTTGGTAGGTTACTGGTATGATGATGTTAATTTACTTGACTTAAGTAATTGATGTGTGCTTGGAACTTGCATTATTAAGCAGGAAGGGAGATACTTACATCCATTTCTTCAAAATCATTTTCAGAATAAAGGTGCATAGAAAATACAGCACTAATGCTTAGTAGAGAGTAAATAAAATTATTCATATGCTTTTGAAAAATTGTGCCCTTTCTTCTAATTTTCTGCTGTAAATCCTGGAGAAATTCATTGTATGAAACCAAAAGCAAAAATATGAGTTTGTTTTTTTATTTCCCCTTTCTTTCCACCCTCTCTCCTTTCYTCCCTCATACTTATTTATCAAATATTTATATGCTTGCATCACTGACCACCTGCAGCATGAGCTGTGGTCCTACATTGCCACTTAGAGCGAGAAAACATTGCACTGAGATGATTGCCTAATTGGCAGYATCCAACTGAGATGGAGCAGGGACAGAACAGAATGTACAGATGAATGCTTACCAACAATCAATCCCAGGAGTGCAGCAAATGCTTTTTTAAGTGGAATTTGTAGTTCATTTTGAAATAATGGATAGAGGAATATAGAAGCTGTTTTAAATGAAGGCAGCAGGACTTTGATTCATTGTTTGTGCAGATTTCAGGGTAACACGTAGTTGATATGTAATAGCAAATCCTATTCTTAGTTTTAATTTCAGTGTGTTATTTAATAAATTACTATTCTCAAATTAGGCTTGAAAATGTGAATATTTTAATTCAGACTTTATTTGCTAATGTAATATTATTACTGTTTATGTGTAATTTTAAAATTTTTGTGTGAAGTATTTCCAATATTATGCAAATCTGTTCCTAGTAGCAATTATTTTTAGTTTAAGTACATTTAGTATAGAATTGATGGACCTTCTTTTACAGTGTAAATCAAAAGTCAATGATCTTTTTACTGTTCAAGAAACACTTAACTGTGAAAATTCTTTTCTAAAAGGAGAAGGTCTTTATTATTGCCTGCTGGTTTTAGACAACCGTAAAATCTCAGATATATATTACTTTTGCTTTACTCATTATAAATTGAGGTGTAATACATGATGCAGTTGATGCTTCTTGGCTAGAAAACGTTTATTTACAGTCAAAAAACATGGAATGACAGCTTTTACATAGAAATGARTAATAGTATGGAGGTTTTCACCTGACTGTTTAGCATTACTGAAACTTCAATGAGTGGATGTAGTTACATTTCTTGGAAATAGCTGTTTCATCCACAGGGAGTGTGTTTTGACCAAACTTGAACTGTGCTTCTCTTGGAGTAATTTCTCCCTCTCAGTGAAATTAATATTTGCAGCTCTCTGACAAGGTAGTGTTACTGATATAATGATAAATGATTTACTAATGACACTTCAGACCTGTTTACATGCCTGAATGTGTTTGAATGCTTTGATTGTGTTGAACACTAATGATCTCTTTTCCCTTTTTTTTTTTCCAGCAAGACCTCATGACTTCTTTGATGCACAAACACTGGATGCTATAAGACATCGAGCCATCTGCTTTAATCTCTCAGCACATATAGAAAGTTTAGGAAAAGGCCACAGTGTTGTATTTCATAGTACTGTAAGTATTTATATTATGCATTCTGTTTGTTTACTGTGTGTCTGAAAAATCTCATCCTTCTGAAAGATTTTTGTTTGCCTCTAACTGCTRTAGGCATTTAATCAGAAATAAGTAATATGGCTAGTTTATATTGTTGAGTTGTCCACTGCTATTAGTAAATTAACTTTGAAGTAGTATTGGTGGTAGTTTTAGTTCACAAATTGAATGGATTGCAACGTATCCTGTCTGATCCACTTGGGGAATATTTAACAACTTTGTGTTGTAGAAAAAATTGGTTCTGTCTTCTAAGTAAGAATGCACTTCAGATGGGATTTTCATAGTCGTGAGTGACAGTGTTAATTTATCACAAGAAATATAAGTTCAGGTTTTCTTAAGCATATTGGCAGATAAGGGCATGTGAAAGGCAGAAGCCTGGCTGAAGAAARGAAGTGAGAGACGGAACAAAATGARGAGGGATGGTTTTAAATGCAAACAAGGAGTGTTTGCTGATGTGTCTTCAGCTTAATCTTAGTATGTGATTCAAACTCTTGATCTATCAGTCTCTTTCCATAAAGGAAAGATGATTTTGTAAGCATGAAGCTTATATATCTTGTGCTGCAAGACTGATGATGGTTATAAATATCTGTGGCCTGTATTGGAAATCTTTTTCAAATGATTTCTGCTGAACTTTATGTGCATTGAGCACCAGCTGCAAGTAGAGATTTGCAGGTGGTTTAGCTGTTACTGTACTTAAATCTTGTTCTAGTTTTCCTGGCATGCATGGATTTTACAACACTGTGAGAAAAGCAGTTTCTCTTCCAATTCACAGCTTGCTTTAATGTGAAAGGTTATCC
This sequence comes from Malurus melanocephalus, assembly GCF_030028575.1. Classification (NCBI taxonomy): domain Eukaryota; kingdom Metazoa; phylum Chordata; class Aves; order Passeriformes; family Maluridae; genus Malurus; species Malurus melanocephalus. The sequence goes on from NW_026623344.1 coordinate 169,238, forward strand.
AGGCAGTCTACTTTGTTGTGGAAGCACAGCTCTAGCTATTGGGAATAATTCATAAGGAGATGGAATTAGAGGGAGGAATCTGCTCTAAAACTGCTTCAAATTAACTTGAAGGAAGTGGTGAAAATCCTTTTAGCTCATCCGTGCATGCGTTAGTGGAGATGGTAGGAGGTTGATTGGTTCTGAAATTGCTTAGACCTCWGTTGTGGCAGGGGTTGTACCAGTGGCAGAACTGCTCTAGGATTCCAGCCCTGTGCTGCACTTTGCTGCTGTATTGTGGTGTGCTGGTTTGTGTTGGACATCATGAGCCTAAAATCAGCTTTAAAAAAGAAAGGTTTGCTCAGAGCAGTTTTGTGGACGTGCACTGTTACACTGAGATAGTGATACCTCACATAGAAACACACATTTTGCATCACTGACAAGCATTAGGATGTGGGATTTGAATGGTGACTGGCTAAATGGCATAGTAAGTTSATGTGGTCCACTGTCAAATGAAGAAAAAAAGTGTAATTATCAGAGGGATTCATTTGAAAGGTGAAAAATTGGAAGAAGAAACTGCTTTGCTGTCTGAAAACAGGCATAAATGATGTGGCTTCATTGTTTTATGCAGCATAAGAATAATGTCAGCACAGTGCAGTATCTTTCAGGACAGATATTCTAATAAAAAGAATTTCTGAGCAGTTACTGTAGATACCTTTCATGTCCTCTGAAAAGGCACATCCTTTCATTTATATATACTCTTTTTTAAACACATCMTTTTCTTTGTAGATATGGAGAGATTTAGAATCCAGGCATTAATAAAACCTTTTTGAAGAAAGGTTTTAAAGGTGCTTGCSGTCCAGAATACACCTTTGACTTGATTAAGGTTTTTTTTCTGCTTGCTTTTTTTTTGTTAGAGTCAAATTATTTGTACTTTAATCATCTGAACTGTTAGATGGAAAAAGCTAAGTCTTTCTAGTTAACCTAAGGAACAGATATTACACGCTTTGAAAAACGTAACTTATAGGTTACCCTGTCATGCCACCCCCAAYCTTTGAAATGGCTTGAATTAATTCTCTGAAATATGTGAACACTAAACTGTTCTCTGTTTTGAGCTCTTTTAGGTATTTTTGTTCAGTGACTACCTGTATTTTAAGTAGTTACATTGTTTTGATACATTGAAACTTTGTAAGAAATAAGGAATACGGTGAGATGCCTCCAATTTACAGTGTGAAATTGTTTTCTTTTTCCAGAAGAGGTCAGCAGAACTCCATTTCTCATTTGAGGCAACTTTGATGCRTGTTCCCTTTAAATTTCCATTTTATTTCTGGCACAGGGCATGAAATATTGAAAGTATAGTAAGAATATTTCCAAATAAAGGTGTATTAAGCATACATGTTCTGGGTGAATTGTGCTTTTCACTTAAAAACGTAAATGGATTTAAGTTCTATGCACAACAACTTTCAGAGCATATTTACTGCAGACACACATCTTTTAAGGAGTTTGTAACAGTTTGCTTTCTATTAACGTCTAGTTGGACATGAACAACAGCTTTTGAGCAAAAAATCTGGAATTTGGTTTTAATTATGATTTATGTAATTGTTATAGGTAATAGCTAAAAGAAAAGAAGATTCTGGGAAAATAAAACTCTTGCTTCACTGGACACCAGAGGACATGTGAGTATATTGYTCAGTGATATGTTTTAAATGGGGGAAGGATTTACAGTGGCTTCAGTGAACTATTACTAAGTTATTTTGTGCTTTTGAATATTTGAGTTAAAGCGTTTTAAAAATGCTTTTTTTTTTCTAAAAGTAATTTAGAAATTTAAAAATTAATAACCATGAGTTTATTGATTTTTGCTTTAACTTTCAAKTCTTTAGACTCTAATCCCAGTTCAGGTAAATTTGCATCTGTATTTTTAATGCATTTTGTCAAAAGACTCAATCTTGAGAGACAATAGCTAAAGTATCTTATAAAATATGCTCTTTTTTTGTTCCTTTTAGGATGGATAGTATACTATATATAACATCACTCTGAAATGATTCATTCTAAAATGTTACAGATAAAGACAGTTAAATGCATTTTAAGATAAGCCATAAGAAGTATGCAGCACTGCGAGCATGAAAAAGAAATAAAAAGAGTTATTTTTTTTTTTTAATGTAGAGTCAAATGAGCTAGAAAAGAGTAATTTTTTTTTTTAATGTAGAGTCAAATGAGTTAGTTGCTCCTGTAGACAAATTCAGTATTAGAATCCCTGCGTGGGAGAAGACAGGACGTTCAGTAATGTTCAGACATTGCCGATGGAATGTAGCTGGGGTTGGTCAGGTCAGAGGGATAATGTGTGTGAGTTACATTGCTGCTGGTTGCACCTTGATTGGATAGGACAGAGTGTGTATTTCATGCACTGAATGATGTAGTTTTGAATTACTGGATATTCAGTAGATTGAATTTGATCTTGATTATCCTATTTATAAGAGCAAATGCCAAGGTGCCCTGGCACATGCCATCAGTCTGTTTTACACTGTCAGGGTACTCACATTTAGAAAGTGCAATGCAGTTATGGGGATTCCTTTCCACTTCACTGAGCTGTTCATCAGCCTTCCAGATGGAGCTGAGAGTGATGATTTAACTTCTTCTACTCTGAATCCTCTTGAGAAACTGTTAGAAGTGCTCCAGGTTGTCCATACATTAATGTTCATACATTTTTTTTTTAGGAAAAGTAAATACTAGTCTTTAACTCATTTCTTATACAACAGGGAAATGAATTTTATTGGGTTGTGTGGGAGGGGGTGTTCTGTTGTATTTGGGTTTTTTTCCTTAAGAGCAGTAATTTTTTATTGGTGGCAGTAAATGARCTTACTGAGTTGTTGTCTTTTTGTGTATTTCAAATAGTCTCTGTAAGTGAAAAGTTTCCTTATTTGCTGTTTGCARCTTGAGTATATAGTTTCTACTGAAAACGTTTTCCCAATTGGTTGTCCAAAAACTGATTTTTGGCTTTAAATAAAAAAACTTCTGTGGTGTTTTTCCACCTTTCATAATCCATAAACCTTAGTGGATGATGTATGGTTTGGCTTCTGGGTTGTTCTCCCTCCCTCTGTTTTTTTTCTTTTTTCTTTCTATCTTCATCTGAAAAGTTTCATTAGAGAAGCTAATTTTCCTGCTGATTAGAAGTTCTTGGTTTATTCATGTTTTAAATAGATTACCGAAAAAATTGAATTTAATTTGTAGCCAACATTCAAAGTGAAACCTGCAAAATATAGATTCAGTGAAATAATGGGTAAAAGTCTAAATTTGCATTTAGCTTTGATCAGATAAAGTGCTGTTACATTTAGTTTTCAGTATTGGGTTTCTRAATTTGAAACCTGATTCAAAGGTTTCAACACCTTAATTACAATGTAAACTCTTCCCCAACCTGAGGTTAGTCTTTGACTGCTAGGATATGTTGAAAATTGTAAAAACGCCACCAAAAACCCAAAGGAGAAGATAATCAAACAAATAATTTCAGCAAAATTGGAGCATTTTGCCAATGAGACCTTTGAGCTTGGAGCAAGAAATTTAGTGTAACTCAAAACTCAGTGCCTGCAGTATATTCTGTCTTGTAATTAAACAGAATCAAAGATYTTTATGCCCAGTAAAATAAGGTATTTCCAAAGATCTTGTTGTTTTTTTTTGTTATCCATTTTCACATTAAATTGGAGAATGTGGTTCCATTATCATTGTATGCTAGGAATATACTTCTGGAATTATCTAAATTCTGTTCAGGATGTTTTTCACACTGAGAACTTGAAAAACTTTGAAGTATAACATGTAAAGGTTGTCTGCCTTTCCTCGCTCCAATGAAGATGTTTTTTAACCAGGGAAATGTGAAAATTGCTTCATGTGTACTAGTTTACCACATAATTTTATGGTAAGAAAAACAGTTGATCTTTTTTGAATATTTTTATTTTATTTATTTRTTCATAGTCTGCCTGATGTGTGGGTAAATGAAAGTGAGCGACATCAGTTAAAAACTAAAGTAGTTCATTTATCAAAACTACCAAAAGATACTGCCTTGCTACTGGACCCAAACATATACAGGTAACATCTTAATTTTGAAACTTTCTTTGCTTGAATGTAATCTTAAGCCTCACTTAACTTTTTGACGTTGGAAAATCAGGATTGCTAATGTATTATAGACCAGATCAGGGAGCCTTGGTACTGTAAACGTCCAGGAGTTAAGTTCTGAGGTCTTAAGTTATTTCAGAATTACTTCTTGAACTAAACTCTAGTTACTGAGAAACGGGGAATGTGTATTTACCAAGTGTATTTTACTTTTTTGTGCTTGGTGTACAGAAATTCTAGTAAAGGAGGTACATACAGTGGAATCCTGAAAGATCACTTCTGTTAAGATCACATACTGGTTTGTATACCAATTTTTTTAAAGTCCAAATTTATCTTTCCATATTATATTCAGCTGTAATACATGCAGTATTACCTTGAAAATTGTACTTGCATTCAAGTACTGTTACTTTTTTAATACAAGATTCTTTATAGGGGGCAAAAGGGAAAAATCCATGTTACTTGTCTTTAAGCCACTTTCACATTTCTGTTTTTAGGCCCTCAGATTGGCTTCTAATTCATCTGGTTTCTAATAATTTCCTGATTCTCACCCCCTTCCTTTATTACTGCTCTCCCATGATTATCAGTACCCACAGTTCTGTGTGTACAGTTTTTAAAGGTAATCTGAAATGCTTAATTCATTCTTAAATTTTGAACATTCCCAGAGACATATTTATGTGATTATATTAAAAATCCATGAAAATGGGTTGTGGAAAGAAAGTTTATCATAACAGAAGTTCAGTGTTCCGATGTTTCTTCCTTAACATCCAGTGACCAAGAGTCTCAAGGAGTAAATAACACACTAATATGAGGTCTTTCAATGCAATAAGCCTTTCAGTTCACCTTTAATATTCAGTGTATTTYACTAATCAAATTAATGAAAACTTGCTTTACAATATGAAAACAAATCCTACTGTATTTGCTATCTTTRTAAATGTAGCTATTTTAAATATTTACCTTAGTCTATGATGTTGATGGTAAAATCATGAAAATGTTACAGAGAAATTGGATTGTGTGTTTTAAAACTGCTTAATATAGTGACTGTTTTATAATCTAATTGACATGTTAATAATTTTGTATTGATTTTGACTTTTCAAAACTTGATAAGATTAGTTTGCTTTGAAAGTTAAAAAATAACCTTTTAAAATAAAAATATAATGATCTCTGGGATAAGTCCTTGGAGAAAAATTAGCAAACCTTTCTGTCTTTCCCAAATAAAATTAGGATACCCACATTTAGTGTGGTACTCGATTTTTGGCAATATGGATCAGTCTGAGATTGAACTGAGCTTTTGGGACCAGCTGAGGSAGTTTAATGATATTAATTTAAAGACCAAAACTTTGCAAGAGGTAAAGGTGGTTAAAGAAATTTAGTSCAGTGACAGCTATTAATATTGTGCTAAAATGTCACGCTTTACTAGAAAGTTTGAAATTATTATCTGAAATGTATGCTTTTATAGGAACATCTGAAATGGCTCTGGGTTTAATCAAATGGAAATAGATTTTGTATAGAAATGATTTTGTAGTATATTCAGCTGACTACTATGGACATCACACGGTCTTAATGTAAAGCTGTACCATCTTCTTTTACAGAACAATGCCCCAGAAGAGGTTGAAGAGGTAAAACCAAGCAAGTGGGGACACCTGCAGTCTTAGTCACTGACAATGGATTTAGAAATAAAGTTGCACATTAGTCAAATCCCATCTTTTTTTTTTTTTTCCTTTTTT
>NW_026623344.1:175100-312264 GCF_030028575.1 Malurus melanocephalus
TTTTTTTTTGTTTGTTTTTTGTTAGATAAGTATTTATGCTTAGTGTAAACATTCTGTGAATGAAGTTGATGCTTCCGTGGAATATATTAATATATTACTGTATATCCACATTTTCATGGAATGGTACAGTGGGAGACTGAGCAAACACTCTTCTGGCAACTTAGTGGAACAACTAAAAGGCTTTGCATGCTTGCTTCTTTAAGCTGCTTTTTTCTTTAGTGAATACAGTAGTCTATATTTGATGAAAAGAAAAAGTAACCATCACCATTTACTCACAATTCCCAGGAGAACTGTTAACAAGCTGTTAGGCTTCTTGTCAATGCTAACTAAATATAACACATGCCAGACAATAGAACAGCTACCAAGGGATCATTATGTTGCCCTTTGAGTATGGTGGATAGTAATCATTCGTCATTTGTAATCTTGTGTCCTTTTGCAGATCCCTAAAATAATGTTGGATTATGATGTTGAAAYAAATGTTGATGGAATGCTTGTCTTTTCCAATCAACTCTGAATACATATAGTACGGTCTCAAGATGTTAAGAGTGTTGCAGTCTGTCTGACCCCCTTTGCAGGAGTAGTGTAGTGTGTTAATCAGGTCTGCTTTGATGTGATCCGTATCAATGGRCGGGTTTGGAAAAACCTCGAAGTAAGCAGTCAGTGTTACTGGTGATTTATTTTGCTCTTTTGACCCTCTAGGATCCCCATTCACTTGTAAAGTATACTTTATTTGGCCTAATGTTTTCTAGATGTAAAGAAAATGGTATTTTTAAAAAAAAAATCTAGAAATTCAATCCTTTATGCACCAAAGTTGGCTTTGAAAAGGAAAGTAAAATCATTTTCTTGCTTAATAAGCAAGAAACCGTGGATTTTTTTTAACTGACAAATAGAGATGCGTCTAACCTGTTAGTCTTTGTATGGAGACAAAAATGTTGCGTATAGATAATAGGACATTGCTTGTAAATATTTCAGCAGATTTGTAATATATTTTTATATTATGAAATGTACTGTAGATGTTTTTCTAGAGGCATGAAAGTTAAAATGTATATATTACGGTAGAAATAATATTGAAGGATATTGTAATTCACTAGTGCTGCCAGAAGAATTGTTTAAAAAAAGCACCTTCCTTAACAGTAAAAAAACCTTCTTTTACATACCTAAGGGACTATATACTACTGTTAGTATCTGTTGTAAGAACAAAAATACATTGAACATCCTTCCCAGAAATCTTAGAGGGATGAATAGTACCCATAATTAATTCATGGCACTCCTTTCTAATAGTGAACACAGAATTAGTTTTTTCCTTACTGTTGGAAGGAACTAATATGTAAAATTTGTATGGATATAAGCAGTCAAACTGCAGAGTTAGTCCTCCTTATTGGGGAGGAATTTACTACAGTGAAACTAATAACCAGCAGTTTTTACACTAAATTTTTATTAAATAGATTAAGACTTAAAGTAACCCTTTGGTTGCAGAAGTGAGCATATCCTAATGTAATACAAATGCATTCTGCATTGGTACTGACACAAGTCTTGCTTAGCACCAGTGGGTTAAAAATGTTACTTATATACACAAAAATTAATCTTATCAACGATATGAAGTGCAGATTAAAAGCACCACTAATATAAGATGTTCTGGAATGGTTGTTTAATAAGGGTATTATTCATAAAATCTGTAGTGACATGACTTTATTTTTGGAAAAAATGCAGTGTTTTGGTTTTTTATTTTTTTTTGCTTGAGCACTTCACCTACTGCTTTTTCTGTACCTATAAAGTAATCCGTAATCTTTGTTTCTTTTTTTTTTTAATTTGTTATAAAATTGCCAAATAGAAGTGTTTCAGATATAGTTTGTATTTGTATTTTTTTAATTTTATTGCTTCATGAGTTTCTTGTAAGTCATTTATAATTGACAGATGATTGTAGACCTTGCCTAAGTATTTTTTCTAATAAAACAAAGCAAACAAACCTYATAAGCTTCGAAATTGTAAGATTTCAATGAAGTTTTCCTAGACGAATATAAAAATGACACTATTTCCTCTGCAAGTTGTAACACACAGCTTTACAGAATGGGGAATTCATGGATTCATGTCATGCAGTATTCATGTAAAATGTGATTTTTCTTCGGCTTGAGAGAACTATAATCTGGTGTTCTCATGGTACRGTTTCTTGCTTTGGAAGGAAAAATCAGTTTAAATAACAAACATCTGTGAGGAAATGGATATCCTGAAGTTAATTAAACTTCCATAATAGTCCAAAGGTAAGTGGACTTTTGGCTGGTTTTTACCTTGAAGTTATCCAAGTGAATTGCTCGAACTATTTATGCTTGAAAGTTRTTTGTATTCTACAAATTTTGGGGTTACTTGGTGGTGTTGTGTTTTAAATGACAGTCCTATGTCTCTAAAGCTCTGCTGCAGTTTTTGTGTGTCCCTGGATAGATTTCACTTTTGTTGAAATTCCAGGTACATGGAACTGGCATGGTTTGCAGGGGGGGCATTTATCACTTTGGTCTGAAAATTATCTTACTATTACTCTTGGAAAGTGTTTATGGAAGAATTGGCCTCTCCCCTTTTAAGTAACTATGTGCTTTGTTTTGGGATATTTGGGATGTWACATTTAAAGTTTTATCCCTTATTATTTTCTCAAGAAAATACTTCAATATGAGATTTTCCCAGCATCTATGGATTGCGTTCTCTCCCAGCTCGAGTGATTATTTCCTTCGTAGAGAAATGTCTGCTCCTTGAAAGTCACACTTTTCAGGAGTTGCAGTGTACACAAATATCCGTGTATAGAATCACCAGGGGTTTTTTTAATATGTTGGCTGGATTTTACAGTTTTCTAAAATGGAATAATGGAATTTGTGAGTGAGGAATGGTGTTTTGGGGTTGCATATCAACTCTGTCTTTTGTTTAAGTGGATGGAAATTCTCATCTGGGAAAACTTGCTGGCATTTGGGCACAGCAAACAGCTGATTGTTTGGTACTACTTCTTATTTGATTTGCTAAAGCACCTTAATAATCTGTTTATTAAAGACAGCAGAAGCCGATTGGTGCTTTTCTAATATTTYGCATATTAATTTTCTCAAACTACTCTGGTTCTTACAGATTTTGGCCTRGTTGTGCAATAGGTTGCACTGTATTTTTCTTCTGTAGTCCATTTAATAATAATATCAGTCATTTCAGTTTGAATTGCACATTAATTCTGGACTAGCTTCATTTGRGAACAAACAAGTGAATTGTGTTCAAGCATGCATTGTTTTTAACAATAAAAATTCAGGTGGTTGATTTCTGCTCCCGTCAGCTTCTTAGTACTGTATATGAATTAATTGTTGCAGAAACTTGGTCTTATTTAATACTTCAGTCTGAAATTGATGATTTTTTCTCACTTAATGCTTTTTTACCTTGACACTAAAATTGTGAATGAACCTTTTCTGAGTATTTCTTTTGTCATATTCATGTATGACAAGCACAAAGGGAGAAGAAAATCATATAATTGGAAAGTTGGCTTTTAAAAAAGCCACTGAATATATGGTTTCTTTCAGCCATTAATGTTGGCTTATTTCAAGCAAAGAATACTCTGGTAAACTGTTGCATCGACTTTCAATAAACATTCTGTATTGTGTTTTCGGGGAGGAGAGCTGCACTACAGTTTTGAGCAACACAGAAACTTGTGTTCCTAACCCAAAGTAGTTTAATTTGCAGTTTCTGGAATTATTTAAAAATACATAGCAGTTCTGGTGCTGAGCTGTCCTGTTGGAGCTCATGGAGTGGCTCAGCCCAGTAGTTGATGTTGTCTTAGATGCAGACTTTGAATAGGAAGGGAAGAGGAGATGGTACTTCCTGGTTTGGTGGCTTTTGGAAGGTTGAGAGTTCATAATACTGTGCTGAGCTCCTGACTGGAAGGAACTGTGATCTAGAAATCTCTTCTAAGGCTCTAGGCTTCATTTTTTTTTTTTAATTTTCTGTTTTCCTGTATGTTAAGGCTAAAAAACAAAGCAATGTTCTGGTGTAGCCTGTTGTTTTGGTCCAGTGCTGTTTTGCTGTCAGCTCTGCATCAAGTTTCTCATTTCCCCCTTCTTTCCCACATACATCCATGCACTTATCTGTAACTCCTACCTACAGAAGAGTTAAAATCAAGATGTGTGTGATGTCTTAATATAACTTACAGCAGAGTAAGTAAACGTAGTTTTAAGAGTAAAGACAATAAAATTGTGTTGACCAAATACAAAAAGTRGGCTGTTGGTTGTGAGCCAGTTAAGGATAAATTCAACTCCTGCAGTTGTTTGTGAAGATTAATATACTGTGATAGATGGTACATTATTTGTTTTTCCTAATTCTAAAACTGGCCCTTTGAACTTTTGTAAATCCTCCTCAGTAGTAAAGTAACAAATACTAAGTAATATGATAAATCTGTTTATTTCATCCCAAATGAGAGATGATTGCTGATAACATCCCCTTGGCTTGGCTTGAGTACAGGAGATTTGAGTAGTCTCTGTTGGATGCTGTTCAAAAGAATTGTCAGATTTTAATATCCTTTCGTCTTGATGTTTTGCCTGCATTTGTAGCCTCAGTGGAGGATGAGATATCCCTGCATGGATTTATTGTGAAGAGCTGCCTCTGATTTGAGACAGTCAGTAACCCTTAGGATTAATTAAGGGAGGCTAAGACGAGACTTTGAGAAAAAGAGAAACTTGGAGACCTTTAGAAATTATAAAAGAATATCCCTTTGGTCAGTTGGGTCAGTTGCCCTGATTCTKTTGTGGACACCCCCAGCCCACTCCCTGGCAGGGCAGCATGAGAAGCTGACAAATCCATGGTTTACTTTCTGCACAGCAAAAAGTAAAAGATCAGTGTGATACCAGCATATTTATCACCCTAAATCCAAAACAGCACTCTACCAGCTACTAGGAAGAAAAYTAMCTCYRCCCCAGCCAGAACCAGGCCATGATGCTAGAAATTTAATGCACCTGTCCAGACTCAGATCTCTTTTTTTCTCAATGTCATTGATCAGTCATGTCTTTTGGCTTGTTTCATCTATGTCATGTCTAAACTCATGTGGCTCAGTGGGATTTGCACAGACAGATGGAGTCTGACCAATGCCTCAYTGACTTTAGGAGGATGTTGTTATGGATATTTGACTTGTCTACCTCTGTTCAAATCTGCCGTCTGAAACCCAGATTGTGAAATCAGGGGGAATGGAACATGATGTTGCTCATGATTCATTTAAGCCAAAATGCTCAACATGAGCCACTTAAACGTGTGGCACTGAAATATATGTTTGGATTTACATAATTTCAAGGCCAAAAAATTAGTAAATGTATTGTTTTGGGAGCAAAAYCATGGAATGTGAAATTAAAGAGGGCCCCTAAGTAATTAAGGCATTTTAAACAGTTTTAACTTTGAACATTTTGCAGCTTTTACACTTTCTAGTGAATATGAGGCAGGGGCTTAGGCCCTGCTTGCTTTTTTCTTTCTTCATGTCATGAATTTTCTCTCCTACAGCATAGAAAATAAGTCAGTTACACTTAAGATTGTTTATTGCAGAGCAGATGTGTGCATACACTGCAACTGTAGCTGAAAGCCCAAGTATTTAATTAGTACTTGCCTGCAGCTGGATTCTTTCTTTTTAAACATGTGAGGCGGTAGGAAAGCAGAAAAGGATGTCAGGAGACATTCTGCTGACAGTGAGCAAGTTCATGAGTAATTACRTATTAAAAATGTTCCTCTGTCTCTGTGCTTAGAGCTGTCATGTGATGCTGCTGCCTTTTCATTGTGCTGTTCAGTCATCCACAAATTCGTGTCCTCACTGACCAGGCACCTGGGCTGCCTCATTCAAGTAAAATTTGATGGGGTTCTCTTTGGTGAGGGCTTAGGAAGGGAGGATCATAGGTCTGAAGAGTTTTTAATAATCCTGTGCTCATCTGCTCGTCATTAGTTTTGTTGTAGCTCTTCCCTCTACAGTTGTTGAGAGTTTGCCTTTGATTTGGAGATTGAAGATTTATGTTTCAGTCAGAGCTCAAGAGTGTGCAGAGACTTTTCTCGTGGGTAGAGCTGTATGGATTTGCTGCTGGTGATGTAACATAGGCTCTATAGGTCAAATCTCTGGTGGTGGTAGCTTTTTGTGTTTTACTTCTCATTGACTAGTTACAAATAGCTTYTAAAATGGACAGATGCAGATAAATGTTGCATGTATGTTGTAAAAATTTCGAATAGTTGGTTTGGGGTAAAAGGTGGCCTTTGTCTTAAACTAAACTGCATTTCTTGTTATTCAGAAGTGTAATTGCTGTGGAGGAAAGGCACAAGCAAAGGCTTACCTTGGCTGATGCCTYGTCTGGGTAATTACTACAAGCTGTACAAACTGCTTATTGTAGTTACTGATGTATTTATCTCCTTGGACCCCTCTTTTTTTTTTCTTCTTGGCTAAAATATTTGTTAATTTTCATCTTGGAAGTTATTTCATCATTTAGTAACTYGTACATGCATTCCAGTGGCAGCCGATTTCAGCAGTTGAGGATCTGAAGATACTTTAAGCTGGAAGACAGTAAATACCAAGTAAATATCAAGACATGCAGCCACACCCTCTGCAGTTTACAGAAAGCACAAATGATGTTTGTGTCCCACCCCAGTGTTCTCCCAGGTGCTCGGATCCCACATGCCACGGTACATTCCCACACTGCATGTTTTAGGATCAGATTTAATTGCACAACAGTCTGTAACCAAAAGGTGGCAGCAGCTTACCACACTAAACTCTGCAGAAGTTAATACATCACGKGGTACTGAGATTGCTGAAGGTGTTTAGGCTGCTTTTCTAAACCAGCYTGCTTGTGTGCAGTTTGGTTTGTTAATACAGGATGCAGTTGTGTATTAACGATTAACTACAGCTCTCCCGCTTTCCTGCTTGATCTCAGATATTGCAGAGGAGAGGAGAAACTGTCTTATCTTTTAATAAAACTGACTCCTAAGACTGAAAATACTTGAAAGAAGTATTTTATTAGCCAAGTACTGAAAAGATTGAACATTATCACATTTTGTGAAATATGGCTGGATAACTTTGTTGCTTGGGCACTTTCTTTTCTAATTACCTTTTCTTTGCCAGTGACCCCCAAGATTGCACTTTTGACCACTTGGTCCTTTTCCTAAAGGGACATTACAGAATGTATGTTTATGGAATTCTGTASTTTTCATCCAAGTAAGTTACTTGTCAGATCTAATTGTTTTGGTAACGCAATTATTGGTGTTCGGGTTTTTTTTCCCTCCCAAAATAAAAAGCTGKGTAATTTCAGCATGAACTAAAAACAGACCCAAAACAAACAGCCTTTACATTCTTGTAAACTGCAAAGCTTTTCAGATTACTGTCCACTTCAGGAGATGAAAAATGCTGCTGCAATCACAACTATGATTTCTTCTGTATCTGAGTAGTGCTCTCACAGGAAAATGAACTTTTTTGTCCATAAAATGAGTAACCATGTACACAGTAGGATTAAAGCAAACTCCGTAGACTCACAGCTGCAGTTACCCTTAGAATTGTCCAGTAGTATTTGTAATACTTCTCTGAAGAAATCCCTTTTTCCAAAAAGTGGTGTTAGTTGGTTTGTTTTCTGCTGGTTTTCAGTGGTATGAGGTCTCTAATGGCTTTTKATGCTCCCAAACCTTGCTCTGCTGCTGTTTTGAAGCAATGACCCACATAACCTTTATCCTTCAGTAAATGGAAGATGGTGGGACATGGTTCTGTTCTCAGTAAGAAAGGGAATTGATTTGCATCACTGCCTGAGTGCAGGATGATGCAGTGAACACAGAGCTGTTGACATGCCCAGGGAAATGGTTGAGTCACCATCCCTGGAAGCGTTCAAAAAACATAGATGTGGCACTTGGAGATGTGGTTTAGTGGTAACCAAGGCATTACTGGGTTAACAGTTCGTTTTTAGAGATCTTTTCCAGCCCTAACTATTTCATGATTCTGTGATGTGCAGTGTCTCTGTATGCTTACAGCCTAAAATTCAAGCTGACACCTCAAAGACTGTCTTGCACAGCTAGGTGAGGAAGGACACAGCAGTGGGTAAGCTGTGCTCCTCACCTAACCCAGGAATCACAGACCCTGAGCCTTCTCTCATCCCAAACCCTCTGGCTGGTGCTCATTCCATCATCCAGCAGTTGCCCAGAAGTGGCCAGTTTCTCACCACCCTCTCTGTGCTTTCTAGGGATTCCAATAATGTCATTGCCAAGTTTCTGATGTACTCATGGTTAGTCTTGGGCTCTTTGCAGTTTCAGGTAGACATGAGTACGCTGTGTGCACTTGGGTCATGCTTTCCAGTTTCTAGACAGCAATGAAGGCTAAAAACATGAGATTAATGGCTGATAAATCTGATATTAAGGCAATCCCTCAATCTAGGCTTAAATCTTACTATTGCTGTGGCAAGAACTTGCAAGGAGAAGGTGGTCAGAGGGAGGTTTCTTATACAGCCTCTTTTCTCTGCCTGCATGTCCAGTTYTTGATTTGATGGGGAATGATGTGAAAGGCGAGGGATGATTATGAGCCTAGAAATAATAATGGGATGGGGTAAATGAGTCACTTTTGAAAATTGGTTGGGAGATTTTTTTTTCCTGTAATTTTTTTTTCTTTTTTTTTGGCAACATTTATGCAAAATAAGTTGTTTTCTAATGATCCAGGTGGTTTTGAGTATTTTTTGGTATTAGCAAGGTGCTGATCAGAAGTTGCAAAACAAACCCGATTGTGTCTTGTTTGTAATCCATGGTGCAAGTTGTTTTTTCCTTATCTACAAGTAGTCTAATCAACATCTTTGTCTAAGTGGAAAGTGCATTTACTCCCTGGGTGGTTTTCCTCCCTGCCCCCAACAGCAGTGGCATCACCAAGTAATCTTTAGCTTTTTAGTTTTATAACTCGAGTAACTCTTTTTGGGTTCGTTCCTGAAGTGCCTCCTGAATGTGAAGTACACAAATGCTAASTAACAAAGTCACTGATGGTGTATCACTGTGTATCACAAAGCCAAAGGTCGGCTCATGTAAGAGTGACCTGAGTCCTAATAATGTATATTCCATGGTCCTCTGTGTGTTTCATAGGAGGTACTGTGGACTTTATATTGAGGTCTACTGTTCTGTAGTTTGCACAGCCAAAAGGAGCACATTATTCCTATTGCTTTTTTTTTTCACAGACAAATCCACTGGTTGATGTGTGCTGTACACATGACAGTAATCTGGCAAATGGTGGCGAGTATGTCACTAGATTTTGGCTGCATACTTAGGAAAGGTTCAGGCTTTCATGGAGCTTAAGAAACTGTCTTGAAATTACAAGTCAGTTATTGGTGTATCTTTTAGTGCATGGTCACCATTTGTTTTCAATTTCGGATAACTTTTTCCACAGCTGATTTCATTCCAAGCAGTGCCTAAGCATGAGGTCAGTGAGGAGAAATGGTTTCTTGGGCTGGTTTTATATTTCCAGTGGTTAATTTATCACTTCTGTAAATAAATCTAATCTGGACTCTGCATTCTTTTATATTTCATTGTTAAACTCCAGCCACGCCAAAGAGTAGCGACGGGCAAGATATTTTGCAGTCCTGTATAGAAAAAAAATTACCAAGTGATAATCCCATTTTTATTCCAGATGGATGAGGTGATCCTTTTCATATCCACCATAATTACAGTTTATGAAGCAGCCAACTCAATACACAAGCTGCCATCTGCACTTCATCAGTTTCTTTTATAACAAGGGACAAAGTTTTAGCTGTCAGTGGGACAGATGATGTGTGTTTTGAGTGATTGTATATTTTAAAAGTATAAATCCAAAAGTCAACATAYCCTTCTGTTCTTGTGTGCACTTTCTTCCTCTTTCCTTCTTTGAAGATCAGTTGGCTTCAGTTTGGGGGGCTTTTTTGTGGTCTTACCACAAAGGAAACTCTGCTGATTTGGTTTTAATTTGTGGGGGTTTTGTTGGTTTGTTTGTTTTTTTTTTGTAACAGAAAAGGGGCAGGGAAATGGTTCACAGGGAAAAAGTGTGAAAGGTGCCCTGACATTGCCAGTTGACTTCTGTTCTGACCTTTATTAGCTTTTCAGGGCTTTAAACATCATCCCTATCTGGAGGCTTTTCAGGACAAATCCAGGGTGGTAGTAGAATAGAAAAAACATTTCATATGCACCCTCTGTTGGCATCCYGTAGTTTCTTCTCCATGGCTTGTCATAATACATCTACTCCAAATTTTTCCGTTTTTGCACTGCAGCTGCAGTCCTCCATGTTATCTCAAACTCCCTTTCTCTTATGGCCACCTGTGCTGTAACTTCCCAAGGAGTTTGGAAGCAGAGTACCTGGGTTCTGGTACTGCATGGTTTAATAAACTTGCTGGCAGTGGGTTTTTAMCTTTTCCTGGTTTTGACAATCACAGGGACACCTCACCTAAGCATGACATGGTTCCCAAAGTTGATAGAAATAAAATTAGAATGGAGAGAATGGAGGAATGAAGGAATATGCTTCTTACGAAACTTTTTGATAAGTATAACTTCTTGGAACTTCAATTCTGCTGATTAACACTGTATATAAAAGCGTGTTTTCAAGCTGCTGGTCCATTCCAGCACGAGTTTTACGCTATACTAACAAGAAAGGCTCCCTGCTGCTTTTAACAATGGTTACGAAAAAGTASCCACATACATTTAACAGGTGTTGAAATGCCACAGAAGTGTGATGTGGGTATTTGTGTGACTTGATGCACGATTGACTCCAGAAATCTATATCAGTAATAAATTGAGACCCAACATTTCGATATTGTTTTGATGCTCTACAGTTGATAATTCTTGTTTCTGTTGATTAGCATACATACACAGCTTTTTCCCGTCTATTTTCTAAAATGTTTTGATGAAAGAAAATCCATCTTATCTTAAGTCATCCACAAAAGAAAGGGTGCTTTTTGTGTGCTGTTCAAACGAGTTTTTTATCAAGGAGCGACTTACAGAAACATAGGTTTTTTTCCAGGACAGAGATATAAAGTGTGTCTGCTGTGTTACATGAGATCAACTATCTTAACTGTTCAGGTTAACCCAATCCTACCTGAGAGAATTAATCTGTAATCATCTGAGTTCTCTGTGATGAATTTGTTGGAAAGGTAGTCTCTGAAGATAGATCTCTTTTATCAGTGCATCTGGGTCTGAAAGGGTGAATTTTCCCAAAATCGTACAGTGATGCAAGATCTGAATTCCAYGTAGTTGATTTTCTGCAATGGCACCAGTTCTCTTCCTTAGTCAGGTGTATCTGAGGAAGGACATGACACCTGTCTGGAAAGTGGCTGCGATAAAGATCCCTTTGTGCTTGTTTTGCAGGCAAGCTCTGTTTTTCCCAGTGTAAAGTCCACTTACAGTTCTAATGTATTACTCCATACAATATTGGATGTCTTGCCTGGATGCGTAGATCTTTTTGAAAAGAGAGGACACATTTAGAATTCAGTGAGGAAATAGTAAAGGGCTTGAGCCTAAAGAAGTCTCTGATTTCTTCATCACTGAAGAAATTGCCCCTCACCATCACTGAGGGAGAAATGTGCCCACAAAGCACATTAAAAAGGCAGCTTGTCCTGCTGTTAATGCCTCGTTCTGCCTCTCATTTGTCCTGCTAGTCAGGGGACTCTTGGTTACCTCTGTTTGAACTTCTGGTTCTGGCATGATYGCTAGTTTTGCTGCATTCCTGGTCTGTTTAATACTGTTAGATAAACGACCCCAAATGACTCCAGTCTTCTGGACCTGTTCACTATTATTAGCAAGGTTCCATGAGAAATCCAGGGGCTGATGCATTAAGCAAGCCCTTCAGTAAACACAAGTTATCGGAAAGTCCTGTTTTAGCAGCAGAGAGTACAGCATGTCTAGGGCTGATGCTTGAGTTAGCTGTACTAGTATTTCTAAATTAACAAAGTATTCACTGTGCTAAGCCTGTTTTATCAGGCAGCTGCCTTTGAGATGATTACGTGAAAGGAAAAATTTTGTAAGGGTTTTTTTTTTTCAGCTCAGGCTTTGTTTTTCAGCCCTGAGATAGTGACAGATTAAGTAGGATTAGGCTGGAGTGTGTGTGTAAATGAGAGACAGCAGGCTCTCATGCATGAGTAAGA
Organism: Malurus melanocephalus; assembly: GCF_030028575.1. Lineage (NCBI taxonomy): Eukaryota > Metazoa > Chordata > Aves > Passeriformes > Maluridae > Malurus > Malurus melanocephalus. The sequence continues at coordinate 187,196 of NW_026623344.1, forward strand.
GTACATGTAGTAATGACCAGCAGGCTGCTCCTGGTTGTAACACAGCAATAAAACATGAGGCACTGGAAATTGCATCTGCCTGTAGTGCAACACCAAACCACAAGGTCAAACAAGGTTTGAGACCAGGCTGCARAAGGGAAACTCCACTTCAACATGCTGCTCTGTGAGAAATGCCTGTCCGTCCCTCTGGGTGATACTTGCCTTATTGATGACACTGAAAGCAAAACACAGAACCTTTCTTTGTGCGTAGGTTCTTAAAAGGAGATCCATGTAAGTGTGTCTGGGAGATGCAGGCACACCAGTCCTGCTACAGATAGTTCATAGAGCTAGCTCGAATTCTGTGCACCTCAYCTTATGCAAGCATCAAGCTCTGACTGCTCCTTTTACTGTAGACAAAATATGAGGAACTAGTACAGAACAGTAACTGAAAGTACTGAAGTCAAGAGCCAGACTGAGGAGTGTGTTTTGAGGTAGATGGATTCCATCATTCCCCCACTGAAGTGACATGTTATTTAATTCAGTATCAGATGTGCTGTATGTCACTGGGATTTCCAAAAAAACTAAAAAGGCCATAAATCCTTAAAATTGCTAACAAATAAAGGTAAAGTATGGCTCTCTTAAGCTTCCCTGTGAAAGAGAATATAGTTGACATAATAGAGAACAGGATATTCTGTATGTTCTTTATATCTTTACATATAATACTAAACATATATTCATTATCCATACAGAACATCTATGTTGTGCTTATCAGTGTCTGTTCAGCATTTTGGTTGAAAAGAGCATCCTATGTATGTCATAATATGGACAAATTAGKAAAATCAATGAGAAATTAAGTACACTGTTAAAATTCACTGCACACTGCAGGAGAGTCAGCTGTGCTATAAAGGAAAACTAAATCTTGTATGTTTGACTTTTCATCCATCTTATTTATTAAGAGGCTGTGGGTTTGTTTGGGGTTTTTTTTTGAATTTATGTTTTTGTGTTTGGTTTAGTTTTTTTTTGAGCATGTAGTTTAGTGCAGACATCTTACTCTCTGCTGGTGCTGTTGGAGCAGTTCTGTTCCTTAATATGATCCAATTAAATGTTAACATTGTAACATGGCATTTTCAGGATTGGTCATCCACAGCTGCCTAATTCGTTGTGAAGCCTCTTGCCATGAAAACCTCAMTAAAGTTTTCCTTTCTGCATGTGTCTGCTGAGTTGCTTTAATAGAACCACAAGCTGTAGTTGTGTGTCAGTAGTGTAGTTACGCCCCATCCTAGGTGTAATCCTTATTGGTTAGAGTCCATGTTTTCCCTGATTTCTCTTTTCCGTGGCAAAATGTAAAGCCATTGTTAAGTAAAAAAGGAACAAGATTAATGCTTTCAAATTAAGTAGATGGTACGATGTGATGTCTTGTATAGAAAGTTATAGCTTATTTTTCTGGTGGAGTACCAAAAGTTTTATTTTTTTTTTCTGTGCAGCTTCATTAGTGATATTTTCTGTAAGCTTTTGAATGATGTAATTTTATTAATTGCAGCTGATATGATTGGGTTTTTTTTTTTTTTTTTATTTGTGTGGAGGAGGGACTTTTCTGTAGGCACCTGAGACCTAATCTGAACTGAGGTATTTGGATAGGCCAGCACCTGTGGAACAGCAGGATCCTCAGGGGATTGTGTGGGTGTGGAAAGCAGGAGGTGCACCTGTGGAAGGGGAGGTAGAAGTGAGATCCACCGGAGTTATCTGTCTGGTAGATGATAAGTTTAAGCAGYTGGCCAAGGTTTCTTCCAGACCAGGGCTACAGGGGAGAAGGTGTTATTGGCAGGCTTGGGGCTTTTARTCTCACATGAGTTACTGTGAGAGATAAGCTGTATGTAACCCTCAGGGCTGCTCTTACAAATCCATCTTAATTTGTAAATCAAGGCCTGAACACTAAATCTGTTGTTCCTGTTTTATCTGAGTGCCTTAATCCCTCTTCCTCAATGCTCTGAGATTAGGTTTTGTTCTATGATGTTAACAGTTTTTAGCTGTGCAYCCTGGCAGTGGGAGGTGAGCCTCAAGCCCTGCAGTGATAAATGTGCTCCAGTGAGCTTTGTGAATAGGCTTAAAAGAAGGATGTTATCAATTTTGATCCTAAAGCAGTTTAATAACAGATTTAATAATTTTTTTAAATGTATCCCCCGTTCTAGGTTCGACATTGGAGAACTGAGTGTTTGGGACTCAGCCTGTGTTCTTGGCTTGGTCAAGAGTGTGGTACAGATTGCAAAAAGAATTGCATGGAACCACAAAGTTCTTCAGGTGTGAATATTTCTTCTTAGGTGTCTTGGGGACGGTGTGATTTTGTGCTGTCCTTTTTCAGTGCAGGTTATTCCAGGGAGAACTCCAAGCCCTTGTTCAAACARTGGTGATAATGAAATGTGGGATCATTGCCTGCAGCGTGAGGATGAGGATAAACCTGAGGAACGGGATCACTGGCCTTTGGCACCTCCCCGTCAGCAGCAGTCCTTTTTTTGGAATGTGTGTGTTAGGAGAAGGAAGGCGCCTGATGGAATTCTATCTTTTTCTTTTCCAGAGTATGCCAGGTGTTTGATACTTGCAGATCTGGAGTAATTGAGATTCTCTAGTAGGTAGTCGGAGAATGTCCTGGCCAGTATTATCGTAGGCTTAGATGTCTCAAAAAATAGAAGGGGAAAATGCCAAAAAGAGTCATAATGTGGTAGGGTATGCCCATTTGCCCAAAGCAAGTTTAAATTTAAATGTCTTCTTTAATTCAGCTCTTTTCTTTGAGTACTTCACTTGCTTACGCTCTTGCTCATGTTTTGTTTGTTTTCACATCTTTTTGGGAGCTCTATCCAGTTTTCACGGGCATGATTTAGTGTTTTCTACTGTCATAAAAATGGTTTACAAATTGGGCCACCCAAGTRTGGACCATTAGGTCAAATGAGATGGTGCGGGAGGTCTGGGCTAGCTGCTTTTTTAAAATTTATTTATTTCTTTCTAGCTTTGGAGGCAAGTATAGCTCCCAGGAGATTGCTAGAGCTCTGTGAAATGGGAAGTTTATTTCAATTCACCTCCAGCTATAATGGATGCAAGCCCAAGAGCTTCAGTTGCTCTTGATCCAACTGTGACTCCAGTTGTTTTTCTTTCAGTCTAGGAATTACTTAATTTTTTGAAAGCAGCTCCATGACAATGGYACCTCTGTTTCATTCTAACAGGACATGCCAATAATTTCGTTCTTCACATGCATAGAAGAGGCTTTTCAAGAAAAACGGTTATTTAAATGAGTAGAAATTAGTGTAGGTGTGCAGAAGCYCCAGCTTCAGTAGTATGGTATTGTGGCCTTCTGAATACTGACCTCCCAAGGAGGTCACATTTATGTCCCCGTGCTTCTGTTTAGGATTTGTGACCTTTATTTTTGACCCCAGCACTCTTGACAACAAGATGGAGAGTCTCTATTCTGCTGCTCTTTGTTTCATGCTCAAACTTTTATGGATTTTTTTTTTTCTAAATTTTACGTACTCCAGAGAAACAGGGATACAGAGAGTGAGAAACCAACAAAATCCTTACGTTCATTATGCACCACCTCCCGGGGTAGCAAGAAATTTTTGCATTAGTTCTCTACTGGAAGAACAGGGTCTTGTGTTCCTGTTTGTGCTGCTCCAGTGTCTAGAGAAAAGGTAAATATTTGTAAAAAAGCTACAATGAATAATGACTCCAGCTGTGGCTACAACAGTCATCTGGTGGGCAACCACCTACCTAAATATTGGCATTTTCTAAGCTGTAGGGTATTTGCATAGAGGTGGTGCAGATCCTGTGGGAGATGTTGCCCCTTCTGTGACAGTGGCTGAAAGTCAGGTGGGTCATGCTACGATTTCTAGAATTTCATAAGACACATGAGTTTTGTCACCTGAAATAGTCCCCTGCTAACATCCAGAGTTATGAGGGGAAGGATGTAAAGGAAGAAAGACAGTTAAAAAGGGAGGAACACTCTTCTAGGAGCAGAGATCTTTCTAGTCTTGATGGATGAGATGCTTCCCTCCTTGAATAACTTGAGGGCAGTGCTCAAAGCATTGCCTCTGCACTGTCAGGTATTCCACAAGGATACATAATGAAGTATTTTATTTCTCATTTCCCAGCTGAGAAATTGCCACTCATCCTTTCTTTCTGTTCTTCCTGCTCCAGTATACTGTCTCATTCCAAAGGCAGTATGTTCAGTGTGAGGTGTATGAGAGTCTTGTGCCAGAACTGGTTTGGAAACGTGGCCTGTTCTGCTTCACATGGGAAGAAAGATGATGTAGTGATGTAGTATTKGTATCCAACTACCCTCTTTTTCCATGCTCTGGAAGAGTCTGGTTCCTTTCTCTCTGCTTTTCAACATTTTTATSCTCAAAAYTGGGTATTTTGCTTTGTTTCYGAGGGAGATTCCRCAGGAGGAGATCCTGTACATACATRAACATACGTGTTTAARTTTATACATGTGTGTATTTGAGTGAAGATCCATGTGAAGGGATGATTTCATGTCACATATCCTCAGGGCTGTTTTGTAACTGAGCTTGCAGGTAATGCACATATTTTACAATGACACTAAGCTAAATCTTACCAGAGAGAAAAGTTATTATAACATAAATGTCTACATCTACAGAGCATGTGGTTAGCAGCATGTTACAATGAGGAGCTGAAAAAAGCTGCATTTGTGTTTTCATGGACTTGTGTGTCAGCTGCTGCGTAAGTTGAGAAGGCACCTCTCTCGCCTGTTAAAGCCTCTTCTCTGTTCACCAGATACCTTCCTGAWAGAAAAACAGTATGGAGGAAATAAGACATTCTCAGACTTACTGACTCCAGGAGTCAGTAAGAATTTGTCCAGACCTGAGCAATAGGAGCCACCCTGCTGAGCCTATGGTTGAGATATGTCCTCAGGAATCTACGATAAGCAAATGTTTGTTCTGTAGTGTGAGTGAGTTGCACAACAGGAACCAAAAGAAAATCCGCTGATAATGGTTTGTTYGGATTACAACCATTTTCTAAAATAGTGCCATCAGCTGTGACTGTAACAATCTTGTSTTTTCTTACTAGTCCATCTCCTTTTTTGGACTTCAGGGTTTGTAAATAGCAGTAGATCWTGGGTTTAGTCTGCTTATTCTCTTCCAAAGTGTCTCATTAAAAAAATGGTATAAGGACAACCTGGTGGTCCTTGTGGCACTAAATGGTGCCACTGAATGTGACACTGCAACACTGCTGATRGCCAAAATGGAGTTGGCTTTTGTGACTTTCAGAACATTATGGGGCATCAGTTGGAAAGCTTGTGCACTGCTGAAGGTCTTGAGTACTTCTGTGAAAATGATCTGGTATTTTGGGTAAGGCAGCTGTAGTACAGTTCCTCAGCAAGTACTGATATGTGGCCTCTGAAGTGGTCTGCTCTCACTGTGGGATCTTAGTGTTCCTGGTGGCTTATGAAACTCCCTCCATCAGACTTGGATATAATTTTTGGTGTGCTTCTGTGAAGGGCTGATATCAGATGTGTAGAATGATATGTTGAGCAAATCTGTGGGATGAAGCAATCAGTGCCGCTGGATCGGAGAATCCATCCTGATTATTGCACCTCCTGTCTGCATTTAACTGTGCAAGGTTCCCCTGACTCCTTGGTGGGGTCTGTGCTTCTCACTGGAGGAGGAACAAGTGACCTTATAGGAAATGGGGATGGTTTGAGAAGTTTCTGCTGTGGAACCCAAAACCTGCCTCTGTCCTTGGACTTCCAGGCACTGTGAAGTCCAGAAAAGAAGAGTCAGGTTGCACCCTTGGTGCCTTTTTCGTGGGAGGAGGAGACAAGGGCACATGTTTGCCACACATGGCAAGAGTTTTCAATAGGTTCTGGGCTTCCCCTGTGTGAGGGACAAACATCAATGGTGAGATCTGTGCTGGCTGGTCCCTCAGTGTTACTGYTGGTAAGCTGAGAGACCTTTCTTTACTCTGCAAACACCTGGGGCATCGTGTATTTTTATTTCACAGCATTGGAGTTCAGAGACAATAATATCTTTTATGGGTCCACGGGATTTACTTACACTCTTGCCACTGGCTTGGAAAGCTGCTGTTATCCTATTTCTCAGATAYTTCTGGGATCACTGTCTTAGCTTCAAGCACAATCACCAGCTGAGTTAGAAATTGGTAACACCTAAGTACACAGAAGACAGGGAAAGCTGAAATGGAGGAAAATGTCAAGGGCCTGATCCTTCTTAGCCTGGGATGTAAGCCAGTTCCAATGGGGTCTTGTTTGGTGAGTGAAGTGCTGGCAGGATCAGGTCCTGAGCTGTCCAAGGGCACATGCACAGCTCTGAAGGGATGCTGGTTTAGSCTGTTGTGTTCCAGAGGAGCAACGTGATGTGTGGTTGTATTCCAGGCACCRCTGCAAATTTGAATTATGGGGGAAAAACTGCTCTACAGCACTTAGGGTGAGTAGCTGGACTTACAGGGTGTGAGGCAGAGCAAACACTCCCTTTGTCCAAGCAAAACATGTCAATCAGTTTAAAGTTTAATTGGTTTTGGATTTTTTTGGKTTTTTGGGTTTTGAGGTTTTAAAAATAATTTTCCTTCATGCAATTTTGTGCAGAAGAGCTCAGGGCAGCAGTATTGGCAGGGGACACTATGGCTCCACAGTACACAAGCCATAACACAAAGCAGTGTTTTCACTGAAGTTTGGGCATCAGTTGAGTTGGTAAGCAGGAAACTTTGTTGGGACAGTAAATCTAAACCCTTTGGATGGGTTCCAACCCTGGAATCCCTGTTGGATGTTCTGGGCTGTGTGGTGATACCAGCACCCCTTGCAGTTCCCAAGGTGCAGCACAAGGAGATGGGTGCTGGCCACAGCCCTGAGAGCACACTGCTTTCAGCCTTCCGAGCTAAGTGCTGCTTGTTTCAGGTCCCTCTGCAGGGCTCCAAAGGCATAAACCCTTTAAGGGTTGATTTGTTAAGGTCCTGAGACTCTCAGTCTAATTCTGCTTTCTGATCTTTGGGCAATTGTAGAATAAGTGGAAATTTTGGAGTAGAGCTGCTCTTCTCCAGTGTGTGATGAGTTTTATCAGTGTGATTTCCTTTGTTTCCCTGCATCCCAAAGGATAGCAGAGAGATCCCTTTTGCATGTTGGGGAATTAATCTCATTGTGCCATGCTCAAGGAAATGTCTCAGGCCTGTCCGTGTCTTATGGGAACCTGACAAGTGCCCATGTCCTAGCAGGATAAAGCCCTTGCTTTTTTRCTTGTATGGAAGGGAAACACGGCCTCACTTTAGCCCAGTGGGGACGATTGTGGTTGATTATCATGTGCTTTATCATTATCATTATCTTATTTGAGTGATCTCTCCTCTGGCTCAGACCCCCTTGGAGTCTGGATGAGCAGCACCTGCTGTGTTTGGAGGTGCCAGAGGGGCTCTTTGGACTGCAGTGAATTTCACCTTGGGCGACGCTCCGTGCTCTGTGCATTCTCTGGCAATAAATCCCCCMGTTAATCGGTCTTTTCCTCACCCTGTGGTTGTAGTGGGTGGATGTTTGGCAGCAGGCTGTGTTTTACACACCCCTGAATTTCAGCCCTGACCCTGGAAGTTAATGGGAGCTGCAGCACTTTGGGATTGAGTTGTTATTTTCTAACTGGCCACATTGATTGGTTTTTCTTGGACTCCTAATCAGCTGCGGTGTTTGATGTGTAGATGACTTAAGTTTGCTTTGAAAAAATAGATGTTTTGAATTACCTATTRTCTTGCACAAAGTGAAACTATTTGCCCAACCCCATGGTTGCCTTAGAGACTTTTTGCAAACAACAGATAGAAGCATGAGCTTAACATGAGGAATGTCCAAAGGACAAGTATGTGAGTGTTGAAAACAGAAAAATGAAACAACATGATTGCAACATCTGTCAAAGGGTAGGAGACTTTGAAATATTTCAATTTTATTGTATACTGGTTACAGGCTTCTGGAACCTTAGGTCAGCACCTGGCATTTGTGTTTCTTCCTGAAGGTCTTTAAGTGTTTCAGTCAACATTTAATCCATCCCTTCCCCTCTGAGCCCTCAGACTGCCTTGTTTGAAGGCAGGAAAAATCTACTTATTCCAGACAACATGGGGAAAAAATTCATTCTTAGCATTTGGGAAACAGAAACGTAAACCCTGGAGTTCAGTCTTGGATTTTATTTGGAATCATGGTTTCTAAAACTATCATAGTTTTATTATTAGTATGTTAAAATTAAAGATCAGAGTTGCTGTTAAGCTTTCATTTATAAAACATTTAAAAGTGGTTATCTAGCATATCCTGCAAGTTTATAGAAACAGAGATTTTTATATAAGCCTGTAAGGCAATTATTAAAACATCTGTGAATCATTTGATACCATGAGTTGCAAATAGAATATTAATGGACCCAGCAATGATGTGTGGGCTTAGGATCCCACTCCTTTTGTAAGCTTTGCCCAGATGGAGTTTTTATCACACATTTCTCTACTTGTACATCTCAACTGCTTCTAGAGAATTCACAACAGAATCTAGGATTTGCTGGCAAAGATCTATTGAAATGGAGCCTGAGGCTTTGGGGTTTTTTTTTTAATTTTTTTTTTTTTAAAGAGACCAGAAAGGAGGTGTTGGGATTTTTTCAGAGGCCCAACATGGATAGTACCTAACCTTCTGCTTATTTGACTGCATACAAAAGAAGTATTTTATTTGACTGCATACAAAAGAAGTATTTTTCTCCTGGGTTCCATGTTTAAAACAGTTGTGGTAGCTCCACTTAATGAGAATCTTTACTCTCCACTTAATGAGAATCTTGAGGTTTTCAATCCAAGTTAATTCTGCAGGCTTTTCCTCTTCTGTCTCCACTGATCTCGATGGCCTAGTTTCATGTTGTCTGCCTTGTTTTCCTGTCTTTCATTCCATTTTAAGTGTAGGTTACATTTCATGAATGTCAGGACAAAAAGTTTCTGGGCTTCACTGGGGGAGGAAATCACTAGTTCAACTTGTATCTCAAGACAACTAATTGATACCTGTGGAATAATTGCACAGTTGCTGATGAATATTCTGGTTTTTGAGCTTAAAAGCTTTCCACAGTAATTCTCATGGTGAGTAATTGATGCCAAASAACAGAAACAGAATGTTTCTTCTAAGCAGTTTTGTTTTTCTGTGTGTTAGGGGAGTGATCTTCTTGTTGTTATATGACATGCTAAACCTTCAAATTGAAATAAAGATTTATTGTGTTGTCAAGGCATCCAGTCAGTAGCTAGGAAAAGAGAGCAAACAAAATCAAGTTCTAGAGACAGGAAGTTTTTGTTACTGCAGAGGCCTATCTATGCTTGAGGGTCTGTCCTGTGCAAAACACAAATTGCTTTTTATTTCATCAGTGTTGCTGCAAAATTCTGAAGCCCTATTGGCACCCAAATTATTCATGTTTTCAAACTAAATTTCATCTGCCCTTGCAGATGAGARCAGAGAGATCTGACTTTGCCTAGCTCTGATCCACTTGATTTTGACAGGGATTTCACACAAAACGTGTCTCCTGCTGTAATCCATCACCAGGGCTTGGCATTGATGCAGTACAGGGGCAACACTTCCAAAGGTAACTTGGGTCACAGAGCRTCTACAATGAGTGGAAATCTGTGGACTTAATTCACTGCAAGGGGAATTCCAGCACGTTTTGCTGTGTATGAAACACTCCCCAGCCTGCCAGCATTTGGATTATGGACCTCTTGTGTAAGGTTTAGCACTGAGCTTTGTTCAGAACTGCTCTCTTTAATCACTGACCATTGTCTTTAACTGCTCCACAATAATACTCCTGCTCAGTACTTTCTCCATAAATTAACTTTGGGGCAAATTGCCCAGAGKGATCCTGTTGTGTCTTGGTTTGAGACAATGTTTTCAGAGAAAAATATTACAGGGTAAATGTTTCCTCTGAAGTGAAAAATTTGATAATTTTTCCCACCAATATGAAATAGATGTTTGGGCAAAARTGAAGAGAAAAATAGTTTATTAACAAAACAAGGTGCCCACAGGACACAGATTAAAGAAACTGAGTAACTGTTGGATATTTAAAACTCAGGAAAATCTGCCACCCCCTCCCCCCCACAGCCACTTAGCACGTGGTGCGGAGAAAAAGGTGGCGCGGCTCCTGTCTTCAAGAAAAAAAAGAAACGAAAAAAAAAAAAATCCACGTGGCTACTTGCAACAGTGGAAAACCTGGAGGCGGTCCTCTCCTCACTGTGGACGAAACAGAGCTCTGTGCGCTTTTCTGTCATCAGCTTGGCTTCTTTCAGAGTCTGGGATGAGATGGAGCTGTGCTGCTTGTCCCCACCAGCTGCAGAATTGCTCCAGAAGAAAAATCACAGGAGCTGCAGGGAAGGTGGGGATGGCAGTCCAGGGAGAGCTGTTTGCCCACACTAACAAACCCGAGCTGCCTAAATGGCAACAGCGTAACTCTCCTGCACRCAGCGAGCAGGATTCCCGAAGCGCAGAACTGAGGTCCAAAAGCCCATGGCAGCATGGCAGCCCTGGCTTTTAACTGCCCACACTGCCTTCCCAGCTGCCCTGCCCCTTCCTCTGGGTCAGATTAAAAGGCACAGGCACCTTTTGGGCATACAAGCTGATGGAATATAGGAATACAGGATTGGCACAAAATCAACCCAGGACATGTTGGAATATCTCGTAGGCCTGCAGTGCCATGTTTTGTGGGTAGGACTTAGGATCACAGAATGGCTTGGGTTGGACAGGATCTTAAARATCATCCAGTTCCAGCCCCCTGCCAGGGRCACCTTCCTCCAGACCATGTTGCTCCAAGCCCCATCCAAAAACAGATCACTGTTTTTATGAATACTATTCCGTTCAACCTTTCCCTGATAACAAGTTAAGAGTTCAGTGAATTACTGTACAGATGCAGAGCTGTTCTTTTGAGAATCAAAGTAACTTAGCCAAATGCATATCTGCTGCATTGGAAGAAAAAACAAAAAAAGGCAAAATTAACAGATGTCTGGTCTGTTCTGTTTCCTGCTGCTTCCCAGATGCAATGTTTTCCTGTAGGATACTGATCTTGGAAATCTTTGACAYGTGCAAACCTTTTTTTGCATAAGGAGTGTGAATGTGAGCTAATTCCTTACATTAAAAAAAAACAAAACACAACTCCCCTCCCCCCACACAAAACAAAACAAACAAAAAAAAACAAACAGAAACCGCCCCCTCCAAAAAAAAGCCCAACCAACCTCACTATAAAATATGTGAGACAATTTTGTACATGCATATGCCTTGTTTCTTGAGAGAATGTAAGACCACCTKGTAAGAAAACTTTTAAAAACATTGAATTCAAACATCTCTGTATGTGTGTGGTCATAGATAACATCCTTTAAAAGCTCCAGAGGTCTCTGTATGTATATATTTAAATAAGAAACAAAATGACATTCAAGTCATGAAAACTCCATAAATCCAAGTGTGGTGTTGATCTGCCACACTCTGTGTTTTGTGATTATGCACTTAAAACCATGAGCAAGAATATGCTGTGACATGAAAAACAATTAGAAGGTGGCATCATGCTGTTAGATCCAGCCAACAGTGAAAATTTTTTTTTCCTAATTTTTTTAGTCTGAAATTCAGTCTTAAACTCACTGAATTACAGGATGTTTTTAGGGAAAAAAAACAGGCACAACTCATCATAAAACTCTTAATTCATCTGCTCCTAGAAGGACAGCTGAAAACCTGTGTGAAACCTGTGGAAACATCCCAAAGTGAGAGATGCAGAGGGCACATGCCATGCAGCAAGGCCAGCATGTGGGGCACAAGGCACCACTCAGGGAACTCAGTTTTATGCCCAAAACCAGGGACTGAGATTGCACAACTGGTTAGACTGGAACTGAGGGCTCTGCCTGTGATGCTTTCCTTGAGAAATTGCAGGATGGCAGCCCCCACCCAGGAGGCTTTCCTGAAAGGCTCTGTCTGCGTTCCTACAGAGATATTTAAGGCTGTCTTTGTCTCTGTTGGATCTGTGTTGTCCATAAATGTGCCTGTCTTTTCTGCAGCCCCGTGAATGCAGAATGTATGAATGAACTGCAGCGAGCATTCATATATGGTTCAAATTCATAAATGGGAGACCAGCTGAAAGAAAGGAGAGGGAGAAATATGAATGGATCAAAGAGCTAAATACTGCATTAAAAAAATACAAAAGTTGATTCAACCTCGGGGAAGAAGAGAGCAATGAACTCTGGATTTTGCACGGTTCCTTAGTTTGCTGTTCACAGAAAATTGCATGGTTACCCGAGCAAATGCCACATCAGATGAATTATCTGTGCTCTACATGACATCTCCCTCAGCACAGCACACGTGTGTGGCCCAGTCACGCGGGCTCAGCTCACTCCAATGTGTTTGCTGCTGGACCAGCTACAGGAAGCACAGCATTGATYCCTATTTTTATGTGAATTTAAAGCTACACAGCATCCCCTTCCCCTGCCTCCAGACTTGTGTGTAAAGAGAATTATGCAGTCATTATATTTTCTTTATCTCACTCCTCTCTATTTCTCTGCCCCTGTTTCCTGTAGTATCCATTCTTCCAGCATCTCTGGTTAACAAATTATAAAGTCCTCAGAGTGCTCAGATGTTTCTATTCATACCTAGTGACCTTTTCATTCATYTCTTTCATTCCCTGATCAACCAAGTCACTGTAGCCTCTTTGAGCCTTGCTTCATAATGTGTTTTGTTGCCCGCTGGGCATAGGGGGGTTATTATTCCTGCTATTACAAGGATAATAGTCCCCATCCCAAAATTTATATAAGTCTTTGTGCTTTCAGACATTGTATAGTATATATCTTGCCTATAAATATTTCATTGCAGGTTTTTTGTTGTTGTTGGGGTTTTTTTGGGAGTTTTCTTTTGTTTTTTTTTGTTTTTTGTTTTTTTGGTTTTTTGTTTTTTTAGGCTTTTCAAAATCATCTAATTCATTTAGAGTGGCTTGTGGCCCTGCAGGGTTTTGCTGGAGCTGTTGGAATCTCAGTTTATTCCAGAGTGAACAGTTACAATGGGCTTTTTATTGCTGGGTTCTTCCCATCCATGCTTAGAGGGATGTCAGTGGCAGGTTTCTGCCCCAGTCTTCAGCCTCTGCAGCTATGAAAGTAAGTCTTTCCACAGTTGCCCATCCCTTTTCCATGTTAGTAACCCAAATTCTCCAGGGGCCCTGCTCCCGCCCTTGGAAAACAGTACTGGAAAGGGGTGCAGAAGAAAATGTTGTGGGAACATGGGATTACAGTGTTTGACTTTTCCTGATACACTTAATAAAGTGTTACTCTGACTGACTTTAATGGTCAAGGGATCACCAGAGTGAAAGTGGAATTTGATCCTTTGCTCTTTGTGTMACCATCCAGCAACTTCCATTTTGTTTTCTGTCAGGACAAAGGATCATGCTGAGTAAATGCCATCTGAAAATGAGAAGCAAAAGTTGCTCCTGACTGAGTTTTTCCTGCATCTTAAAGCACATTGCAGGGGCAGTCCTGGGAGCAGCTACCAGCTCACTAAGTTGTGTTTAGAACAATGAAGTASAGACTATATGTTCCTCACTATATCAACAGCGAAAAGTCAGTACAAAGTGTACAGAGTGAAGATATTTACTTTCCTACCCTTGCTTGTCACTTAACACAAAAATGGTAATAGAACAGTGAATGTGGGGTGTTTTGGATTTTTTTTTTTTTTTTTTCCCAGGCAGAGATTTGGCAGTAAATTTTTGCCATATCTCTTAACTGGATTTCCCCATAAAACTATGTTTCAGATTTATTCCTCAAACGTGAACTGCCACTCTAACGCATGAGCTGGAGCTGCCTGACTCACTTCAAACCTGGATGGCCCTGAATCAATTGAGACATCTTACATCAGCAGCAGTTGTTAAGCGCTGCTGAGGGGCTACTTAAACTGCCAGCTCATAAATCAAGTTATTTTTGGTACAACTTCCTGAATGGTGCAGCTCCTAATTAAATGAATTCAAGCAAATCTTTTATGTTTTTCAGCTGAGAGAGTGGTGATGATGCWCAGATTAGACACAGGTTAGCAGTGGGCAGATGGTAAAATGTGAATGCAGARTAAATAATAGACAGAAGGCAGTGTCACAGTGAGAGAAGAGGCTATGCAATTTTKGGGGGAAAATATAAATACATACTTCTGCTTTTTCTGAATGAGTGTAAATATTCACCCATAGGCTCTAAATCAAAGTRTGAGGCAGGAGCAGTGATAATGCAAATCTGCAAGGTGTCTTGCAGATGTAAAGAGGTGTAAAGCAGAATGACTTTGAGGGACCTTGTGGCACTTGGCTTTCTGGTTAGACTGTACTAGTAGTAGAGATAACAAGTGCACTGAGAATTTACCTGTGCAGCAGTGCCTGCAAACACCTTATTCACCAATGAGTTCGATAACAGAATAGTCATGTAATAAGCAAGAGGAAAAAAATAAAAAAGAAAATTCCAGGCAGCCCAAGATTAAAAAAAATAGAAACAAGGAACAGAATGAATGTCAGACTTGACAGGCCAGGCTAAATCACGAAGACCCAGATAAGCCCTGGTTTTGATAAATCACTTAACCTTTGAGTTCTGTCTCCTGGACCACAGAAGAGCAAAAGGGAATGTTGATCTCTCTCCAGTAGACTTTGGGAATGGTTTTAACCTGGCCCTGTCCACAGAAACTGTTTAATTATTTGTATGAATCTGCTGAAGATGAGCCGCAATACTTCCCTCTCCTCTCCCCCCAGAACACACTTCACTGGCAGAGGGACTCCTGGGTGCTGACCCTATGTCTGGTCCTTTTGTTGGACTGTGGACTCCAGAGTATGGAAAACCACAGGTTCTGGAGGAAGCGTGATGCCCTTCCTATCCTTTCACCAGAGAAAAATACCTTGACTATGGGAGCTGACAAGAAAAATYCTTAGGAATGATGGGGCTGGAGAGCAAGACAGTAGGATTAACAAAATGCATTTTTTGCCTGTAGTCTGGAAAGCTTTAGAGATCCCAGCAGCCCTTTGGAAAACAAGAAATGGTGCTGAATGCTCTGCCCCTGCCTGACCTCATCCCAGAGGCTTAGTTCAGCATCCTTGTGCCTGGCAGCTGTCCTTGTCATGTGGGCTCTGCTGGTGGTCTGGGCTGGTGCTCCCAAAAGCATCCATTCCTTGAAAATAAGCTTTGTCTCACCTCTGCCAATGCCTTGCCACTCCCTGACCCAGCCTTATGCAATTTCTCAGCAGAAAGTTATTCAAATCAACATCAGTACTTTAATTGCTTGTAGATGTAGYGAAGGAGACTTAAATGCTGGCTTGAGTGATTCTCATCTGGTTGTCTTTCTTCCAAACATGTGAAATGCACAACCAGGGCATCAGAATTGACAGATATTGTCAAACCATCAGTTTTCAACAGAAACTATGTTTCTCAACTCACTGTGGAGGCTAAAATGCAGAGTGAATGTAATAATTACAAAGACATTCATAAAGCAGTGAGCAATTACAATCTGACACAGATAAAACTGTTGTCTGGCATGAGGTATTGAGCACAGAAGCATTACAAATGTGCCTAAGCTATTTAGGTGAATAAGAGCTGCTGTCTTCCAGCAGTCTCTGAATGCTCCGGACATTTCTGAAAATGGGGCTTAGCTTTCCGTGTCACTTCTGTGCTCTGAAAATGTTATGTGCTTTTTAAAAGAGCTTTGGAGAAGGCACTAAGTCATGGCTGAGAATTGTGCAAGCTACTTGAAGATGCAAAACCTTGGGAAGTTCTCTGTCTTCTCGTCATTTACTCAGACAACAAGGAAAATACCAGATGTGTTAACTTTTCGTGACACTTACAAGAGATAAAATTAATATGTTGTAAAGATAAACATATTGATAGCTTGCTTATTTTGATATTTAAGCAATGCTAGCATGTTGTTCTTAACATTTTATGGGTAGGTAATATTCAAGTTCAATACATGTATTTTATCAATATGCTATTTAGCTTTCCAAATGAAGTTCCACCCAGTCAGCTTCAACAAACAATAGTATTAGAGAAATCTCTTTTCTGAACAGAAAGAAAAAACCTTGATGCAGCATGGATCCTAAAGAGACAAGTTGTGTGTATGGGGGGATGCTCTCCTCTTGGTGAGGAAATGGAAACTACAAGAGGAATGCAGGATTTGAGTTTTCTCTGACTTAGTTAAGAGGATTCCAAGGAAATCACTTGGAGTGCTGGTGTTTTGTGTGTGTGAGCTCTCTAAGCCTTGTAGGTGTCTGCCCTGCTCGAGGGCATGAAAGCAGAGTTGTCAAATGACCTCTGAGTTGGTTCTTACACACTGCAGCTGCTGCGAGGCAAAGTCCCTGGCTGGGTCTCTGGTGGGTTGTGCTGCTCCAGTGGCTTTGCTGTGAGTTTGTGCTGTTACCATAACACACCGTGGGTGGAAGCACGTGAACAAATCCCAGCTCTGAAGGTGAAACTGCTGCTGGAGACAGCGATATTTCTGTCACACCTCTGGAACAACCCCCTCTGTCAAGGCTGAGCAAGGAAAGGTCTGGATGCAGAGGAGCAGTGAGAAGCAATGGGAAGCCAAACATTCAGGTGGTGCTGCCTCTCTGTTGTTTCTCCAGGACGCTGAGAAAGGAAAGGGGTAAAAGTTCAACACCGAGACAGAAGAAACGGAGCTTAAACGTGTGAGAAAGCTGTAGCTGAAGTCCAGGAACAGAAAGGTCTTAACTGTAAAGGACAGAAGCATCTGAAGACAAAATGTGATGATAGAATCACTGACTTAAGAGAAGCAAAAGGACCAGGAGGAGTCTGTGGTTAAAGAGATGTTACTGCCTTCGTGCCAGAGTGAACTATGGCAAATGCTCGTGTGATGTTACACAACCTTCCCAAGAAGAGCTGATGTAAGTTTCACCCTAGAAGAGCATAAATTGCATAAATTTCTTCTGTAAGAATTGCTGCACAGGCATCAAAGCAGCCATCAAACAGAAGGGAGAGGAAAACCAGTCATACAATCGCGGGTTTTCTTTAGAAATTTCTACCACAATCCACTGAGGAATGTTGTGCAGTGTGATCTGCCAAGAAAAATAGCACAAAGGGCTGATGCTAGTCTTAATTATCTACTTCAACAATTGATCCATTGTAGATGTCAGCATCCAGCTTGAATGCATTCCCTCACCTCCAGTAAATAGCATTGTCATTGACTTCATTATGAGGGAACTTGCAGATACACACTGAGTCATTACGTGCTTTGATAACRAGATATTGGAATAATTGCATGTAGTTTATGAATCTCTTTGATGTGACAGTTCAGTCAGGAACAAGTAAACTCAAGGGAGCCATCTAAAGAAAGAGGGAGTTGGTAATTTTTTTTTTTTTTTTTCTAGAGAGGAGCCCTACAAAATAAGTTCAATAAGAAATCAGAATCTGAACTCTAGAGGACAAAGACAGAATAAAATTACTCAATTTACATGTCTTGGCAGCCATATCCTCATGAAAACATCAGAGGCTGGCTAAGGCAGGGCTGGATTTGGCAGCTTAAAATTTGTTTTTGGGAAATCTGCAGTTCAAAGTGAATCACTGAGTCTTCAGCGTTCCATTTTAATAAATGCATTTGAAAATTGTAGGTCTTTGAAAAGTGCAGAACGAGATCTAAAAACTGTGAATTGCCACAATAAATTTTGAAGAAATGCAGGGATTCAGCAACTGTCAACAGCCCCTTAGTTTCGAAGAAGAGTTTAAGAGAAGAGGTTGGAAAACTGTAGAGAGAGATTGTCTACTTTTAAAGGCTTAAGTAATTGAGTAATTGTCAAAATATGCAAAAGAGACCAAGGAACCTAGAATCCATCCAGAGGAACAAATCAGAAAGTGGAAGAAATACTCTTTGGGACACTAGAAAAAAGGCTCAATATGGACAAAAGTGGTGAACAATKCTTTATGAATAGTGCTATCTAATACATTGGATTTTAAAGTTGGCAAATACATAGTTATCTACATTTACAGAGATTCTTGGTCTGCTTTTTAAAAATATATACACAAAACCTCAATGAGAACTGAATTCTCATGCCTCTCTGATGCCCTGGGAATGAAGATTAAATGCGTGAGTAGCTTTTTCTCTGTGGTTTTAATTAACTGCCTGCTTCATGAATAGAACAATGCTGCTCACCTGAGAACATTCTCAGTGTCTTGCTGAGAGACCAGGATGAAATTTTGCTAGAAAATTTTAGAAATTCCAAAGAGAACTTATTTTAAAATAATTTATTTTGCAGGTGTAAGAGCCTCAGTGCTGTCAGCGAGGCCTCTGTTCTCTTTACTTATGAGAATCACAGGCAAAGGATGCTCTTCTTCCATCCGTGACAATGCCAGTTTGGAGCACAAACAATTATGTGAGGTTTAAATAGATGTGAGAGGTTTCTGCCACACATGGAAAGAGCCAGAAGGGACACTGCAAGAGCAGGCTCCTTTYCTGCTCAAAGGAATAAACTCTTGTTTAGGTTCCCTGTGTTGATGACCAAGACAGAACACATGGTGCCATCCTTCCTGCAGCACCRTCCTCTATAGTAAACCAATCTTACTGCTGGTCCAGGGCTCTGAAGTTTTATTTTTATTCAAATTGTTTAA
Source organism: Malurus melanocephalus (assembly GCF_030028575.1). Lineage (NCBI taxonomy): Eukaryota > Metazoa > Chordata > Aves > Passeriformes > Maluridae > Malurus > Malurus melanocephalus. The sequence goes on from NW_026623344.1 coordinate 205,760, forward strand.
ATCTACATCTGGTTTTGTATATATTTTTTACAGAATATGATAGACAAAGAAGTCCCACACAAGTGCTAGATATCCGGAYGACTGAGCCAGCCGTGAAGGCTGGACTGGACGTTACTTGTGGAATCTGCCACCAAACCTAGACCAAGAAGGGTAAGGAATGTTGAATTTAATACCTTGCACTTCATTTATGTGTCTGGAGATGCCTAGAAATAAACCAGCAATGCAGTGCAGAACTGGGACAAAAGGRCTTTTGAATCCCTTAAAAGATTCAGAGGTGGAGAATTAACCTCAGGGTGGTGTCCCCAACACATCACAAAGAGAATTACTCCTCCATTGCTTGTGGATGCACCTTGTCGCTTTCCTTTTGCCAGAATCTTCTCTCCCTGCAGCCCGACTTTCAGAAAAGAGCACAGAGATTGCAACAAGAACTGCAGAGGAACTTGTCCCACTTTCTGTGCATTCCCTCATGGAGTTCCTTGTGTTCCTGGCTGAGCTGCCATCTCCTCTCACCCCACACCTCCACTGCTCCCTGTTAGCCCCCAAAGCCAGCTATGCCCACTGCTTCCACGGAACAGCTCTTCACTTTCAAAGGGTGCATTAAATCTCCTAACACAGCTCTGTTTCTCCAACCMCAGCGATCTGTCAGAATAGAGAAAAACCTCAAACTCCAGCAGAACAACATCCAGTCCCAGCTGCAGTATTCTCATCTTCTCCTGGCTTCTACAGGCAAGTTTAAAATTTTCCAGAATTTAATGAAGTACATGGCAGAAATCTTAGGCATTCTCTAGAAGGAAGTCCAAGAAAAACAAGAAAACTCTTGGAAATATTGTGCTTGTCAACACAAGCAGTGTAACCATGCCCATCTGGCATACACCTGTATAGACCTTGACCATGTCCAAAAAAAGCAGACGGAAGACATCAAACTCCTGCAAAAGCTTTTTTCAACATGTTTTTTTKCTCCTGTGCTTGACTGCAGTGCTTGAGGGAATCAAGTAGATCCACCCTTAGAGCATTCTGTGGGGAAAAGACATCCTTGARGCATTTGGTATGAAAGTGTTTATCCTGCATTCCTAAAAACGTTAGAGGTGGATTAGATGAGAATGTTTTCAGTAGAAAATCTACCTGTGTAACTCCTGAAAGACTGCTAAACTCCCTACAGCTTCAGTCGAGTCATCTCCCTGCCTCATGTGTTTCTAGATTACACTAAACACAGCTGGCACTCCAACATATGCAATGACTTTTTATGGATGCCATCCCGAGTTTAGCATTTTGAAATCYTCTGAGTGATCAATGTAACAATTGAGGACATCTGTCTGAGACTGTCTTCATCAATGGTCTGTGTGTGATGCTTTCTACATCCTGATGCGCTTTTAGGCAAGTTCTGCAGGGCTTTGTGTCAGGATTCCTCAGAAAAACAAACCAAAACAACAGAAAACTTGTGACAAGGAGCATATTTTAGTGTGATGCTAAACACATCACCAGCTGCTAAGACTCACAGATTTAGCGTGGCAGAACCACAAAAGGCACCCTGTGCTTTGGGTGAGGCTTCCCACAGGCAGGAGGTTTGCTGACARCACTGGGATAAATTTGCACTGTTTTTTTTTCCATTCTACTGATCTTGAGATCTGAGGAAGACTTCRTGAAGTTCTGCCAGACCTATTGATCTTTGCTTTCACAAAGGTCAGATAAATCTGCACAGCTTTGTACCTTTGCAAACCCTTTGGCTGTTTTTTCTCTCTTCTTTTTCTGGTTTCTTTTTAAGGTTCTCTTCACAGGAGGAAGTTAGTCATCATCTTTGTTCGGGCCTTTGATGGAGGTTCTTTTCAAGTGCAGAGGTTTGTCTTTCATTCCTGGCACTTTCAAAGAAGCAGAGGGACTGCAGACACATCCGTGACTGCCGACGTTTTACGCCATTTGCCCTTTCAGATTTTGGGTGATGACGCCAGCCACGTTCTGTACATTTCATCCTCGTTCTGCTTTCTGTACCTGAAGGATGTGAAGTGTCTGCTTTACTGTTCTGATGCCATCAGCTCACCTTCTTTAGTGACTCAGTGCTCGAGAGGGAAAACTCATCTGAACAACCTTCTATTTCAGCATCTCTGAACCACTTGGAGAGCTTGCTCATACATAAAATGTGTCTTAAAAACCTGAACTCTTGGCTGGTCTATGAAGTTTTCTCCTCCCTTTCTCATGGATTAATTAGTCATCCAGTGGCTAATGGCATAGTAATGCAAGTAACTAATAAACAAGGACTGAGAAGACAGCCCTTCATTTTGTTGGGGTCCCTTCTGCGTTCTGCCCCAAGATATCTCAATGTCTATGCGTGTTCCTTTTAATTAGTAGGAATTTTTCAGGCACTCTTAAAGACTGAATCATCAAGGATCTTTGAGGATTCCCTGGAACAGAACCACTTGAATTAGAAGAGTTGTGACCCATGTGCTGTGTGGGAGATGACTTCCTTTTCTTTTGTACTTCATAATTGTTGYGCATATTGAATTCTGAGAATCCTAAGAAAGTAAGGCTGGAATTTCTCTGTTATGAGGCAGAGTTCTGGTATTTTGCCCTGCTGGCAATTACAAAYGAATTGGTGGCTTCACATACCTTACCAAATAATGTTTTTGAGAACAATGAGAAAATCCTATACCTGGTCTCTAGGCTCTCGTTTTATAGCAACGTAGTTATTGGTGAACTGACAGTCTAATAAGAGTTCTGTCCAGTTCCAGAAGTTCACAGAATTATAGACTGAATCATAAAATTACAGAATGGTTTGGGTTGAAAAGGACCTTGAAGATCATCCAGCTCCAATCCCCGGCCATGGGCAGGGACACCTTCCACTATTCCAAGTTGCTCAGAACCCCATCCAGCCTGGCCTTGGACACTGCCAGGGATGGGGCAGCCACAGCTTCTCTGGGAAACCTGTGCCAGGGCCTCACCACCCTCATGGGGAACAGTTTCTTCCTCATATCCAATGCAAACCTTCTCTCTGTCAGTTTGAAGCCATTCCCCCTTGTCCTACCACTCGTCTCCTGGCAAAAGCTCCCTCTCCATCTTGCACATTCCTTCCTGAGAATTCCATGCAAGTGTGCAAATGCAACCATGATTGGTATTCTCTGTCCAGTACAAAAGTGATTATAATATCTGTGGAAATATTGAAACCATTAACAGATTTAAAAGGGATGAGATTAAGGGTTTCCATTCTTCATGAAGGACATGCTTTGATTGATGTGGCCGGTTACTGAGCTAAGGGGACCTCCCGTTTCATCCTGTTTAGCCAAATGGTTTAGAGAACTTAATTTTATGTATTTCTGAGAGTACTGAAGAAAGGGGACACAGGGCCTTTGTATGGGCAATTCACAAAATGTACATTTCTAGAGAAAAATAAAAATATAATAGAAGACACAAAAATCCAAGTACTGAAAAGAATAAAATAAATGGGTTTCATCAATGGCGGAAATTAAACCCAAAGAAARGATTGGGCAAATTACTTTGACCTGGGAAATCTTTAGGACTGAGGCTGTTTTTATTGTTCTTTGCTGGGTCTAGCATAATACGAACCTATTACAGCAGCTCTTCAGTGCTCCCATATTGCAAATAAAATAAGAATAGTAGCTACAAAAAGAGACAAAAAGAGCTCTGGCAGACTGTCACTGGAGATAAGAGCATGTAGGGATAATGTAATCACAGTGGTCACATAGGTAAATATTAAAACTGATTTACTGTAAGCAATGCAACGTGGAGGTTGGGTCATGGAACAAATGATTTGCTACTTGAAGGCAGAGGGTGAAGTCCTCTGCGTTGGTGGGATGTGGGTGGGCTGGCCAGTTCAGAGGATTGTTTTTGCTCTCCTGGTGTTCAGAGTAAATGRAAGGGGTTTGAGGGGTTCATAAAATCATTTACTGGAAGAATCCTATAAAAGAATCCTATAGCTGCAATAGCTGCAGAGAGATCATGGAGGAAAATATCCCTCCCATCCTGTAGGGGAACACCTTCCTGAGGTGGTTTTTCTGCCATTCTCGTAATTGGTGCCCTTTCACACGTGCCCCGTGCCCTCAGTTTGTGTGCTGGTGCTGACAGTCAGGGCTGCTCTAGATGGTACACCCCTGTAAGAGCAACGTGGGTTTGCACTTAAAAATAATTAACCTGCTTTGCACATAAATCTGCTGATTTAGATGGCATTAACCTTAAGAGACAAGGAAAAGGCAACTGTAGTTAATGTTCTGATTAGTTCAGGAAACTGTCTAAATTTTGGTAGATGCACATAATCTGGAGCAGGGTCAATTTTTAAAGCTCAGCTTTGAAAAGTGGGGAATTGAAGGACGTGCTGGGTATCTGATCGTTCTCTTTATGGGTTCCTCTGCATGTGCTTTACTCTCCAGTTCATTAGGGCCTTTGAAATGTTTTTCTTTATCAGCCTGAGCAATAATCCTGTTACTCACTGCTCCCTGCAGCAGTCCTGGCTGTGAAGGGCCGGGGCTCTGAGCAGCAGCAATGCCAGAGTGTGAATGCTGATTGACAGAAAACCTGAAGAGATAGAGGAGCTTTTGTTAAAGACCAATTTTCTTTTCATTCTACCCTCATCCAYAACTTTAAACAGAAGTTGTTTCTGAGTTCCAGCATAGCTGGCCRTGCAGACTCCTTGGGAAAGCTCCAGACAGGAGTGCTGTTGTCTGCAGAATGTGAGGGATTTGCCCGTGATTTGGAGACAGGGAAAGAAGCGGCAGCAGCAGGAGTTGTGATCAGTGCTTTCTTTTCTTTGGCTCCTGCTGGGCCTAGTTAAGTTATTAGTACTTTCTTCAGAGGAAYGAGACTCCTGCAAGGTCCCCTCTATGCCCTGCTTTCAGTCCCCAGGCCTGGCCTGGAATTAGTGGTTTGCTTTCACACCGCTTGCACACTGSAGTTGTTACAGCTGTGAGCAATTGCAGTTGGCCCCAGCAGCCAGGCCAGAGCTATTCTTCACAGCTGAAACGAACAGAGATCCTTTAAAAAACTTGGGAGAGATCTCTGAGGTCAGCCCTGAGTAGTTGTTTGTCCTGACTGTGAAAATAACTCGATTGTAAAAAAACATTTATGACACTTTCAACTCTATCAGGCAGTATGTGTTGTCAAGATTATTTTGAAAGATAGAGGATAGACCGGGGATAGAAATATGCTTATTTTTTAAACAAGCTGAGATTAGAGCAAGCGTTTACAGTTTTGCAAATCAAAGAAGCCTGGGACTTGCGTCTTTGGAGACCCTGAAGGGCAGCTCTGTCAGCCAGAAAGGAGACTTGCTAGATAAGACAGCATAGCTACATTCTGAGTCCTCATCCTGTGGTGACAGAATCCTGCTGTGCTCATGCCTGAGCTGTGTGCCATGGATTGCTGCCCCTTGGGAGAAGCACGACCTTCCCTGCCCTGGCCATGTGGAGAGCTCCTGGACATGAGCATCCCCTGTGGCTCTGGGGAGGGAGCTCTGGGCACCGTTTGCAGCAGCATCCAGCAGCTCTGGCTGCACTTCACTCTTCTCAGTTTTGTTTTGAAATGGCAGCTCCATTTCCTCCAGCRCCCCTCATCCCTTTTTGCCTTTGGAGAATTGATTTACAGTATATTCCAGACTTTGACCAGTATAGCCCTGACCAGTCCCTTTTTTTTTAAGGGAGGGAGCAAAAGGAGGGRAAAAACAAGCAATGACAAGCACTGTTGATTCTGGCTTTGATAGTGTAAATACCACTGTGCTGCAAAATGAAAAACTAAACATGCAGCCTAGATAGCCAACTTGGAAATGTCTGTTGGTGGTAATTGAGTTTCTGGGGTTTTTTTTCTATTTCCTTTTTTTTTTTCCCTTTTGAATGTGATTCAATTAAAGAACCTTTTTGACCAAATTTGGAGAGAATTGGGTTAAGGCTTTTGAAGAATGCCTTTCTGTTCCAGCTCTCAGTGAAATTCATCCAAATATACGAAACGGAAAGGTTGTTGATACAGTTTCTTTGGAAGCTATGTTGTATTTTCTCCCCCATTTCAGGCTGTTTCCTTGAAACTTGATTTCTGCTTGTTGCTCTTCTCACTGAACCTGAATCCAAAATAACAAATACTATGAAGGGAAAAAAAAAAAAAAAAAAAAAAAAAAAAAAAAAGAAGAAGAAAAAGAATTTCTGAGTCTGTTTTCAGTTCCCTTCTGTGGCTCCCAAAAAAACCACTCTGCCAAGATTTCCAGTGAGCACTGTGTGCCTGGACAGCTGTAGCAGTAAGTGAGGCAGGGGAGTACCGTTACAGAGTTGTTCAGGAGCCTTTTGTGGGTTCAGGAACCATGGACATTGATCCCAGGTTGACTGTGCCAAGCTCCATGTCCCTCAACAAACTGCAAGACTTCCTTCCAAACTTAATATTGAGTTTAAACAACTATTCCTCAGGTTCTGCCTGAATTATTTGCCGCTTTGGCTCAAAAGTTTGTCACTCCTTTTCGTGTCTGTGGTGGCAACACCATCCCATTCTCTTGCACCTCTTTCTGCCTTTTATGGAAAAATCCTTCAGCTGCAATAAACTGAGCCTTTTTCCTTTCCTCTTGCTATTCTTGTAAGCCTCTTCGGAGACGTTTCAAGCATCAGTGCGAAAAGTTCAATAAACTAGAACAATAGTGGCCTTCCTCCTGTGTTTCCCTCTTGCCAGTTTTATTCAGGGTTGCCAGGATGAGTCTTTAAAGCCAGTCCTGACTCTTACCAATCTCTCCATCTGACATTTTGTTCCAGACAGTGTGTTGTGGTTTGGGACTATATATTGTGTGTGTCCTTGACTTGATGACTAACTGCGTGTTACAAACGTTATTAGTGGAMTATTTTGACAGTATTCCATGAGAACTCTCTGCTAGCTCTCCACTATGGCTTCCTATAACACAAGAAATTATTTGCTAGAGATAACTGATCTAGATACTCTCTTTTAGGGTGGCCTAATTTTCTTTCTGTGCTTCTTCACCTTTTTTTTATTATTTGAATTGTTTTAGAGATTGCCRATGTTTAGATTTGGTAGAATTTCTTAAGAGTAAAGGATTCCCTATGTCTTTATGGTTCTGCTTGTGCTTTGTCTTTAGTGTGGAATCTTCTGCCTGATCTGCATTTCTATTTTAAGGGCTCTTTGTTTGTTTTTTTTTAAATTCATTTATTTATTTATTTTTAGTTCAGACTTGCCTGAAATTTGGCTTTTTAAACTTACATGTGTATGCTTGGGGTTTTTTTTTGGAGGGTTGGAGGGATTTTTTAAATTTGTTGTAGGGGATGTATGATCCCCACACAGACCAGTAGAGAAGTTTTTCACATTTTCCATTAACAAGTCTGTTCCTGGGTAACAACAACCATCTCTTCATGATAAAAAGTCACTGTCTCACAAAAACACTCCCTTGTTTTTCGCACTTTTAAGCACTCTTGGCCACTGTGGGAGTCTCCAGGTTAGGATTTGCAGGTGAAAGAGAGATTAAATTGCTTCCAGAGTATTCTAGAATGGAGTAGAGCAATAAAATATAGATTTGTTTCCTGCCAACACTTTAAATTCTAAATCAATTTATTTTCCATCCACTCATGCTGAATATGAGTTGTGAATAGCAGAGCAAAGGAGTTTTAAGAGCTGTTAGTAAAAGGCTACAGAGCTTTTGTCTGAGCACAAAGAAACCCAATAAACTCACTGTAGGGAGCAGAAATGACTTTGTGCTTTTGTCACATCCCTCTTTCAGCCCCAGACAAAATCTAGTGCACTGAGAAAGTAACTTAATTTCTTTTGAGTGACATCTAGATTCATTTTTGGGTGAATATAGGGTGGTGGATTTTCCCAAGTTTTGTATTAATGCCCAGATATGGACAACTGTGCCTAATGATCCAGGTTTAAAACTGCCAATCACAGCTGGTGATYCCATGTGTCACTTCTTTTGCCTGAAAAATCACAGTTATGTATTCTTTCTGAAAACTTTTCTCTTATGCAACTTCAGCATGTAACTTGGGGGGGATAAAATCTGTGTATTTTGTGTAGATGGTGCCTAACAGAATGGAGCCCTAACCTTTGCTGGCGTCTCTAAACAACTGATGCTTTATATGTGAAAATATGAGGGTTTTTTGTTTGTTTTTTTCTCTGTCTTTTTTTATTTTTTTTTTTTTTTTTAACCTGGACACTGTAAGAATGCAACATCAGAAAAGTCAGTTATTGCTGCATGTATTGCAGCAGAGTATTGTGATATCATGGAACGTTGTAGCTCCTATAGCCACTATCACAAGAGGGTTACCTTGGACTGGGTAACATGGAATTTATTTTAAGTCATGCTCAGCCTTATCAGGTTGTGCCAAAAAGCWTTAAAACTTAATATCCTCCCATGTSTAAGAAGCAAAAAGCTGCTCTKKTGGTCCATTTATTGCTGCCTGCTGCAATGGGAAGAGGTAAAAAAATTAAAAAAACCCCACGCTGCTGTGTTAAAATACTGTTCTTTTATATCAGCATGATGTTTTTGAGAATGAGAGGGTACAGCTTTAGAGATGGGGGTGACTTTTCTTCCACATGCTGTTAAAGGGGGTGTGGGCTTTGTTTATCAAGGCTGTGCTCTCCACAGCCCTCATTTGTGGGAAGAGRAATGTATTCAGAGAAAGAAGCTCTGCTGAAAAAACATGGGTCTGCTTTGAATGAAGAAGATTGTGAAGCTGTCAGCAGGCTTGTTACTGCTCCTGGCATGACTGTTTGCTGTGATTCTTCACTGAAAAGCACATTTTCTGGAATTTTAGGTGGCATCTGCAGAAATTGCCCAAGGGCATAATGGACAAGATGCCCAGAACTAATTATCTGTGACAYAGAGGAAAGTTTATAGCAATCCTGTTTTGAATGAGTAATTCCAAGTACTTGAGGACATTTTTAAAGCACTGGCATGTTTGATAGAGGGAGGGAGGAAACCCAAACACAGCTTGTCAATAGAATCTGTTGATGCTGGCATTCAGTGGTGTGGATATTAACAGTGGGATAATACTTGTAATTCATTTAGTTTGAAAAACAAAAGCAGCCAGAGTAGGGCCAAGGTTTGCAAAAAATGAGTCTCCAAAGATAAGTTCTTCACTCAATATTTATTTGCTTAATAAGGACAATTGYTTTTTGAAAGCGTCAAGTACTCACCAACTGTTATTAATACCGGCAGAATTAGTAGCAAAGGAAATTACTGAGAATGTGTGCCATAATCATTAAGCTGGTTTTGTTCAAGGTAATCTGTGCCTGTGGTCAGGAGCAAGCCAAGTATTCCATCTGTGGGTTGKGGGCCAAATGAGCCAGCTCTCTGATCTGCAATAACATGAAAACSCAGAGCTGTGTGCTACAGACGGGAAGGTAACGAGGGCAGGAGAAGAAAGATCCCATTGTCAGCTTGAGGGGTGCCCATTTCTCTGACAGATGGGGTGCTGTGTCCGAGCTGTCCTCACCCCACGGATGGAGAAGGTCACTGGGTGGGTGGAGCTGGGCTCTGTGCCCTGGGCAGGTGACACGGAGACAGGGACAGATTGGGCACACATGGCCCAGTGTGCTGTGAGCTCAAAATGTGGCCTTGCTGTGAAGGGACTGAATTAGTTTCAGATGACATCATACACAATGAGTGATTAAATTTGGAATATGTGGTAATATGTTCTGAAGCCTTCCATATGTTAATTATGAGTACTTCAATTTATGGCTACAGGAAGCTTGTGAAATCAAAGCAAGCCCAGGTAGGGAAAATATTTTCTCTAGATGAACTTTAAACACAGTTCTGCAAAACAGTTTAGCATACCACAACCAAATTTATTTTTATTTTAAAGCTGGCTGTCTTCAATGGATGAAAGATTTGCATGCTTGGGTGTTCWTGCTTAGTTGATGCTTTGGGACAAGAAGGTATTTGATCTATATTTATCATATGTGGTGKTTTTGTTGAGAAGTAGAGAGTAAACATTTCTAATGTATTGAATTATAAMATGAGTTTAAAGGCTGTAGGGTTTGTTAGCCAATGCTGAAAATACTGCATCTGAAATACCACAACAGCTTAGTATATGTGGATGAACTATTTAAAAAAAAGACAAACAGCCCCCCTCCCCTCCAAACAACAACAACAACAACAACAAAATCACCAACCTCACAAAAATCTTCATGTAAACTTGCATTTTAGGTGTAAGTAGTTTACTGTCCTTCTGCCCACCTTACACTGATCTCAGCAGCAAATACCAAATACTTGAAATTATGAATGTTCATCCTGATAAGCAACTTTGTGTAGATGATTAGCCTGGACCCTTGAACTTAGGCAAAGGGAAGATTAAATTAATTAAAAGCACATTATTAACTTAGGCTGAGCTGGGACTGGGGTTGACTACCTTTAGGACTTCCCTTAAAAAATCCTAATCAGTTTTACTGCCAGTAATGCATAGATTTCAGCTGAGCATCTGTGGGACAAACTAATCTGCAAATCCTTTTTTGTTTTATTTTTTTTTTAGGGAAGTCATTGTCTTTTACAGAAAATATGGTGAAAAGCTGCCTTTTCTGAAAAGACTGAACAGGTTTGCCTGTGTATGAAATAATTTGGTTTGAAGACACTGCAGAAAGAAACTATTGGAAGTTGTAGGTCAGTTTTCTTATGTTCCCAGTCTGTTTGGACAGATTTCATAATAAAAATTGTGAAATTGTTGCACAGTTAGATATGATCTGTTCGAGGAGCCCAGTTCAGACAGTGTGAACAACAGTAAGTTCCTGAACATGTTATGAAAAGAGATTTCCAATTTGAGAGGCAATATGTATTTTTCTGTAATAAGTCTACTCTTTTCTCTCTACTGTTCCTCCCCAGCATTTATTAGAAAGCCTAAAGTTCAGTTGAAAAAGTGTTTTAACAGAAAATGACTGACTGACTTAAACTCTTTGTTTGAGAAAAATGGTTTCTACAAATCTGTTTAAAACTAAAGCTGTGGTTTAGCTCTGGTCACATGGCAAGGTGTCAGGGCTGAAAGATATTTTGGAGATGGATTTTTCTTCTTTGGCTTTTGATTAAGCATCTCTTCTCCCTGAGATAATTTCTGTGTTATGTGTGGGACTGAATGACTTCTCTGGCTGCACACAAAAGTGCAAGTTCTTCTCAGAATATTTTATTGAAGTTGTTTTTGTAGTAAAACCCAACATGGCAATGTCCCACCATTCGTGTTTGAAATGTGAACCTGCACCTTCACATTTCACCCARCACTGCCTTCTTTTCCTCAAAGACTTTCAAATATCTAACATTTATTTCACTGCCATGGTGATACATAAGCACTGTCACTGGAAGAATTGGGACTGTTTGTTCTTCTGAGCTGGCTAATGAAGAAATGGAAGAAAGCAATTTCATCAATCTCACATTTTTGTGCTGTGGTAGTTTCGAAAAAGGGAACTTTTTTTTGTTTCACCCCATGGATAAGGTGTAGTACAAAACTTTTCCATAACTTTACTAAACCAGATCACAGAAATGCTCTGGAATGGGCTCTTGCCACACTGGTCAGGCAGGAGGGGGGATTTGATGACTGTCCCTGCAAGTCCACTTTTGGTGTGACTGTAGCTGGGGTGAAACTGTGCAAAGGACTGAATGCAAATGTTGAGGAGGGTGAGAAACCAARGGGAGAAATTGATGCTGGTGGTGAAATGGGCATCACAGGTAAACATTGCAGAGCAAAGGCCTGGATTGAAATAGGTGTGAAGGGTATTTGATCTTCAGTTAAGGCAGGTGGCTTTGCACCAGGTGCTGGTAATAAAATCTGCAAAACAAAAATTAAAAATCACTTGGGATAATGCTGGAATAACCTCTGTTGGACACCCTCATTTGGGCTGACTGTTAGAGCCACAGCTGAGAATTGTTCTGTTATGTGAAAGTTCAGTTTCCCACATTAGAGAGAGAGTGTTGTACAAAAACCAGTACAATTCATGGTATTTTAGCCTTAGTTTCGGTGGGCGATGAAGGCCCGAAAAAAAACAGGGATAGAAATGTACTGAAAAATAACTTTGGAATATATGATTGAGCATAAATGCAAGAGTTATCATAAAACACGTTTTCCTTCACTTTATGACTGCATTGTTGTAGTGATTGGATAGATTATTTTCTTTTCCAATATCACATTTCTTCACTGCCTGTTTTTGTCAGAGTTCTTCAAGAGTTGCCCAGCAGGAACTGCAAACTGCTTCCTGAGGGGTGCAGAGTGACTGCTTGCTCTGATTTCCAACCATCCAGGGAAGTTCACTGCTGCAYCTCTGTGTTCAGGTTTGGTGTCTGTGTGAAAATAACCTGCTCAGAGCTCTCTGTYCTGGTAACAGGGCTGAAGCTCTGGTGTTTTGAGATGCTGGAAGCTSATTCCTTGCTTTGGCGAGGTCAGGCTCTTGTTTCTTAGGAGACGGATTGTGGAAGGCTTGATGCTTTTCTTGTTTCACCTTGCTTTGGTTGTCTTCTAAAAACAGGAGATGCTTATGGGAGCAGTGTTTTGTAGTTTTGCCAGTATCAATAAATAGAAAAGCCAAGAGATGACACCTTGGCATAGATTTTGGTCATCTGTAGAAACCCAGAAATTCTTACAAATTGAAGTGTCTCCTACTACAGTCCCATCCACTGCCTCTGTCATTAATCATTTGCTTGTCCAGATCAATACAACTGTCCAGATCAATTATATGATTATAATTCATATAATGCAATATATGATATATGTAACTTGTAAAAAGATATACATATGAAATAATATATAATATATATAATTTACATACAATATATATGTCATATTGGATAATGAGCTGAAGTAGGCTCTTTAAAAAAATCCCTTCTGTTACAGAAAGGAACAGGATTCACTGAAAGTCTATGGACAGGGCAGAGGGGAAATCAATATCCAATTTCTAGTTCACTGCACGGCATTTAAAATCAGTATAATAATACCAAAATCAGCAATCAATTGTATGTAACAGTGACCTTTTCTTTGATTCAGAATTAATTTAARTGTTCATGGCCAGGATCTCACTAAGAGGGAGCTCTGCAGAAGATGGGGGTCTTCCTTTCTTGCTCTTTGTTTCTCCAAAGAAGGAGAAGAAATCGATGCCCTCCAGAGAAAGCCCCAAAACCTCACAGCAATGCTCACCTGTGAACAGACTCACCTGGAAGGAGTGAGTGCCATCTACCCCTTATCTGCAGTCAGAATTAGATGTTATCAGGAGGAGAAGTGATGGYTGAGGGAGTTCAGCTCCATTTGCTCCTGCCTTGCAGTGCTGGGATAGTTCATTGAGATCCCTTTGCTTACCAGGATAACTGCCTTGGCTTGCAAAGCCGAATGGTCTGACTCACTGGTTTTTRCTGAAAAATGAGTAACTTGGTCTCTGCTTAGGCCCCCAAATGTCAATAATAGCACAAAGGTGTTCTGAGGATTTGGAAAGGAACTTGGCTTGGATACAAGGACAATGGAGACAACAGAAGAAGCAGATCATGATGGGTGGCTTGTCTGATGAAGATGGAAAAACATCCTTGGCAAAGGTAGCAGGAAAGGCCCTCGGAGGTGCTACAGTTGTGTTCTGACTTTGGACTGAGGGGAAAACTCATGCATGCATTAAGCAGTGTCCTTGGGCTCAAAGTTAAGGATTTTCCTGGAAACAGCWTAAGTGCAACTCCAGCCAGGTAATAAAAATCTCTCCCTAGATCTTGGCCCTAAGGATTTGCATATCTCTGATACATTAAGACACTGGATTAGTTAGACAATGCTGTCTTCCTGTTTGTTTCCCAGTGTACAGGAATTAAAGAACTGGGTGAATAGTGTTAWAACACCATTTTAATGCCCCTGAAACCTGGTTGGATGGTTCTGGCTGGAGGAGCTGTTGTCTTGTCATTCTTGTGTGATCAGAGCCTTTTCTCTGTGTACCTCCAGTTGTGTGTCTCATGCACATCAAGCAAATAGGATTGTCCCATGGTAATGCTTGGTGTTATTTCGGGTTTGAAACTCATTATCTTGGCCTTTAGAAAACTTGAAACTCTCCACTTCAGTCTGGCTTTGTGTTGCCTGATGTTCGTGTTCAGTTTCAAGAAGAGGTTTGGCTAAAGGAGACACTGCATAGCTGTGTGCACAGTCTCAGATGTGCACAGTTGGGCACAGTCTGAGCCTTTCCCAAATGTGCTTTCATTCCTTTCTCCAGTTCATATGTCCCAATGCTTCTTGAGAGAAGTCTAGCACCAAATACAAGAGAAAATATTTCGCCCTTTAAAGTTGAATCTCTAAATGTTACTGTTCTCCCCGAGGTCACTACAAGGTTTTTATTTCCCTGTTCTAAGCAGGATAGAAAATTGCCAGTATCCTTTTTTTTTGTCCCTGTCTTCACAGGATTTATCCATGTGCAATCACTGCTGATTGGATTCTCCCTTTTCAGGCACCCAGCTGTGCTGCCTGAATGCTCACCCCAGCCTTCTTGCCAATTTTAAATGCTTTACAGGGTCATGTTTTTATTCAAGCCAATCTGAATTGCACATCACATCAAATGTTCCACTTCAAAAAACCAAAAATAATCCACAGAAAAAACCACACGGAAAAACCTCCCCAAACCTAAACTCACCCTATTCCCCAAATGCCAACCTCACATGCTTTGCCTCTCTGGAATATCCCACTGTTGAATCACATGTCTGTCATGATAAGAGGTGCATCTGAGCAGGAGTCAAGTTTGGCCTCTCCTGAGAATTTCAGTGGTTGAATTGCACTGTTTCTCCTGGAATATCTCTCTTTTTTTTTTATTTTTTTTTTTTTTTACCATGGCAGGATTCTTTTCTCAGTCGTCACCTTTGGAAGTTTAAGATGGTTTTGTGGTAACAAATTTCTTCCAGCCACCTTCTCCAGAAAATAGAAAAAAAATGGTCATATAATGAGTGAAGTTGCAGAATTCTTTGCCTATGTTGAATGCTGTGTACAGAAGCTCTTTTCTGTAGGTATAGGTATATTTGTTTCSCCACTGAATTGAAAGCTGAGGTGCTTTTGTGAGCCAACCCTTTATGAACTCGGATGAATCAAAGTGGATTTTGTGGCTCGAGGGGAGATCCTGTGAAACTTAAGGTATCCATGGGCTTTTGACTACAAAYCAGAGAAACTGCAGCAGCTTTAATTTTGATTTCCGTGGCTCAAATTGCCATCAGAGACATCTCTCTCATGGAAGATTTTGTTCAAAGTATTTCTCCCCTTACTCTGAGTGATAGTATCATATGTTCTGATTAGACTATCGAGGCTGCAAGATAACAAATGTATGTTTGCATAAGTTGTCATTATTGGTTTGKTTTTTTCCTTTGTCTGAAGGTATGTGGCATTTTTGTCGAAATCAACTGTTAAACAGCCTCTGATAAAAAGGCTTTAGTGCTCATCTGATGCTAAAGCTGATCTTTGAGTAATATGTAAACTTCAATTCAAAGACCTACTGGAAGTAGTGGAAAACTGACAAAAAGTTGTCATGGAAACCACTAACACCTAGATATGGGTGAGAAAAGAAGCTTTCATTCAGARACCACAATTATTTGCAAAAGAATCTGTAAGCCTCTGAAACATTTTTTTCTGCTCAGTTCTGATGGTGGGGCTGCTTTTAATTTTCATAAACGTACGTGTGGATTCATACACGAATGTGGATGAAGAACACTGTGCTTTGTGCTGGGTGAATAAAAAAAGTTCTGAAAGACGAAATTGCTGAGAATCAAAGAGAGATTAAGAGGAGGATTCTGTTGGTCTCTTGTGTTTGATTATAGCTTTTCCATTTTTGATAAAATGTGTTTAATT
Organism: Malurus melanocephalus; assembly: GCF_030028575.1. NCBI lineage: Eukaryota > Metazoa > Chordata > Aves > Passeriformes > Maluridae > Malurus > Malurus melanocephalus. The sequence continues at coordinate 221,503 of NW_026623344.1, forward strand.
CTTGTTGACTGAGCACAAGAGAGGAAAAGGTATATATGATATGAATGTATGGGCATGATGTGGAACACAGAGAAAATATCTGACAAGCCTGGCTAATCAGGAAATAAAATGGCAGCTGAAATTAAGCAGAAAGGAARGCTGTGTTTATAGCCTGTATTTTAGATCCCCTTCTTTTGAGTTTGTCTTGCTAAAAGTAACTCAGCAGCTACTCAACATTCCTAGAAAATGTGTAGCATGTATTTAAGTATGGATTTATATAGCAATTGTTTTTAATTCAGATGTTTCAGGATCTAAAGATTGTGTTGTGCAATAAGTCTGTGTCATTTAGGTGGACTTTTAAAAATGTCATTTTCTCTATCTTTACGGAGCTCTTTCGCGGCAGATATTTGTTACAATATTCTTTGGAAAGCACCGGGCTGACGTTTTTGCACAGAAGACTCGCACTAGGTTTTGAAAGGCCTGTTACTGCCCTTGTCCCCTGTCCAGGGCAGAGATTTTGGATGATGCTGTACTGCTTTGCTCACTGACACTCAGCCTTTCCAGGGGGGCATTGTTCATTGTTCCATGCTTGCTCTTGACTAGGGATAGTGGTGCAATATCTTTTCATCTTAATTAACCAGAATTCAGGATTCAGCAGAGTTTAGGCTGATGCACTGCTCTCGTGTCACTGCTGTGTGACTSTGTAAAAATCCCAATACAACAGTGAAAAATCTTAATTGGCAAAATGATCACTCTTGGTTTAGCATGACAGGCCCTGGAGACAGAGCTGATGAATAAAGATGTATCCCTAGATACATGGTGAGAGTTGCTGTTGACTCATCTTAATGATTATATGGAAAAAGTAGGGTTTCTTCTACACTCTGAGTTTCCCAATGAAACTTCATCTTTGAATAAGAGTGACATAACTGGGCCAGACCCATCCAGCCCCGTGTGCTGCCTCTGACAGCGACAGCAGTGGCGATAAAAGACAGCACAAGAGAGCAAGGCAAAGTTACAGCTCCTGACAAAAGTGGTGWTGGGAGTTTAAAGGCAATGTGTCTRGCAGGCTGGGCARCAGCTCCTYGTTCCTCCTGCCCTGTCTGGCACCAGGGTGTGCTTGTTACTGTCTGCAAAGTGCTCTGTGGGCACTGTGACTGCTCGGGCTGCAGTGCTGGGACCCTGCACCTGGGCACCAGGTACCACCCTCACCCAGAGATRTCAAACACAATTGCTTGTGCTTCTGAAACTTGAATTGTGGCTTTTCCCTGAAATGCTAAGGGCCTGCATTGGGCCTGTGGTAGAAATCCACCTTACAAAAGCTTAGTTGACTACTCTGCCTTGTTCTGTTGATGCTGGGTAACACAATTTAAAGTTTAGTAAGGATTTCAAGCAGGTAGTCCACACTGTTCATTTTACATKAATGATTATATACTCATGTCTGTTTAGCTATTCATTACCTTGCCCTTTGATACAATTGCTGGCTGAAGACTAATTCATTCCTATTTTTATTAAAGCAAGTGGTACTGTAATGATGAGCGACTGACTAAATCCACGGTGGAAGAGAATTACAGCTGGAGCCAGAGGGGTTTAGGAGATAAACATAACATTTTTGATGGAAGGGAATGGTATTTTAATAAAATATGAAACAGGATTAATGCTGTAGATGATCTTAAAATACTGACTAGCAAGGAGCAGAGTGGCAATTGCACATACATGTACAGCTGTAACTGGCTGATGGTGAGTGCTGGTGTTTAAAAGAGRTGATAAAAATGTTATAAAATACCCTAAATACGGATTGCTTGTGTTTGTGTAGTTTAAGGTGAATGTCAGCTTACCAGAGGAGCGAACAAAACTAAGCTATTTCTCCCATTCTGTGAAAATTCAAGARCTGGTTTTGGAAATGGAAATTTATGGTAGCAAATTTCCCAGTGTGTAGCTATGGTGCTGTGAGTGCTGGGGCAGACTCACAGTCTCTCAGGTTGGTTTTCCATTCTCGTGCAAACTGTCTCTCTCTGTTCCAGGATCCCCACCATCCACCAGGGGTGTCCATGTGGCAGGATGTGTTTTCCTGCTGGGAGCAGCCCTTAACCTGCTCAGCTCTCCCAGCRTCACATTGAGCTCCCACAAACATGAGCTGGTGCTGGGGAATACACTCTGCCTCCAGCAGATTTTTCCMGACCTGTGATGGCAAAAAATGATACTTTTCTCTTGCTCATTAAGTTTATAAATGCTCATTTTTTTGAAAATAAACTCCAGCAAGCATGTCTCATGTATCTCAGTCCAACTGAGATGTGTAATGAGTTCTTGCCACAGCTTTTTGTGCTAACCTTTTCATTTAATTCACAGCCACACTGAACAAAACTAATAAGGGAATGCTGWGATGTGCTTGCAACACCTATTGCCAACAGTATGGCATCGTGAGAATGGTTTGAGACTGAATTGCCATTCACCTTTGTTATTGCTGAGTTTTAGGCTATGTACACTGAAACGTCACTTCCATGAGTTTTGACAGATAAAAAAAAAAACCCTATTTGAATGCGTTTTTAATAATATTGTGGCATATTGTCCAAAGGTGTTGTTAGAAATTGTCCAAATTTTGTTAGAAATTGATCTGTTTTAACACCAGTAGTACCTAGGTTTGTGCTATCAGATATTTCATAATAGCTGTGCTTTAGTTCTGTAAATGTTTATATTTGTTGTTGGTATATCAAGTAATCATCGGCCCCAGATATTAATGCTCTGTTGTGCTTTAACCACAAATTGTTTTCCCCAAAAAAGGTTTTTTTGGTGCTGAATTTTCAGTGCAAGGACAGGAGCCTTTGGTGCTTGCTTTGAGTGTGGGTTCGGATGTGGTGAGGCTTGTCTTAGCTTCTGTGAGAGATTTTTGGCAATCCTGCCAGAAAGCTCAGCACCCTGCACAGCKGAACTTTGCCTCCATATAAAGAAAATTGATACCTGAGAAAGAAACTGGAAGTTAAAGGTCTACTGCAGCAACGCACCGAAGGACTTGTTTAAGTTTCAGTGGACAGGGAGTCCTTTTGAAATCTGAAAATAAAACCAKTGGAGTGAGCAGCAGCCTCCCTCTTACTTTGGTGAGCCAGGATTCAATCTAATTTCCTAATTAAATGGTCSTGTTCTTCAGCAAAAGCATTAGAAAGATAAATGTTCAGTAATTGCTCTGAGTATTTTCAGTGAAATCTATTTGCTTAAGATAACACATTTCATGACAGTGCAATAACTGGTTTTGTGGTTTCAAACTGTGCAAGAGATGAATATGAAGRTGAGGTAGTATGTTTGTGGACTTTTCTGTCAAGATAATGATTTTGGACTCCCTTCTTGGGGTGAATAATTTCCTTTATTTGCTCACTTCCCTGTCTCAGACTGCTGAAATCAAAGATGGTGAAAGGTGTTTAAAATACTTCTGTAAAATCAGCTCTTAAAATAACATTTTAGTCTTTTACATTCAGATGTGAATATAATTATTTAGAAGATAAAAGCCTGGGGAAGAAAGATCTTTCTCTTGTGAACCATTTCCCCACTCTTCCTTTTGATCTAATTGGCCTATAGCAAGACTCCTCTATATTTTCCATTAAGAAGAAGAAAAAGGACTTTATTTTTCTGCTTCAGGGACAGAAAATAATTTGGCAGCCTCTATTCAAATAAATAGTTGTATTTACTGCTTTTGCACAGAAGAATTATTTTATGTTTGCAAAATTAATCCTAAAGATTTGAGCAGGATTTCTGAATGAGGTGAATTGTGTGTTTTAAATAGAAAAACAGAACAAAAAACTCAAAACCAAAAGTTGCCTGAACAAGTCCCACTGCCACAAAAGAAAGATCACATTGTTACTGAAATGTGGGTCACAGCAGGATATGCTTCATATGTTTAATTGAATCTTTTTATGAATGGCACACTTTCATGCATTTCTCATGAAAGGAAACGTAGTGTTTTCATTTATGAGGAGGTAGGAGCAAAGCTGTATTAAAGAGATTACAGACTATGATTTATTCACCCCCAGCTGCCAGCACTTCCGACMTGTGAGATGATACCTTGGAGAGGGATTTCTGAGGGCAGCAGAGCCAGCTTCACCTGATGCCCTGGGGTGATGTCTTCTTCAAGGTCTTACAGACAGACATCTCCACCCAGAGACCAGCTGGAAGGTGGAAATGCCGTTTGGAAACCCTCTCTGGTAATTCAGCCTTTGAAGGGGGGTTTCTCCTTTTCTGTGTCTGTACAAAGCAGTGGAGTCTGGCACAGACACAGCTCAGGTGAGCATTCCTGATGGAATGGCRTTTCCAAGCTGGAAAGAGCCAGCCCAGCTTCTGCTTCCCATGCCATCTCACACCGGGAGCCATCCTGGGTGCCTCTGCCCTGCCTTTTGTCCTCTTCCCTTTTGGAACCCAGTTTGGTTTTACAGTTCCCTTGGGCCCAGAGAGAAGGCAAGTCTCCAGCAAGACTGGGAAAGATGCAGAAGCAATGCACTGATGCTCTTTATCACTACAGCATTCCACAGGGATGGGGCAGGACGGTGATGCCGGGTCCTGCCTGTACTGATCCACAATTGTGTGGGCACAATATTAATTGATTTAGATGTGTTCCCTCTGATGGGGGGGCAACTTCCTAAAAGGAAATAGCATCTGATTTGGACAGATGCCTGTCATTGTAATTATAAGTTTTCAGGTGGTTAATGACAGCAAAAATGGTCAGAATCAAAAGATTTAGGCTGCCTCCCTTGTGTGTTCTAAATCGGGCTGAGCCCTTGCACAGAAATGTGAAATAAATAAGCACATCCTCCCTGGGGCCTCATGCACACRCAGATAGGAAACAATTTTTGTTAGGAGAAAGTAAACTGTGTTTGGTAAAGTTAGAAACTGAATCTATACAAAATTAAAGAACAAAATGCATGTATGCTCCTCTGTAATGTAATGAATTTGCTATGAGTCTTCTGCTCCTGATTTGAAGCAATAAAAATAAACATACAAAGGTTTTAGAAAATTTTTTGGTGGTGGGTTTTGTTTTGTTTTTTTTTTGTTGTTTTTTTGTTTTTGTTTTTGTTTTTTATTTTTTTTGTTTGTTTTTTTGTTGTTGGTATTTTTTTGGTCCCCCTTAGAAGGACTAGAATCAACTCAGCCAAAGATTTAGGGGTTTGGTTTTAAGATCTCAGCTCTGCTGCTCTCATTTTATCTCTCTCCACAAGGTCCTCAGCKGGTGCAATTTATTTTCATGGAATAATCTGTTCTGTGTCTTGCAGGAGAAGCATAATTGTGTTGTCTCTGTTAGCCAAGTCTCCAGCAGGAAGAGAAAAGAATATTTGGGGCTCTGGAGCAGATTAATTGATTGGATTTCTTGCTTGCTTGGGAGTGTTTTCATATCCTCAAGCATCATTCAAGGCAAGCACTTTTTCCTTTTCAAGCCCCTCTCATTACCCAGGACTCCATTTCAGTTCTAGATTCATTTTAGTCAAGGTTAATGCAGCTTTCCAAGTATTACAGGAGAAGGAAGAATTCTTTGCCAGCTATAAATCTGGGATGTGGATATACATTATGGTAATAGCCCATCACATGAGCTAATTAGTAGGTGATTACWTTAATGTGGAAGTATTAAGTTTCCACACACTGTGGAAACATTTTKTATTCCACTTGTCCTCACCATGCACTAACTCTGACCTAAGTTACTTTCATATCTTTTTTACCTTTTTGTTTTGAGATTTTAGGAGTGTTTTATCTGAGGGTTGCTAAGCCTGCTTTACTGCTTTTCCGTATCTTATTTCAAAACGTGACCTGACACAAGGCTCAGTTCATCAGTTAACAATTAACAAATAGGCTTCTTTCCAATCATAAATACATAAGTTCTCTAAATGATGTTTATTCTGATCTCTCTTACAGGAGAATCATTTATGCAAGCTCCTCTAACCTTGACGTGGAATTCAGATTGCCTGCAATTACCTGCAAAGTTTGAATTAACACAGTAGAAGCCTTTTTCACTTCACAAGTGAATTTTTTTTGAGTTACTCAAAAAAAAAAAAAAAGGTTACTCCTCAGCCTCACCTACAGAAGGCTGAAATATTTTGGTGTTTTCTGTCCTGCTTTCTCATCACATCTTCTTAAAAGCTCAAGCAGTGCTGGCTCTCATCCTGCTAGAGAGGATTTGGGTAGCCTGAGCAACTGGGCAATGATGAAAATCCACAACTCATGAGCAAGGAAATTGCCTTGTCCTACACCCCATGCTTTGCACCTCTCTTTTTGCCATGGTTGAAATACAGCTTGCACCAGGTAAGAAATCTGCCCCGTTATGGAGCTTCTACAGGAAAAGGTATTTCCTGTGTACTCATCCATTGAAAATTTGATGTCTCCATGTTTGTGACAGAGAAAGGGGCTTRAGTTTCTTTTTTTTGTGTTGGAGTTGAGCAATGGAATTTTCTGTTTTGATAAAGATTCAGAGGTTTTGAAACTGCACCTGCATGCAGCTGAGATTACCTGCCTGTTTTTGAAGAGTTCATCCTTCAGCCACCCCCTGGCCTCTGCAAACAAAAGGCAAAGGAGAAAGTGGATGGGGAGGCTCCTCCTTGGAGGATCAGCAGATCCATAGCCTTCTGCCAAGACCTCTGGCAGAGCCTGAGCTGATCCACAGGGAAGCTTGGGGTCCCAGACTCTTTGGGAGGCAGCACTGAAGCCAACCTATGGAAAAGGGGAAGGCAGGTCTGTGTTTGCTTACAGGCTTTCAGCTCCCTGCCACACGGTGAGGAAGACTTTGGGGATTAAAGGGAAGGAAGGAAGGAATCAATTTTCAAGCAGATTTCTCTTTGAACTAATTCATTCCAGGGGAACATTTCAGTGAGAGCTGTTTCMCAGTGGAAAAAATGTAGTGTTGGAACATCATCCAGCCAGCTCTGGTTCCTGTTTTATTCAGGACTTGAGCACTCCAGTTCTAATTCTTCAGTTCCTTAAATTTCATCCAAGCATTTACACCTGTCGGAAGTGGGTTTAACAGGGTTTGCTGTTCTGTGTTTATGCCTTTCTTTGTGCTCTTCCCAGTATAAATAATGGTAGAACAGTAAAAGCAATGGAATAAAAGCTAGGAGGGATGGGATGCAAGGTGTTATTAATTTTCAAAAATCAATATATATTCGATCCATTTTCTATCTGGTTTCTAGGTTCTATTCACTTGGTAAGGGAATAAATGTTGGAAGATTTTTGAAAATCAATCCCAGAGAGGAAAATCAAGGATTTTACCTGCTGGAAGATGGTTTGGTTTGCAGGTACCTGTGGTGAGCCAAGAGTTGTGAGGAGTTTGTTCAAAAGCTTGAGATGTCAGGAGGAAATGGCAGGATGGTCTGAGTTCTGCAGTCAGCTGAACTCAGTGATGGGGCTGAGGCAGGAGAGCAGTTCCCTTCTCTCCCTGTCCTCAGGTGTTCTGAAATAATGGAAAGGTTTGCCATCATCTTATGGAGCTCGTGCTCTGATTCTTCACAATGAAAAAATCGAGCAGAGCGCGTAAAGTTGGAATAATTAGAGATTTCTTAGCAGCAATTTGTGCCTCTTGATGTAACTGTTAGTGGAGGATATCTGGCCAGACTGCTCCCATGGCTGCTTACTGATGCTTTTCCAGAGCTGCTCCTGGGAGTTTAGGCAGTTTTTCTTATTTGTGATAGGGAATTGACTGGGCATTCACTTCTCCCTCAGGTTCTCACACTCTCAGTGTAGCTGGAGTGATATAATTAGCATTTTAAATAAGGCAGTGCTTCAACAAAACTATTTTGGTTAAGATGACCCTGTGGAAGGGGAYCAGTTTATGTTTTATGCACTCATGGCAGCCTTGCCTCACCTGAAAATCTGAGGTTTKCTGCTGAAGTCTGAGTTGTTAAAGCTTCTGGTGGAGTTCAGAGACCTCCTTAAACAGAATTGTGTTATGTCAAATCATCTTGAAAATAATAAAATTTGAATAACCAGTGGCAAGGACTGCCCTGTTCAGGGAAAGGGTGCACTCTCCCAGTCATCCTAACACAGCAGAAATAATTCAGTGCCACAACTGGCACCCAGAAGTGCAGCATCAGTGATAAGGCACATCAGAATCTCTGATCCAGTAAAATCCTGGGCTTGCCTAGAATCCTGCTCAGTATAAAACATAGAGCTCTGGAAGAATAATTTGCTTATTTCCTCAGTGATAGAGTTTTTGTCTGCCTTTGTCCAGACCTGCTGGAACACACAACCATGCCCCATCCCCAGCTGCGTGCTCAGAGGATGAAGTGCAGCCTGCTCTTGTCCTGACAATGTTCCTACATCCTTCAGTTCACGTGGTTTTGCCTCCATGTCAGAATCATGGCCATCAGAAGGGGCATCACACAGGCTGGACAGAAGTGTCTTTGTAAAGTGGCAGCAGTGCCTGTGGAATGAAAAGGAGGACTCAAAGGAAAGGAATTAAACAGAGAATAATGGAAAAAAAAAAAAAGGCATAATTTCCTCTGTGATTGAATCAGCAGATAAACCCTCTCTAAGTAAGTCCACATGTTTGTAGCATTCATAGTAAGATAATGCTGAGGTAAAACCCTAACAAGGTAATTTAGCTCCAAACCRAATTTGGAGAAGCTGATGTACACATGTGTTGCTTTAAGAGAAACCTACAGAAGGGAGGGATTTTGACACGTGCACCRCCTCCTTCTTGACTCCAAAGCAAGTTAAGTAGCCAGCCAGAAGTTTTTAAGGTGTCTGAATGTGCCAGTTGGTCATAAGATGAATGGGTGTTGAAGGGAAGAGGAGACCTGTTTATGCCTGATCAGAACTCTGCCAGCTGTGCCTGTGTGGCTCAGGTCTAGCGAGGCCCAAGAACATCTGGTCCTCATAAAGCCTAAGAGCACAGAGAGGGGTTTTTGTTGATGAGGAGAATGTGTTGCTCATGTGGCTGCGAGGCAGATGGCAAGGAGTGTGATGGTGGAAAATTTCCTCTGGGAGTCCCTGGTTAAGGGAAGTGTGTCAGAGTTGGTTTCTGAACACTGCAGGCCATGTTAGCTGCAGGAACTTTCTGTCCAATAAATTGTTTCCTGAGGCAAGCTGTATCTGGACAAAATAGACCTTTGAGGTAGCTTGTTTTTATCCTGCCTTGCTGAGATGGCTGGAATGGATATCCMCAGAAACACATCATGGCTCAGATGTTATTTTCTGCAAGGCGTAATTGGGACCGAAACCCTTGCCCTGGAAGAGGGAACCTTAGCCTTTTCTCCGGCTCATTCAARAAAGTGGTTGTGATTAAAATAATGAATGAAGGAAAAGAACTTGGACATCTATTGTTAAAATGTTCTGTATTTCACCAGACTCATTAATGCAATTGAGCTTCAAATCCTGCTGGATTGCAAATAGGAGACCTTTCACTAGCTGCAGGCAGTCCTGGGTCCCTGGAGCTTTGATAAGCAGAGAGGAAAGCCTAAAAGTTTAGCATCCGAGGAAAGAAGTCCAGATTCCTTTTCTGGTGAAAAATAGCAAYGAAGAGGCATTGTTCTGTGTTTGCATCAGATCATGGAAGTCACACAATATTCCCCTTGTGCCACATCGCTTTGCCTGTCCCTCCTCTGGACCTGACTCTTGCAGCTCCCTGGCCCAAATCCCAGCTCTCCAGCAGCTYTCCTGCCCTCGTCCGTGTGTGTCAGGAAACATGAATGTCAGCCTCGGTCTCTAACAATTGTGTTGTCTCCCATCTGCTTCAGAATCCAGCTCAAAGCACCCTGCTCTGTTTAAAACTCTCTTTGACAATTTGGGTATTAGCACCAAGATGCTCTTTAGCTTTCTCTTGAAAACAAAATACAGAGAGAGGAAAGAATTTTGTTAAAATATGTTAGTGAATATTACAAGCTGGAGCTTGTTTCAGCCCCTGTGTTCTCCATGCATTTGACAAAACCAGCTCCTGGCTTATCTATTACAGAAAACTCCTGTGACCAAAATGTATTTCAGCTGCTGGAAACCGTTGCCATTTTCTTATTRCTCATTATTTACACCAGGAGAATGAATCCTAATTAATTTTTGTTAGGTAGTTATTGTGATTGCTCAGCTTTCTCAAGGGAAGACTGAGGTCAAGAATCAGAGTTTGTGGAAAGATTTGTTTTTTCTTTGGAAAGCTGAGATGCTTTCCAAAGGTTTTCATTGCACCTGGAATTTGTCAGCCATATCCTCTTGGTCTGTGCAGAGAGAGAATTGTGCATGAACTTTTGGAGCTAGTGAAAGAGGATGCTCCAGAATTAGAGTCTTAAGCAGTCCCAGAGGCTTTTCTTCTTGTTTCCTTTTCCCTTCAGACCCCTGCCAGGTCTGACCTGAGTTTCTGTGGCAGAGATGTTACTGTGGAGACAGACAATGGCAAGATTGTGTAGTTACAATGTGAGTACCTTCTGAGACAAAATTCACAGCTTTGCCCTGATCAGGTGAGATTAAAACTCTACAGCTCAACTAAACTTAAAAATATTTATGGCTTGCTCCTTTTGGCTCAGACACCATCTTATCTAAAACAGATGAGAGCTTATCCTTGTCTTTAGAATTCATTATTCTAAAATTTTCTGCTTGGAACCAAGCTATCAGAATTGAATGAAGTGAACCCCTTTTAAAAAATGGAATCTATCCTGCATAGTAATAAGAAATAAAACTTCCCAATAGTCTTATTCAGTGAATAGTTAAGGAGCAACTCTTCTAATATATTGAAATTATTTTAAGGAAGTGGGGGTTTTGGTTATGATCTTTGGTTTTAATTTTTTTTTTCCTTCCAATGACATTAGAATACTTAAATCTTGGACTGCTTGGAAAACAGAAGTTTTACTTCTTATTTGGAGTGGAATTCAAATAGGGGGTAACACTGTCAGAGTCTGGAGATGGATAAAACATTTCTCAGGTTTTATAGAGAGCTTGAACTTGGGATTCTGATTTCATTCATTCCAAGGAAAGAAGCCAAACAAGAAGTTATATGTATAGAAATATTTTAGATTTATTAAAATATTTGTATGGCTCTTGTTACTAGTTTCTGAGTGAATAGGTTTGGATCTGAATTTCATCTGCAGTCAAGAGTCTGGACCAAGGCTTTAATTTAAGGGCCAGCTTTTGTTCTAATTGGCTTCTGTGGGTTTATGACCCTACTTGGCATTTTTTTTTGTTGAAACTCAGTACATTTCAGACAGCAGCAGTGATTTGAATTGGCAAAGTATAGCAGAGTTGTTTGCAGATAATGAACTCGTGGATATCATGGGAAGCTGATACCTGTGACTGTCAACCTTGACCCTATTTGCTTTAAGTAAAATCTTTGTGAAAAGCTTTGCCTAATCAAAGGTCTCCAAGGAAAGGCCAAAACATAAGGATACTTTTTAGTGAATGCACCATAAAAGCTTAAAATTGATTTCTAATTATAAAAAGAAAAAAATAAATATGCCATCTTAAGCTTCAGGATAAATGGCCTGGGGTTATGGGAAAATCTGRAAAGGCAAAAAGTTCTGTGTTGCATCCTGACTTTTGAGCAAACAGGTTTTTGCAGCTGTGTGTAATTACAAGAAGTTAGGGGACTGTTTATTTAACAATGATATATTTATACATTTACTAGGAAATAACAGCATTAGTCAGAGAGGCATTAAAATATCTGTTAAGCTATCCGTTATAATATCTGCAAACTGAAGCCCTTAAGAAAAAGTATTCTTCCGTARTATTCTTCCATACAATCATTTTTCAGTTTGCTGTAAACACAGCAAGAAAGGCATAATCCAAGGGGGAAGTTCATGGAGGTTCACACAGAAACAGGGATGTGCACCTTTAAAGTTTATTTCTCTCTCTGGTATAAATTTAACACCTGTTTGCATGGTAGGACTTTAGGATTTTGGAGTGGTTTTACTATATTTGTCCTTGTGTCGCTTTTGTTAGTTMGGAAATCATAGTGTCTCTGCTCCTCATGGGGAAAACTGAGCTCTGGTAAATTCAAAAGGCAGAGGGGAGATTTAGACACCCAAACCCAAGACTAACCTCTTCCCTGCACTTCTAGCCCTACAGACACATCTGCAAGTGAAGGTTTTCTGTTCCCATGAAGTAATGCATGTGCTGAGTGGCTTCTGCCCTGTTCTGGTACAGCAATCTGCTGCTGTGTGTTCCCTCTATGGCCTGGCTCCTACCAGGATTCAGTCAGGGTTTATCTGTTGGAAAAAGCTCCGTGTGGAGTGCAGTGACAGCCTCAGCATTCATGAGAAAAATGTGTGGAGAAGGCGTGGATGGTGACACCACTSCAGTTTACACAGCAGTCTCATGGTTAGGAGCCTTTGATGGTGATGTGATRCAGTCTCTTCCCTATGGAATTATAGTCCACGTGCTGTGGGTGTGCTTTTCTTGAAAAAACTGCCCCAGCTTATCGTTGATGTATTGAAAATTTCTAGTCCTCCTTTAAAAGTGTTCTGTGAAGTTAAAGAGCCCGGGAAAACTGAAGCCAGTGTTTCAAAGTCACGAGCTAGCATCTTATGCATTTGTATTGAAACCAGAAGATGGAATTTAGTTTTAATATTTTTCTTGGGTAATCTATCTTCTTTCTTCATCTTCTTGAATTAATTTAGTGGTGCTGAAAAGTTCTGAAATTATTTCCTGGACTAGATGAATTATTTAAGACAATGGGAGTTGYTTAGTTGACTTCACTGTGAATTAGAACAAGTCATTTATTTAAAGMAAGATACAGCACGAACAAGCCATAAAGTTGACTCTCCCTTCTCGTGTTCCTCTTACAGGGACACACTGGCACTCTCATTTGTAATGTCAGTGTCAGCTTTGACCTCTAATCACRAAAATTGATTGTTCTCCAGACCTTTTCATTTCATGGTGATTTGGGAAGAGGTTACTGGTGATGACATGMACACCTTCCTACTGGTTTAAAACTGGATTCTTCTTACAAATGTTATCAAATGAAAACCAGAGCATATCATGGAGTATTTAGAATAGGTTTNTTTTTTTTTTTTTTTTTGGGATGTTCATAATCATAGAAAACTAGTGTCATTTAAGTTGCAAAAGACCCCTAAGATGATTGAGTCCCCGCAGCACTGCCAAGCCCACCACTCTAACAATGTTTAAATTACTTCCTTTTGGGCTGGTCTGCCCTGCAGGTTTTAGAAGTGRGGAGCAAAATATGGACTGTGATTGAAAACGAAGAAATGATGAATTTGTTATAATCCAGCACTTTACTATCAGTCCTGCAATACATCCTGCCCCTTTGTCAGTAGAAAGTCTCCACATTAGCTGAATGGAGATGGATGACACTAGAGGGGAGAAAACCCACCTCCCTGCCTACTTCTTTTGCTCTTATTATTTTAAGTTTTGCTAACGAGGAATGGAACTAATTGCAGTCAATTTTATGGAGGTTCTTTAAGGAGATGCCTTAAGGCTTTTGCCCCTTCCTGCTGTTGGTAATGCTACTGGAAGGGAACACCTATTGCTCCACTAGAACAGTCATAACTTCAATGACTTCAAGTTTCATCTGATTGACTTTGGTGACAGTATCTTGTGCAGGCATGGTTGAATTCAGACAAGGTGGTTATTTGCATGGCTTGTTCTGCCTTAAATTTATTGACTGCTTATTCTCCTTAATTTCAAACATTAGGATGCATTACCCTACAACTACCCTTACCCTGGAAATCAACCTGAATCTGGTTTTGAACTCCCCAGTAATTTTAATAATGTGTTAACTTTCATAGTTGAGAATCTTTTGATCTCATTCTRCCTTAGGATATGATTTTCATCATTGGTCTAGTCCCTCTTTCACTGAAGTTAACAAAAAGGCTTCCACTGAATTCAAGGGGAGGCAGAATTCAGCCTGATTTAATCCTTTTCCAGACAGTACCTGATTTGTAGGCCTGAGTGCTGTCTGGACCCTCAAATGGGAAATTACAATTGAGATTTTAGTTTGGTAATAAACCTCTTTGTCTACAGTAACGCAGTTGACAGTCTCAATATTAACAGTAAGGGGAGTTCAGGTGCCTACTTGTCTGATGCTTAAATTTTCTGCAAAATGGACTTATTTATCACTTTCAAGAGCCAGAAGGCTGTCTTGTAACTCCTTCTCCTCTTTATTGGTCCCATTTTTGTGTTCAGTCCTTACAATGACTCCAGTCTTCTTATATTAATCCAAAATTGACTCTTCATTGTTTCTCTGTGTTTTCCTGGCTGAATACAGAGGCAGGAATGTAGAATATGTGGTGGACTGCTGTGAGGTTACCCTGCTGATAGCAATATTACTCTAAAGATTTATTTCTGCAATATATTCCCTGAATCCACACCCTGAATTCACAAGGAGGACATAATAAATTCTGACTCTTCCTGTAGATTCCAATAATCCTCAAAATCATGGGCAATCTTAGCTTTTCAACCCTCTTTGGTACTCAGTAGTCCTGCACCTTTTACAAACAGTTAACATTATTATTGCTTGATCTTGCTGCTGCTTTCTGACTATTCTAATTCTGAAATTAGACATGCGTGCTCCACAACTTCCCTGTAAAGACAGGGGATGACTTTTGCAATTGGCATGTTGTGATGAGAGCATTTGGGACCCTAATGAATATATKAAACAGGCTGGGGGAGATGAGAACTGTTTTGGACTTATCTGAAGAACATCTTTGGAGCCATTCAGTGAAACAAAACAAAATAAGGGGAAAAAAWTTTGTTTTCAGCACTGCAGTTGCAACATTGTTTGCTTCAAAATGAAATGTTTCAGTTTTAGGTGACTTAAACTTCAGGCCCAGTTCCAAAGGAAAACATCTTGATTTAAGAAAGATTATTTTAGCGAAACCTTTTAATTATTTTGGTCGGCTGTTCCTTCTTTGTGCCTTTCCCTTTTGTGTGTCTGCAGCTGCCAAAGCTGTGGCGCTGGAGCTGTAGCTGACCTTTCCTGTTTGCCACTGCATTTTTTGCATAGTTCCAGTTGCACTGTCCTCACATCACACCAGAGTGGAACACAGTGCTGAAAGCAGAGCATGGACAGTCAGAGTTTCCTTCAGTGCCTTCGCAGACTTTGAGTCCCACTTGAGGCATCGCATTTGAAATGGGATAAAGATAAAGGCTGACAGAAATTACACTCAAGTAAAAACGTCCTGGAAGAGCTTTAGAAATTCCTGGCTTAAAAATGTAGCCGTACCGTAACTACTGGAGATTAAAGTGTTAAAACTCTTCTGTGSTTATTCTTTGGTTTCTGATTCTGCCTCTGGAGCAACTGTGCTGGTCACTGAAGGCAGTGGGAGCACTTAACTGGATAGAATTCTGGTGCCAGCTGGTGCAGCCACGTCTAAAATCACCCCTCTSTAGTGAGATGGTTGTAATTAACTGTCCTTTCTGGTGTTTGTGTAGATACTCAGATAAAACCCTCACCACTACACAAGAACAAAGGGCTATCAGTGGGTAATGCTGATGAATGCAGTTCCTGGTTCAACAGAGCACTTGTGGGAGTTTGCCCAGGATTAATCTTGATTTCCCAGCACATTTGCAGGTGAAACATATTCTGAAGTGAAATAAGAGGTTAATCATGAGAAGGCAGCTGACTGCTCTAAGCAACAGCCTTTTTCATCAATGCCTCTGATGCAAATAAAAACCCCAAACAGCCCTAAAACTAAATATAGCATAAAAGTCCTCAAAAGCCAGTCAATAAACAGTAATTATCTCTCACAGCTGGAAGCATGTTTTGCTTTGAGTGCAACCAGCAAACTGTGCTTGAGTGTGTGATGATTATTTCAATCAGGTTATAAAGGAGAATGCTATTTTAGAGCTGCTCACTTGGAAGGTGTTCTTGTAAATGTGTTCMATTTCCAAACCCTTCTCTTCCTTTCCAAGCTGCCACAGACCTGGGTAAGTGGCAAAGCCTGGCTGATTTGATCCCMAAGTTGATTTGTGATTCAGATATTGCTGATGGGCAGAACATCATCAGATCTCTTCCCCCGCTCCCACCTGCTACTCCAGTGCAACCACTGGTCTTGACAGAGCAAAGCAGATGTTCAGTACAGGATCAGTCCTGCCAGGTTCCATGGAGGAATGCCACTTGGGAGGTGGGGAATCACAGAGTTTTGGGATGGGGGAGAATGGAAGGGAAGAGACCAGAAGGCAGGCCTTGGAAGAGGAGCTAAAGAAACAGGTCTGGCATGTTTTATGGCACAGTGATTTTTTTTTTGGAGACACCTCCATCAGCACTGGAGAGTTGCCTAAACTGTGAGATCTTGACAAACTGATCCTCATGAGTGGCTACTCTAAAGCTGCCAAACTGAAGGGCAGTTTGAATCAACTCTCAAAATTAATGTGTCAACAACCAGATCAGGAAACTGAAATTTGTAATGTTCCTGTGATGCATCTTCCTCATTCCAGGAAATGAAATTGTGTGTTACACTGCTAAACATCCCATGGAAATCCTGAACTGGTATGGATAATTCCCTTCTTAATGAGAGGTACATTTTCCAGCATCATCTTGCAGTACACAGGACCTGTTTTAGAAACTGCACGAGCTTTCAGACTTTGTTAATCTGTGCTAGAATGATGGTTGTCTTCTGGAAAATAACATCTATTCTGATGTTCAGTCTCCATTTCTGACAGTACCCACATATCCAATTGTTTTCTCAGTGCATAAATAAAATATTKCCAGTCTCTTGTAGATGGATGTGCACTGAATGTCAATTCTTCAAATTGTTACAGACCTCCCTGTGTGCAGTGTGGTGGGTTTTGAAATAGATTCAACCTGAGATGCAGCTGTAGCTTTTAGATGAGTATTTCATGTATTCACATCTTCCTTATTCTTAACTGGGCTGGTTGAAGTTTTCTCATTGGTTTTCATATCTCTGGCAAATTTGAGAAAGCAAAGAGGCTGCAAATTGTTTTGGTTATTGGTTAAGGGGATCTCTGTTTTACTAGAATGACAAGCACAAGCAAGAAATGTTGAACTCCCAGGAGGGATATTTTACATTGTTTCTTTTTTTTTTTTTTCAAACAATGGACTCTCTTTTTGGAAGCCATTTACATTTTAATAACTAGCATTTTAGGATGCTGAATGTAACTTTTCAAATAAAAGGCTGCCATTAAAAGAACTATAAGATGGTGCCATTTGCAGTGTGTGCCAGATCTATCCTTGATGACCATAAAAATTGCTCTAGTTAGGTGGTGCTTCTTTTCTTTCCATTTTTTCCTTTCCTCTCCCCTTTTCCTTTATTTAATTTTTCAGGGCTCATATATGGGATGAATCTTACTTTATCAAAACCACAGAGGAATAGGATAGATAGAGTTGGGCGGTCACAACTTTAGGTAGTTCTAAAAGTTTCAATACTGTGATAGACTGTAAAAGTATGATACAGTGCAGAAATTCATTGCAATCAAACAAGGTTCTCCCGAGATCAGTGTAGAACAACATATCTTGGTGTCATTCAGATGCTCTCCTGAGGCTGCGTTCTTGGCAGCTGTGCACTTTGGCTCGTTTTTTTGTTTTTCCAACTGTATATGGACTTCTTTTGTTTCAAATTAATCTGCTGATTGGCTGCAGATGTACACCAAAATGTCCTTTGTTTCRGTGTATATTTGCAAGTGACTAATGATTAGCGCTGGTTGGAAACTTTTCCGTTGCAGTGATTTGACAGACATTTGTGGTTACAGCAAAATTGATATTTTCTGTGGAAATGCATCACATTTGCCAAGGGGAAAAAAAAACCCCATGAAATTTTTTTTTTTTTTTTTGTCAAGTCATCCTGAAATCCATGGTTTATTTTAGGTCAGCTGGTTAAATAGCTCAAAGTTGTTGYGTTGTTTCAGGGCACTACTTAAGACTTGTTTTTTGTGACCTCTTTTACTTGTTGCTCCAGGCTCCATTAATCAGCKTGCTTCATCCATCAGTATCTCTTGTTGGAGGTGGCAGGAGAGCAGACTGGGAGCTGTAGTAGCTGTGATGCCTTCAGAGAGAGAAAATATCTCATGGAAGAGGCTTGGATAAGAGCACAAGTCCCATGGGGAAAGTGCAGCAGCATCAAGTTTGCAGTTACAGCCTGGGAGGGGTTTGGGTGCTTTGTGTGCAAAATGTAGCTGTGACAAACATAGTTTCCTTTGGAAAACATTTTTACCCAGTCTATAATGAATATCTACTAAAAATTTAATCCTATGTAGAATTAAGATCCTGTTCAGGAGCCTCCTTTTATCATCTGTAGTTTTAACTTAGTTACTTTTTGCTGAAGTGTTTTGGCACTCAGTTTTAAGGTTTAAAAAAAACCAAAACCACAATAATAATAAAAAAACCCTCTCACTTATTTTAATTTGAATTTTGAGGGTATTTTTATACAGCCTTTAAAATTCCCGCAAGTCCCATTTTCAAGCTCCTCTCTACGAATACAAAGACTTGAAAGCTAACCTTTCATTAAGCAAATACAAGATCATTAAGTAATTACTTGTTTTCAGGACCTGTGATTCTAAGGGAAGAAAATAACATTACAAGACTTTCACAAGTGTATTGAGAACTGGGTAAGTAAGGGATAACAATAGGGGAACTCTGATTTTTGCAGTGGCTGCCATCTCTATGACCAGAAGTCATTAAATGTTCACAAAAGTGAATAAGCTGCTTAATGTTGTATTCACCCATGATTTGAGACTTTAYCTAAAAATCCCATAATAAGCATCCTCCCAATTTCTTAAACATCTGCCCCAGTGTCATGCAATTGGAGCATGGAGGAAACAGAAGGGATGCACTAACCAGATGCAATTCCTGTAAAACAGGGACAGAAGATCAGATTGGTAACTGAGCACATCAAGGRTTTCATGTTATCTGGATACATAAAGTCCATGTTTATGCAGGTACTAATAACCTCACATAATATCTACAATATCACCCATTTGTGGAGAGACTAGAAAAGCCACTCTTTAGTACCCATTAGTGTGCACGTATAGGGGCTCTAACTTGTTAAAATTAATTTTACAATTAGGGAACACACTGAATCTGYGAATTAGCACCATAATGACAGGAACAGATGTCACTTGATGTTGAATGAACAATATAAAATACCAGGAGTGTACTTCTCAGTGCTGTCTCATGCTTTCTGGCAGCCAACTCAAACTCTCTGAAGAAAGCTAGGCCCTTAAAAACCTTATCCCAGTGTTTATCCAGCCAGAGGCAGATTGCAGTGGTGACAGAAGGCATGCCCACTGGAAACCCTAACCCCTTCCATCCCCCTGCCTCAGTCTGCCAGAAGCCCTGGGCAGACCCTGTTCATTGTAGCCATTCCCCTCCAGGGATATGTCAAACAGAGAATCAACATTAATTCTCCTGAGCCCTCTCTTGGACCAAGCCACATGCAGACCTAATCCTAATTACATAATTTTCTGTTGTCAAATATTGTTTTACTGGGTCAAGATGTTACTTATATCACACGGGAATGCAGTTTTTTATAAGCCCTAGGTGAATTTAAGGCAGAGCTGTGGACAGACTCTTGTTCCCACAGCTGTGAAGCCAGAAAAATCATATGAAGTTTTTTTACAGGAAGGGTRAAAGGATTGGACAGATATATTTGACTGTGAATACAAAGAGAAAAATGCAAATATCATGACTAAGATGTTAAAGGGGAACAGTCTACAGGTTCCAGGGCAGACATTGCTGCTGCTTTGGTGATGGGAACCATCCTCTGGCTTTTGTGTATTTGATTAATGAGCAAAACAAGGTTGGAAGGGTTGAAATGTTATGTATAATATAGGCATGCACTGCTGGCTACACATCACTGAAAATGTGCAGTCGGTTGCTGGGAGGGAATCTGAGATAACCTGGAGGAAAATCAGCCCTGCTGAGTTTCTTCAGCATCCTTAACACCCCTAGAATGCTGCTGCAGAAGGGTATTTCTATTTTTCCCCTTTCCTCATGACTTCRCAGCAGAAATTGTAGATACGAAATRCCACCAAATATCATGTGGCAGTTTGGTACTGGGCAGCTTTTAATTGAGAGTTGTTGTGGTGTGAGAGATTCCAAGAGAGAGACCACCATTCCCAATTTGTTCACACAATTTCATGGATATGGGTAGTCATATGATAACAATTCTGAGCAAGCCAGGGTCAGTTGCCACCCTGATGCCCTGAAGATGGGAGTATTGGTTTTTTTTAAGGTGTTCTTTGCAGCACCATGACATGTGATGCGAGTCACTCAAGGTTTGCTGCCCATACAAACCCTGTTCCCCTTCCCATGGGGCTCAATGCAAGTGATTTTGTGAGGGGGTAATTAAATTGAGTGAAAGCATTCTTTCTCTAAAGGGATAGCAGAAAGCCAGCACAGTCTTTGCAAACCCTTTACTCTTGTTGAGCCTCCAGCTTGCTCAGGAGGGCTTTTCTGCTCTAATTCATCTGATTTGCTTTGGTGAATCAAGCAGTTCTGTGACTTGACGAGTGTGTTCCTATGGACACAAACATGATGGCCTTGGATCACRTGTGAGATAAAACACTCAGTTTTTGAGAAACAATAATATGGTTGAGAGACAAGAATTCTGATCCTGTTCATTGAAACACTGAGCTTCAAGCTCCATGACTGGCAGTCATGAATAATAGCTAAGCCATGTTCCCATTTCTTATTTTGGAAAGCTCGGTTTCCCCTCCAGATCCTAAGTGCTGAATGTATCTTTTGATTCCAAGAGAAATTTGCAGGCATGGTCTCCAGGATTTAGCCTGTCCAGGGTTMGGTGTTCTGCTGTGTAGGGGGCATCCTTGCAGCACACCTGTCCTWATCACTTTTCCTGGGGGAAATAATCCTAATTGTTTCTGGCGGCACAAGGGTGGGCTTGGTGAGTGTATATATCAGATCCTGGCTTTTTCAAGATAGTTTATTTTATAATACATCGCATAYTCAATTTACATCGTAATGGTGGGAAAATTAATGAGGCTTCAACCTGCTGAATCTGCTATCACACCAAGTTTTGCATTTAATTTTAGTGGAAGCCACTCTGATACCTTWACATGGCTCACTGCAGGTTCTGGTGGGGGAGGTAAACAAAGCGCTTTTGGAGACATATTTTACACATGTCTAGGACGAACACTTAACAATTCCTCGTGTTTTGCTGGCGGTTTGAGTGTGTTTTTCGCCCTGCTCCATGGCCGGGCGGGTCCGGGTCCCTGTTCCCGGCGGTCCCACCAGAGGGCACCCGGGACACGCCGCTCCCGAGCGCGGGCAGCGCTGGCGCTCCGCTCTTTGGCCCGGGTCACTTGGGCTCCGAGGGACTGACCAGCGGCAGCTGCTCCATCCCATCCTTCCCCAGGTGAGGCTGCACTCTTTGCGTGCTCACCTCCACCTCTGCCTGCTCAAATCGCTGGTAGGCAACCAAAATTGAGCAGGCTGCCCTATGGCAGCAGCCTGTTCTTGTGTGTGTCAAAGACTCAGAGCAAGAGTTGTCTCATAAAGCCAGGGAGATCAGAGGAATATTCAAGGTCGCTAAGGCTTAAAAAGAAACAAGACTGAGTCATTTTGAGTTTCTAAATTTAAATGACTTTCATTCTCATTTTATCAGGCAAACTTTAAGGATTTGCTCGGTGGTTCTGTCGTACATTGCCATTGGTAATGGCAATCGCTTTGCGACTTCGAGTTTGGGTAACACATTTTCAAAAAATAGATACAAATATTAAATCCAGACATCTCTCACAGGAAGATGTATAYCAAATAATTCCAGTCCTCTGCTTTTGAGTTTGTTGTTTTTTTTCCTCCTCTATGTGGGGTTGAAAAGTACTACTGCTGGAACCAGAAAGAAGTCAGAAAGATTAGCCAGATTAGAATATGTGTCTGACAGCTGCCCCTAATTTCTTGGGAAGGGATTGATGAAACCCTAGATTAGCTGCCTAAAGGCTACAATCTTAATTAGTCATCAATCTGCTGTCAAACCATTACAGAAAGAAAGGCCTGGATGAGGAGCCATAGAATGGCTTATCTTAAAGAGCATCCAGTTCCACCCCCTGSCATGGGSAGGGACACCTTYCAYTRTCCCAGGTTGCTCAGAATCCTGTCCAACCTGGCCTTGGACACTGCCAGAGTTGGGGCATTCACAGCTTCTCTGGGAAACYTGTGCCCAGGCTTCACCACCCTCACAGGGAACAATTTCTTCCTAATATCTGATCTAAACTGATCCCTTTTCAGTTTCAAGCCATTCTTCCATWTTCTGTCWCTACAATGSCTTTCAAAAGCTMCAGCTTCCCTCCAACTCTGCTRCAGGCCCYCTTTAGGMACTGAATGGTGMTATAARKTCTYCCCAGAGCCTTCCCTTCTCTAGGTTGARCAGCCTCAACTCTCACAGTCTTCACAGCACCAGTACTGCAACCCTCTGATCCTTTATTTCTGTCTGTCTTGAAATAGTATTTACAGCAGGAAGAATTGTTTCTTTGATATTCTTACTGTTTGGGGGATATTTTTAATTGTGTTGTTTTCCTTTTTTTTTTTTTTTTTTTTTTTTTTTTTTTTTTTTTTTTTTTTTTTTTTTTTTTTTTTTTTTTTTTTTTCTGTTTTTGTTGGGTGTTTTTTTGCCTTCTTTTTCCCCCCAGGAAATGATAGAAAAGAGCCCCTAGAGGACTGGTTTTTGAATGGCTTAGCTATGGCTTAGCTGGCTAAGATGAATGCCAAGGCAGAGGTCTGTAATGCAGTACCAATAGGTAGGTGAGGAGCACCTAAGGTACTTTTTGTCTCTCTGACATTACTGACCTTGTCATGCCATGCCCAGCAAACAGACTGTGAAATCTCTATGRAGAGATATTTATTTGTCTGAAACCATTTAATGTTTTAATTCTGGGATTCTCTTTAGTGAAAACATAGTTTTCAATTTAACTTATATAAGAGAAAGGGTCTCAACAAAAGAATAAATTGTGCATCATGAGTAAGACACTTGCTGTTACTTTTTCTGATTTTTTTTTTTTCTTTTACTAGAAGTTTTTGAACAAAACCTGGCAGGGATTTTTGTTGCTTCAAAAACAGGAAACTAAACTTTAAGGCTGCAGAAACACAGCACAGAGGTTGAGAAGATAGAAAAGATATTCCCTGGCCTGAAGGCAGGATTGACACTAAACCTTCTGCGCTTTGCTGTGGGTTCCCTGGGCAGAGCCTGTTTTTCTTTGTGTTCTGTAGTGATTTGGACAACACTGGAGGAAACCCAGCAGGGCTGGGACTGTTTGTGATCTTGAAATAAGCAAGATCAATAGCAAACCATACAGATATCTGGTGTGCTCTCCAATTCAACAGCAGCATCATGCTTGTCTTGTCCTGGGTGACACACAGAATAATTTTGATGGATATGCAGCCCATTTTTCATGTTTTCATAAAGCTTTTAAACACAAGACTCCAGAGATTTGTGATCACATTTTAATTCATTGTATCTTTTCTGTAGCTATAAAGAATCTTTTTTTTTTTAAAAAAAAAAAACTTCTTAGTTTGGTTTCTCCATTTGCAAAATGGAGCTTAGTTTGGTTTCTCCATTTGCAAAATGGAGATAAATCTGTTTGCAGAGGTGATGTGGGGGTAAAATCCATT
The DNA here is from genome assembly GCF_030028575.1 of Malurus melanocephalus. Classification (NCBI taxonomy): domain Eukaryota; kingdom Metazoa; phylum Chordata; class Aves; order Passeriformes; family Maluridae; genus Malurus; species Malurus melanocephalus. The sequence goes on from NW_026623344.1 coordinate 244,958, forward strand.
AATGCATGAATGATTTTGGGGTCTTCATATTAAGGTTGTGAGGGCCGTGTAAGTACTGAGATGTGAAGAAATATGAAACTTTGTGCTACARACATCTCTGTGTGTTTCATCAGTGAGCACTCAAAGATGACCTTAGTGTTGGTGGTGGCACCCTTTCAGATCCTGTTTAAAACAACTGGTGAGTGACTCACTGTTTTGGGAATATGGAAACTTTCCCAGAGATGGAGATGGAGCTGATCAGGAAGGCTGTGAGGGATGACTGAACGTGCTTATAATGGGTGGAATATTCTCTCCTGCTTTGGAACATCTGCTGGCGATTTTAAAAATACATTTCTTAAAAAAATCTGTTTGCTGTGCCTGGTAGGAAGCAAATACAGGGTGTTTCTGTGTTGTTGATGATGTATCTTTAGGGGTTCACAGAGGGTGATTGCTTGACTTCAAGGAAAATTTTCCCATTGGAGTAATGAGRCAGACATGGTGCTGACCTAGAATATTCCTTATTTCTTCTTTCCACTACTTCTGTTCACTCTTTTCTCCTTTAGGCATGGCACTGAGCCTTACAATTCAAATCTGTACTCCAAGACTGTGAAAATGTGGATTAAGCTGTAGAATTTTCACATGGGCTATTTCCAAAACGGGCATTTCCTCCTTCCCCTGGCCAGGTTATTTTCTTCTGTTTGTTTCTTCAGTGGAATTTATAAGCCCTTGTTTTTGTCATGGGATGCTGCCACTTTGATAATTAGTATGATTTCATATACCTGAAAATTATGGCTTCAGATTAAGAGGAAAGAGGCTGCCAAGCAAACAGAACCTTATTGGGAACACAATTGTGTTGGAAACAGATGATTGAAACGTGAACTGAGGATGCAGAATCTAATTTGTGGTGGGAATTTTCCCAGAACTGGAAAGGCAGGAACTCAGGATATGGTCTCCAGGTCCGTTCCTGATACAGTCCTGAGGGTGATGGATATGGCAGGCCATTCCACAGTCATCTATTGTCTGCAAGTTTATTTACAGGAAAAAAAAAGGAAGTAAAACAGATATTAGTGATATCTGATCTTTTCCTTTGAAAATAAAAAATAATATTTGAGTTTAGTGGGATTTGATTTCTTACAAGAATAGACATTTTGCTTTCCATATTCTCCTTTAATCTTCCTCCCTGACCCCCCAGCTGAAAGTCTTTAGTGATTTTGTCAGAAGGAAAACTTTGAAAAAAAATTAAAAAAAAATTACAGATATGCTCCCATCTGCATGCAAATGAAAGTACTATAAGTCAGTTGGTCTGGAGAGGAAAAAAAAACCCACTTCATCTGGAATAAATACAAATATCTGGTTTAAATGCCAACATTAACTATTTTACTGTTGATAAAAGAAATGAAAGAAAACTGAAATGATCAGTGGAGGAAGGAGGAAAATTTTCATTAGCTCTTGTTTTCATGAAGCCAGTGAAAAATACCTGCAGATCTGAGTGGATAGCTTTCCTGAGTTTTTGCTTCTGTTTCTTTATGGACAATGGAGAAAGAGGAGGGAAAAATACTAGAGGAGAATAATGTATCTTTTGTACTGAATCTGAATATAGCATCGAAGCTCAACAGAGAAACAATAGCCCTGACACTCCTAAACTCTGCCAAGAGTTAAGGATACAGAAAGCACACCTTTCTCTCACTTGAGTTTGAATACTGGAACACAGAAACAAAATATCACATATTTAAATACAGCAACACTTCAAGTGGGTAAATTTAAGGAAAAGATGGCTTGAAGGGTAAAAACTTTTTCTGAAGCTGGGAAGCTACAGTACGTTGTGTTTCTCCTGAGATATTCATTCCTGTCATATGCAAGTTGCCAGTGCCTGGTCAAGACACTGGGGTAAAAAGTTTAGAGATGAGARGAACTCTGCCATGATTCATATTTTRCTTTGCAGTGTAAGAATTCAGATAATTGTGGTTTGTGAAAAAGAAATAAGTCAAATAATGATTTCAATGCCCCTATTAAGCTTTGTTGTTATGATATACCTCTTTATAATGGTTTTGGTTGCCTCTTGGGTTGCTATTTTTTAATTAATCATGGTTTAGTTGGTTTTTAATGTTGTTATTATTCTTCTTCTTGCAAAACTTTGCAATATAACACAATGAAGACTAATGAGCTGTTGTGAATAAGGTATGAAGAGTACTTGATTTGAATAATATTTAGAAGAGTGATTTTGGCTCATGAGCTTCTTTGACCTGTATTTTCATTAGATAGAGTTCATTTTACAGTAGCATGAGGCTAAATTTGTTGTTTAATTCTGACAAAATATTTGTTTTAATTTGCATGAGCCACCTACRTAGAGAGACAATTTTCTCTCTTCAGTATGATCAATATATTTTTATTTTTTAAACTTTACATATATAATAACCATGTGTGTTTATGAGCATTTAGAAATTAAAATATTATTTCTGTTGTAAAAATTTGATTTGTGCGAAAAAATGTTCCAGTAGGCCATGAATAAATAGAACCCAGCAAAGAGCATCAAAYACACGTCAAGGACATGTTCTTGGATGAACTTTTCCTGTGCTGCTCGTTGATCTTATGTTGTGAAATGTCCTGGCAATTTGTGAAGCAGAGAACAGATGAGTTTCCTGTAGTCCTAGGAGGTGTCATGGATATTGGACCACTGCATTTCTTATAATTACAGCTGGTGCCTTGTGGTCAATGTGACCTAAAAAGGAGAAAATAGAGATTTCAAGTCTTTGGGCATAATCATCAGACTGYTGTATGAAGAGAGAATTATTTATGAGAACATGCCATCTCACTGAAGTTATCAGAGGTCTTCGTCTGGGATTGGGTTTGGTTTGTTTTTATTTCTTTTTCTTTCTCTCTTTTTTAATTTTTTTTTTAAATGCTGCCAGGAAAAGAGATGTTCTGGTACATAGATAATGAGGCATTGCATTGAAAGCATTTCTTAAGTGTAAGTAACTATAGTGAATATTTCCAAGAGTGGTGAATTATCTGGAACACTTGCTTTTTAAAATAGCACCTTTAAGCACACACCCATAGAGTTGTACTCAAGTACTCAAGAAAAATGCTGTGGTCCCACTTTTTTTTTTTGTCTCTTTTTCCAAAAAATCCAAAATTCCTGTGCTGAGTTTCCCTTCTCAATAGGRTTTAAGAGGTTGCACAGGTTGCAGCACAAGGCATCTTCTTGGTCATAACCTTGCCACGCCAACCCTAAAAAGTGCAGTGGAAAAACTGTGGTTCCTAAGGAGTAATTTGCAGTGAAAAGATGTTTTCATGGGTGCAAATCTGCAAGCTGATGCACACCAYGAAGCACAGCCAGGGTTTTGTCCATATCCCACCACTTGGCAGCAAGGTTTGGGTGAAATAGGGACTCTTTTTACCCTCCATAAGACWTAAATGCAGATTGGCTGCTCTTTGTAGCTTCCCGTGGATGCAGCGTGGAATAGAGGTAGTGCAGGAGATCAGCAGGAGAGCTGGTGGAGGGATGTGCAACTCATCAGGATCTGGGGAGAGAGGGGCAAGAGAATCAGGTCAATCGCTGGCATTTTTAGCAGCGGAGCCTAAAGGGCTTTTGAGGCCCAATTCCTTTTTTGGGTCTGCAGGTGGCTTGGCTTGATCTCAGCTGGAAAATATAGGAATGGATCTCATATTAGGACTTGTCCTTGGAGGAAATTATTTCAAAAGTAAGTCAAGGTATGATCGTRGTTCAGAACCATTGTTCTGTAATAAATTTCACATAGATGCTTGGCTTACATTTTATCTCATGCTAGTCTTGGATCTAGATTTAATTAAATAGTGTGGAGGCAGGTTTACTGTGCAGTAAGAATGTCCATATGGTGAGCTACAGCCAGGCTATTAGTTACAGCCATTTCCYAATATTAGACAAGCTCTTACAGGTGTTTATACAACCCCTCTCCTGAGAATGATAAAGCACATGGATCATTGGAGCTGTCAATCAGGCCCTTTCATTCTATTCATTTCTGGTGTTGCTAAAAATGGTTTCTTTTTTTTTGATTATGAATAGAATGTGATGAGCTAAAAGCCCTGATGAACAGCCCAGACACATGGGCTGAACCTTCAAGCTGCTCAAACATCCATTTGGGAGGAAGAGATTCTTACTGCAACATAAATATGTAGCATTCATCCTGAAAATGGCACATCAGAATTTTAGGTAGATAAAGAATTTGTTTACACTRCAGGTCTAAAACAGACAAGATATTGAAGCTTATAATGTGATCACAAGTAACTGTAGCTGATGGGAAAACCATTTACTCTTAAATGGCAGCCCAGAATGTCTATCAGACAAAAAGATTGTAGTCTTTTTCCCATCAGAAATATTGAAACACATCAAAACAAACTTTTCATGTTGCTTCTAAACACCTTTCAAAAATGGATTTGAAGAGTGAGATGGGAGAAAGGAAATCCATTTTTCTATCTATTTTTTCAAGGAAAAAAATGCCTAAAGAAAAAAAGATTTTTCATTTCATCTTTCACTGCTAATTTCTATTTCAGACTTTTGCATTCTTCAGCTTTCCTTTAAAAAAGAAAGGCAAAGAAGTATAAAAGGATAAAAAACCATAAATACCATGTTAAAAATTGTAAGGTTTGCATTTCTGCAAAATGTGTTTGAAGAACATTTTCAGAGGAAATGCAGTGGTATAATTTTCTTTTGTCCTGCGGTCTCAGCTGATGTTGAAGTGTTGAATTCTTTGTTCAAAAACTGAAGAATAATCAAAATAGCTTTGCCTGGTGCAACACTTGGAAGTCACACATTTCATCCTTTCAAATTTTCAGTTCTAGTAACTTGCTTTGTGAGGCTTTGTGTACATGCAAAATTTCCAACTGGTACATGGTGGTTAAAGTGGTTTTTTTCTATGCTTTTGTACAACTGTAGTTGTACAAATAGTTTCTATGCTTTTGTACAACTGTAGAAGGGTCAAATTTGGATAGCAAAACGAGTTTCTTCTGTTTCCTCTTATCTGTTATTTCCTGTAGCACTCACCTTTTTTCTTTAAGGGTAAAAACTTTACTTGCAAAAACATCTTATGAGCAGAGGCTTCACAAAAGTGGATAGCTCCTAATTTCAGGAAGATCATTGATTCTTCTCTGCTATAATCTAGTAATTTGAAGTTACATCAAGGCAAATTTAACACCAAAATGAATTTTGTAGTGGTAGATACAGATACTTTTGGCTGCAAATACAACATTCTTTATATACACCAGAAATCTTTGTAAATCTTCATCTTTAGAGAACTGGGATTCATATGAATACTACATGTCACTATTTGGTTAAGCCTGAAATGTTTTGAGATCCTCTTGGTCCTTAATAAATTGACCTGTGTATGGTAAAGAAGTATAACAACACCCCTGGTACTACAGCGTGAGGGAGAAGCACTGAAGTTTCTGGCTGCACAAAAAGATGGATTTTGATAAAGGAGCTCAGGAATGTCTAGGGAGGGTATCTTACATGCTGAGAATAGCAACTAAAGGCCTATATTTAGGAACCCGATAGATTATTGAAATGTAACTCAGTAATTATTTTTCATGTTATTGCATGGTCACATTCTTAAAAATACATCTGATGTTGGATACTAAAGATGCCAGCTGTCATGGTGCAATAATAACTGTAATTAATTGTCAGTAATAGTTAACTGTATATGCTGTTTATCTACTGACCTCAGAGCAGGCCATGGAGATCACCAGTGTCACTGTTCCAGCTGGGAAAGGGCTCCYTATTTTTAGGGAAGCCAGGTTTCCTTGCTCTTTGCTGTTCTTAACTTGCACAGTTTGATTTCAGCTTTTTGTTCTGCTACAGAACTTTCTCTGCCCAGCTCTCCTTATCCTCTTATCAGTGACTTGAGTTCTTTTTGACCCTCGGTGCTATTTTCTCTACTTCTCAGCTCTGTGATTAAGCTTCTTTTACCTCTTACACTATCCAGGCATAGGTAATACAAAGTCTGAGATCTGAGGTCACACAAGCAATGTTTAGGCCTGGGTAAAACATCCTTGCACAAATTTGAAAGCATTCTTAACTGACATCTGAGAGATTGAAATGGGATGAGAAGATTCAGTAAAGTTAACTGTTAGACCTCTAAACTGCAGAATCTGATGCCCTTTTAATCAGCTGATGAGTGTTTAAAATGAAAAAAGGGAATGATTTTCTATAGAATTGGAGCCATCAGAACTGAGCATGTAAGTGGATCAGTATAAAAATCACAGAATATGTATGGTGATATAATTTGCTCCTGTCACAGTTTTATTTTTTATTTTATAATGAAATGAAGGTAGTATAGAATAGTTTGCCTTCTGTACCATAAAATTAAACACTGTCTAATTTCACAGGTGTTTCTTGACTATTAAATACCATACCTTTTTTGAGGATTTTCAAGAGGATTTTTTTTCCCAGCTGTGATTTCTCAGCCTATGTGGACTAGTTAGTGTTTGGAAGTGCTCAGGAATCTACCTGAGAGATCAAGATAACCAGTCTTTTTATGTGTACTTCTTGGCATCCCAAAACTGGTCTCRAAGATAGGCTTTTCTTCCGTTGTGATGTGAACTCCTCCATATCCATATCCATACCATATACCGAAGATTAATTTTCATAATTTTATCTGCTACTTTGTGTGGTTAAAAATGTTTATCACTGCATCAGTGCCCACCTCTTTGCTCTCCAGAATGACCTGTCCTTTCAATTTACTTTCTGGATGTTGCAGAAGACCCTCCCATTAGACTCACTGCCCTGTTTAGGAGCCAGACACAAAATTCCTCACGATGTTTTGGTTCAAAACAGGTGCTGGTTTGCAGCCTGTGCTACCTCTGCAGCTCAGCACACACATCCTATWAGTTTATACTGTTTACATATTTATACTGCACACTGTTAATTTATGAATTAAAGACACRRRTGAAATACAAATGTTRTCAAAACCTTTTCATTTTTCACTCWTTCATTGTCTGGCWTCACCTGTTCTTTTGGTGTATTTAGTATTTCTGAAAAGTGTCAGATAAGTGGAGTAGAGTCTTTCAGATGCTCCCATGCCCTCCTGACAATGTGTTTCCCAGCTCTTGTTGCAGGGTTTGCTTACTTTGGCTTGTTTATAGGGAAGAGGTTTAGRAGCAAGACAAATGGAGATCTGGATTTTCTCAGCTGAGACTCCAACTTAGGCTARAAGTGAATTCTAACAGAAATAATTATTAACATAATCTCCACATGTTAAATAGTGGTCTGAGAGACTGATCTGTCTTCAGGCAAACCATTGACTCCACCTMCAAACATCAATAATTCTTAAAATAATTTAGGAAAAATCTCAGTTTTGTACTTTGAAGCRGCAAATAGGTCAGGAAACAGAATATTTTGAGGTTGTGTGACACAATATATTGATCCAACCTCGGTGGAATTTGTACTGGCTAGAAAACAACAACCAAGAAAATTTACTAGGTTTAAGAGAATACACAAATGGTGAAAAAAAAAATCCCTGTATTTCTGGAGCATATTTGATGCCAAGTATTTATTTAGAGTTTTCTTTAAAATTTCATAGCAGCTATCAGATTACTCTTCAATTCCAATTTGGATAGCTTTTATCCCTGGTGAACCAGTACGGTTTAGAAGCCATGATATGTAGTGAAAGAGCATTTATGATGAGAACCTCCTCTTTGCCTCAGTTCCTACTAGCTCTCTGGACACTCAAGATTTTGTATAAACCAGGTGAGATTTAATCAGCTCTTTGCAAATGTAACTGTCACAGTTTGCTGTTTTTAAATCCCATTAATCTGTATTATGGAGCTGTCCCAAATGACATCCTTTAAACTTGTTTTGCCATAAAACATGTGGCTGATACACTGGAGTGAATTCATTCCTTGTAGACTTTACCTACAATGTTTATTTTAGACTCATGGATTATAGGAAACTTCYTTGTAACAAGAACTTCTTTCTGTTTTCAAGATGTTGGTACTTCACATACTGAATTAAAAAAGGGAATAGTTGGCTATAGCTTCAATTTATTAGGTATCAGATGTTTCACATCTGACTTCATGGAGGAACTGTTAAAACATTTGRAATAACATTTTGGAGAAACATTATTTGTGAAATTTTGCTATTTTATACAAAAAATAATTTTTTATAATTTGAAGAAAGAAACTGCATGTATTTTCCCAGGGACACAAACACYGGTTTGGATAAAGGCATTGTTTGAAGTTTGAACTTTAAAATCCTGTCCTTACATGCATTTCTCCATGTCACATTTRGAAATCCAAAAGCCCTGTTTTTTAATGGATTCTGTGTTGTGGTAACTGTTGTTAAAATTGACTTTTGAGTAATTGTTGTRTGTCTGATTTTATGAAGTTCATGTTCTCATAGCTGGCAAACAAAGTTACTAGACTAGACTTTTGCAGCTAAAAAATAGCTCTAACTGAGGTTTGTGTGRAGTGAATAAAGTCATATATTCATTWAATTTCCCTTACTTACATTTTAAATGGAATTATAGGGATTGACTGCAATGGTCACTGAAAGCAACTAAAGAGAATATTTGTGGGAAGGAAATTTTAAGCTCATAATGGTCTGGAAAACTGATTCAACGCAGCTCATCTGAAAAAAAATGGAGTGTGTGATCTATATGTCAGTGCAGTGAGAGTGGTTATGAAAAACTAAGTGCAAGAGAYTTAAAGCAGAATTTTGTGCTGAGAGTCACTGGAAGTGCCTCATGTTTAGGTGAAACGTCTCCTTTTCTCTTTGTGCAGGAGAGTTGTTGCTTTTGCTTTGTTTGGATCAAAGTGTAAGGCTGAAACAAGACTGCTTGTGAAGAGGCTGATTGGAAAACCGTTGCCATAGTTATGCATCCCACGCTCACTGAAGTCACTTTTACTCTGTAGCTGCTTCATCTGATTCTTGGGAGTTWCTTTCTTAGGAGATCAGTCCCAGTGCCTCTAAATCCATGTGCAGAAGTTCAGTGGATCACAGTTTATTTTATAAATATGACAGCAGATATAGTAAGATTTGTATTGTCAGTCTAAGCACTGCCTTATAAARAATGCCATTAAATTCCATCCTATTGTAATATATATCTAAGAACTAGAAACTCCCTGTTAGGTATGTGATTTTCCTGTACTGGKTGCTGTCACCAAATACAACTCAAGATCCCTATCAGAAGTATTTTACAAACTTAACTTCCAATTTAGAGCTCTGGATTTTGTTCAGATGTGCTCCCTGCTGCTGAAGTCTCTGTATCCTCCACTAGGTTCTGCTTTAAGAATTTAAAGAAGTCTAACTGATACCTAAGCCTCGTGCTTGCCTCTCACTGGCTTGCAAGAGCACACAGTTCTGGCAAATATATTGTAAATTCAGTCACTGCTTGCACTGTGCTGTTCCAGCCCTGTGCTGTTCCAGCCCTCAATACTTCCCGTGACTTTCAAGCAGCAATTGGATTTTGTTTTCCAGAAGTACATGCAAATTAATTTTAAGTACCTAAGGGAAATTAAAACAGCATTTCTGCAAAACTTGTATTTGCAAYRTTATTTGAACATTTGAAATTATTTGGTCTACTGAGAAAGGTTCAAAGCAACTGCTCAATGATACAGCAGTGGGGTTTGTTCTGTCTGAGCACATCTTGGGGATGCTTTGTATGAGCTGTTTGCAGAACCTCACTGCTTTGGGGACTGCACCAGCATCAGAAAGGCTTTGCTTGGTCACATGYTTACAGGAACACCACCGATACTGTGGAAGAGCAGAGATTTTTTCTTTCCCCAGGACTACAATCCTGTACTGTAACTGGCAAATCTCCCAGAGCTCCTGAGCTCTAGGTACGTGGAGATATAATGCCTGTGTGTAAAAATGYTGCATTTCACTCCCCAAAGCTGTAAATAGTTATGGCAACTTCTCACTGTGGTTACAGAGAAAATTAGGCTGATAGATAGGTTCTTTTATATCAAGAATCTGATAGAAAATGGCTACTACTCAAGGAATAGTTCGTTTACCATGGACATAGCATTTTGTAGGATCCTTTAAAAGGAAAAAACCTTTTGGAATACCTAAATGCTTTCAGAGTAATATCTTCTATTACTATTTGACAAAAAGGAATGTAAATGGGTGAYTGTGTGGCTTTGCTTTTATAATAGTTAAAAGTTTGAAAGGCTCTCCTTTGCTCCATAGTGAATACCCCAGTGGGATGACTTACCACAATAAATGTATCCATCCATCTGTCCACGTACTATATATAGTCTTTATAAACTTTTCAGCTACATAGTTATGTCTTAAAAACAGGGCAGATTTTTCCCTTGTGTATTTGTTCTGGCCATGAATCTCAGTCATTCCTTTCAAACCAGGACACTGTTGCTTGAGGCAGGCAGATAGTTTTCCTGCAGTGAAAGTTGCTGCTTTGCYTGAAGGATCAGTGTAATCCTCTCTAAGTGTATGCTGGCTATCATGACAGTCTAAGTCTGGGAGGCAGAGGGTCTAAAAACATATTTTGCACAAATTTCCCCCCACACACACACTGAGAAAATCAAGCATTTATCCTGCTTTGCTATGAGACAGGTAAATACCAGTACCCTTTCTGTCCCTCACACTACGAGAGCAGATGATAGTTTGCAACTAAAATCTGTATATTCAGATCCAGACCACTCTGGTAAAAAAAATATAAGGTTCTCATTGGTTTATCCATTTGTTTTTCTTGTTAGACTTGCCTTCAGCAGGCTTTTTTCATTAGTTTTAACAGATTAGCTGTTGATAACATCGCTGGCACTTCCAGTCCAGTCCTAAGAGACTTCTAAAACTACTCAGAGGAGCAGCAATCCAAAAGCTGAGTGCAAATCCTCTTGCATTCCCTTGTACCTCTTAACCATATAGTTCTAGGGAGATTTCAGCCTTAGTAGATGGGGTGAGATGGAAATGAAGGATAAAACTTCACTTCCTTTGCAGCATGTTGGAAGAATGGTGTACAGTCCTCATCTGGCCATTCCTCTTACTGTCCAAATCAGCAGTCAAGTTCAGTGAAGAAATGTTTTGCCCTTCTTTGTACTCCAGAAATTTGTTTAGAAATGGACCCCACATGTTACCTACATTGACAGTTTCTCATGCCTCAGAGATGTCTGATTCASTCCTGCTGAAACTGCCAGGAAATTTTCCATTAATTTCTCTGTGAACTAAATCAGAAACGGTTTTTACCAGGTACTTTGATACTTAAAATATTGATGAATTCAGAGGGTGTTTTGAGACTTGGGGTGACAGAAGAGAAAAAACACAATGGCAACGGAAAAATCCGTACCCTGAACAATCTTGGAACAATTGGTGAGTAGTGAGCAGTAATGGAAGCTTGAAAAGGCTCCTATTGGCAGAAGTAGAGCTCAAAAATGTTTTACAGTACACCAATAATGAAGAGCTGGTTTATAGACCACAAAATTTTAAATCTTATAAAAAGTGGGATTCTTGGCATAATGCAGCAGAATATGCTATTCCCTTCAGCCTGTTCCCAACAGGACTGATTCTGCAACAGGCACCTTCATAATTACATATTTTTCCTCAAAATTAAAATATCCCCAGGGTCTGAATGAATGAATTTAGTCTCAAGGCTGAGACCTGTTCTTATAAAGCGGAGGTCTCATCTGAAGGAACAAGCATTAGTGTGGTAACCCTGATRCACACAAAACAAAATGTGTACTGCRAMTCTGAGCAGGGARATATTTTTTAAGACTATTTTCTAAGAYTCAAAGGTCAGTAGAACCTACCAGGAATCCACTGCTCTCTTCTCTTTAAAAATGTCAGCTCTCATAAAACATGTATAGGATGTTATTGTCAGGGGTGGTTTTCTCATGTAGTTTTGGTGACCAAAACTTTATGGTTMTTTTGTAACACACTGAACACCCTCACTAGAAAAGGAGGTATTTCTGGTATCTCTCCCAGCTGATATGTATGGAAGCATCTGTAAAAGCAACTCTAACATCAATGCAGGAGACAACACTCAAAGGCTATTTTAAACTATTTTTCTAGGCTTTGTTGTTTACTTAAGAACATGCATGTTCTTTCTCCATCTTGGTTACAAAAAATGTGGAATACAGAAATTTTTCAGAGGTATTCTTAGAAAAATGGTATTAGTTCAGCCACTAGAGCTGATATGTGATACTTCAGTGAAAGGACAGCAGTAAAATCTCCCTTTCAGTAAAGGACACCTGTGGTGGAAAATGAATCTCACTTAATTGAGCAGTTCGTTRCTTTCACACATCCAATTTCAAAGCTTTTACAACTGCTCCTAGCAGACTTGAACTGAACCCTACTGAGTTATTGTCRGAGTTTTTTGATTGAAAATGGTTTCCAGGTTCTTTTCCATGTTTCCAGAGTGAGTATTCTTCCTGTYGGATAAGGATGTATTTGACTGAAATCTAATTATGAAACATTGTTAATACAGGTAAGTTGAGTGAGGTGTGAGACTGTTTGGTACAGAATAACACTACTGATAATTTGCTCAAATATTGTGTTTCTTTTACTTTACCTTTGCTAGCTGGTGTGTTTGAGCATCACAAAAGATTGAGCATGTGTGAGCAAACAAAATTCTGACTGTGGTCTGCTAAGAGCCACTGTTTGCAAATGTTTGCGTTCTGGTTTGCTAACACTGGAATTTGTTCTGATCTAGTTCACACCTTTCCCTTGCTCCTCAAAGCAGGCACTTAGTCCRGCTGAAGTTGAGATTCTTGCACAAAATTCAACAGCTGGAGCCTTGACAGTTATCAGATCTTGTGAAATTTCACAATAACTTGCAGGAACGGTGATTAACAGTTGTTCCTTTCTTTTATTAGGAATATTTTGTGAGGGCTTTGAGCTATGAAGTTGTGCAATTTTTAGAAGCCAGAYTGGACTATGATTAACATATTCTAGTTAAGCAGAACCAGGAAATTAGCAACATCCCTACTGTTGTCGCCACAGATTGCCACAGCCGCAGTGCCAGAGTGGAACGAATGAAGTCACCTGAACCTTTCACTCTGATGAAAGGCTGTGAAAACGAGCACAAGGCCTCCACACTTTCCTAGAGGAGTGGCTGATYGCCAAGTGTACCATGCCAAGAGTTGTTGGGATCTCTGGCACATTCCAGTGGGAATATTAACAGGTCTGGGTAAAGTCTTCCAAGCCTCCAAGAGTGCTGTGAATATCTGCTCTTTAATGTATGTACGGTTTGTGGTCCCCAGCTATCCGGAAACTCTCAAAACTGCAAATACCTTCTGAAACTCTCGCACCCAGACAGCTCTCCAAACATTCYTTCTCCTCTCTTTGAGCATATGTGGTCTCAGGGCCCTGAAACCATCTGGAAGTATCAGCTATAGGCTTCCAATCATCACCTTGTAATAGGATTAGCACCCCATCAAGCCCACAGATGCTGGGCATCTGCTGAAATAGCTGTAATACTTTGAAATAGAAAATATCGTTAAAGGGGTGTGTGGAGCCTGAACCAAAGCTCACCAAAGTCAGGGAATTCTGCTATTCCACATGTCTCAGTGGGTTTGGGGTTAACCCATGGTCAATAATGACTTTGGATCCTCTGAGTTTTTATCCCATCTGAATATACTCCAAAGCAGCTTTTAAAGACCAACTGAGACATGTTTTGTCCCTTTATGCTGTGTGAAAAGACTGAAATAATATGAAGTGGCTACCAAAAGTCTGCTCCTGGACAGKACAAAGACACTCTGTGGAGAACCTCAGGAAGAGCCCAAATTCATGTGCTTAGGAAGGCCAGACCGTAGTGCAGACCAGTGCAGGCTGGCTCCAACAGCACTGTAGCCTACAGCAGGATAGAATCAAGAAAAGTTCTAACTTAGGTTTTGGCTGTTGAAATTGTGATGCAGGCAGAAATTCAACAAGCTGGAGCTGGGATAGTTGAAAGCTTCCTTTRGTCTCTATCCTGGGTGCTGTGCTCYACYTCCCAGGWGGGCAGTGAGGAATCGCKCTCCTCATTTTCTTGGCACCTGTTAAGCTCAAATTTGCCCTGTAATTTTATCAGAGTGACAAAAGACTTCAGTTCTAACCTTAAAAAATGAAGTTACAATTGAAGGTGTGCTCTTTACTATTTTGGATGATCTACCTGAGCTGTATCTATATTAACTGACAAGAGTTACTTGTAGTTTCTTTGTCTCAATTTGATAGATTTATAGYTTTTTAGTAGTTTAATAACCTTTTTAGTGCTTGCTTGCCTTTATTCTGTGTTCCTTTTGGACATCTTGTGAAGAAGTGCAATCTATGTTGAACAATCAGTCCTAGAAAATTACATGTTTGGAAAACATCTAAACTTGTTCCACTTTTGACCAGGAGGCGACAATGGCTCTGTCTTTGAAGAGATATGAAAAGGTTAACAGGTATWATTATTTGCTTGCTGAGAAGCTGGAATGAATTCAAGTCCTTTGCTGGATCTGAAAAATATCAAATAAGTATACAGATGTTGTGGGGTTGTTTGCTTGTAGGTTTTTTTGAGCAATATGGAGTTTCTACTGGAAAATAGATATGAGTCAGCATCTAAATTTCTGCAAGGAACAGCAGGCATCTGTTATGTTGGCTTTTTTTTTTTTTTTCYTTTYTCAAATTCATGTTTTCATTTCACCCATCAGGAGAGGATCCTAATGAGGCTTGTTTCCAGATCTGAACATCATCTGAGAACATTTGAATTTCTGTCTTTTTTGTGGACCCATCAACCCTTTAAAGTAAGATTGAGAGCAGCAAAGGGCTGGAACTGAAAGTCACATTAGAAATTCTTCAAATGGGACAGCATGTGTTATCYGACAATAAAGGAATTTTAAGAGGAAAGCACCGGCTGCTACACTAATGGAAGAAAGACGGAGCACATTTGACCTGGCAATTGTTTGGGGACTTTATTGTAGTAGAACAGAAGGAAAGCCTAAACACACATGAAAACTCTTATGATCGGAGCAGGGGGAGGCAGAGGGTGGAGAGAAAGGGAAAAGAAAGCAGGAAATTACATGTGCCTTCAATTCTGCTTCATAAACTRGCCTGGTCCCAAATGAAAATGAAGATGTAAATTGTTTTGTCTTTTCTCTTAGACTGCAAAACTTAAAAAGAGGAAACTCAACTCGGTGTGTTGATGTTGGGCCTAATTTGCTCATTCAGCTGTGTTTTCCTGGAAYAGCTGCAGTTGGTAAATACAGCTTGAGTGGCCACCTTCCCTTAAGGTTTATGCCAAGTAAATAGTATCTGTAATTTGCCCACAGGATGAGTTTTATCACTTTTTCCAACTCCACCTGATTTGCCCAGACCAGCTTTTTGGCTGACACGCTGTCTTTGGTGTCAACTGGTCAGCAGTGAGCCCCGGCGAGAGAGGGGACAGAGAGGCCAGAAAAGACAAGATTCACATTGCTGGAGAGACCTTCCTGAGTTGTGGCAAATATYACTAAACTGAGGGTGTCAGACTTTAGGATTGGGACTCTCCCTGAATGACAGAGAGATCCTTTGCAAAACTTGGATCAGATTCCTGGCGTAAGTAAGCAATTATTTGAATCTGAGATTTTGGTCTGTTTTTCTRTGGTAGGAATGAAGAAAAGGGGTTTGAACGAAGTGAGAAAGAACTCAGTGTTCAGTCTCAAAATGTTATGAAACAGAATATTTTCTATCTACTTGAAACTTCTTTAATTTTACATTATTTGAAAAAAAAAATCATTATAGTTTTTTCCCAGATTTGACAGTGAAAATTATCCACCCTTGCAGAATGATGTCTGCTGCACTGCTCTTGTCAGGCAGGAAATGCACAGTCTTGTAATTGGTAAATAAATAGTTCCTGTGCTCACTTCATGTTTAGACCAATCATTTGTTATTGTTATTACCGGCAGTTAATTTAATAATTTGGGAACTTCAACGAATATAAAGCTATAAATCCAAAAATGCAAAAAAAATACTAAAGCAAAACTAAAACAGTACAAATACTAAAATACTAAAACTTTGTAATGAAAGGTACCTTTGCAATTAAAAAGTTGATAAATACTTAGAAATAATGGCATTTGAACAGTTTCGCTGGAAAGTACTTCAGCGAAATATCTCCACTGAGCTCTGATAGCCATAATTTTTGTAGGCATTGAAATTTAAGTGTTATRTGTAGAATATCGACTTGATAGATGATGAAGTCACCCACTCATTTTCAAGTGATTTTAAATCAAGCCCTAAATGCCTGTGGATGTTTCCTAACTTTCTTTTGTGGCAAAAATGAACCATTTCAAGGATGGCTGGCACTGAGTTAAGAAAAATAGCTTTAGAAATGTGAGAAGCTGTGAAAGGGCTGCTGCTGTTTTAAGGAACTTAAACAAAATCACAATTCTCATGCTGGGCAGGATGTCAGTTATTTCTCTGCCATAAGAAATGGGGAAAAAAAAAATTGCAGGGTAAGTGAATGCAGGAGATCAATAAAAGGATGCCATTAGCATCATTTAAGGATAACTGTTTCAGAAAGGAGGAGTGGGTTTGTAAAGCCTATTAGGAATAGAAAAGCCACTTGTTTGTTATTTCAGTGATTTATTTATAAGACAGACCAAATGTGTCTTGTAAACTGAAAAAATCTGTTTAACATACAGTGATCACTGGAGTAATGTGAACGTTTGCTTTATTTATTTCTGTGGTGCAGCTCTTTTGTAACTCTTGGCTTTTTTTCCTGACAGTAACACATTATGAGGGGTGTACAGGCTACTAATTATATTGTACAAATACACAAGCAACCCAAAACTTCACAGRGCTTCAAAGTAACTACAGTTTATATTCTTCATTTGGTGTTTGTAGTTGCAATGATCATGTTGTTACTTCTCTCATTCCAGGAGGAGCTGATTCCAAGCCCGAGGAAGCTGTTGAGTGAAGTAGTGGTGAGTTTTGATGATATTAAAAAATGTAMGTATTAAAGTGAAAATGGTTGTGTTGGATTCAGTCAAGTCATCCTGTTTCTAAGGTTACAATAGCTTATAATAGGTAAGTTTGACCTCGGTGAATGCCTGAGATGAAATTGTAAAATTATTCAGGTACTTGTTTGGATGAAATGGTGCAAAAAGCTGAAAAATATCCTAATAGACAGGGAATTGTTTGAGGCTGGAAAGAACAAGGGTGAAGTGTGAAGACTGGAGTTCTGAAATAAAAGGAGAAATCCCAGTTAATGAGGCCTGAAACAAGATGAGCTAAGAGGGAGAGAAGAAAATTAGTCCGTGCCTTCTGAGTCAGGTTCCCACTAGAAAGCCAAAATACCTTATTTGTGATTTCCGTGTGAAATGGAAGGGACACACAGGATCAGCCAAGAACAGAACTGGAGGGTGAGCATGCTCATTTAGTGCTCCAATAAAGTTCTCACACAGCAATAACTGAATCCATAGCTGGGTGACAGGGACCAAGGGAACAATAATGTGAAGCTGTTTCTGACCCTTGTCCTCGCTCCAGCTGGGTGGGAGCAGATGCCTGGGGATCACAGACCAGTGCTCAGCCATCCTACTCCATCAATTTGCTGCTGTAYAGGGCTCAAGCCAGGCAGTGGACACCTCTCCATACAGTATTTGGGGATTCCCCAGGGTTAGGGAGTCTCCATCACTCCCTGAGGGTGAGGGAGAATCCATCACTCCCTGCGGGTTGGACCAGGAGCAGATGACAAGGCTGGGGAGATCAGAAACAACTATTTCTTGGCAAACACATGTGTACATGTGTGTGATGAGCAGCAGGAGTTAACCCATCACATGAAAGTAAGTTTGTCACAATTTCTTCAACTATTTCAATCTACCACTCATCCTCTGACAATTTTGAGCAGGCCAGCTAGACTCTTGTCTCTTTTGCCTGTCTCTTTTCCCCTCCCCAGTCTATCCTCTTTGCAGGCTTGTGTTCTCTGTGCTACCACCCATGCCTTGCACAGAAATGGCTATCCCATTTGTTTCTGTCTGTAAGGGAGAGTGAGAGGGAAGAATATGTTGCAGATACTTTACGAATAATAGAGTGCTCCTGAACTAAAATAATCAAGGGCTGACACATTGACCTTTTCCACAGCTCTGTCTGGCAGTAACAGCTCTGAGCTGCTTTGAAGGGCATTCCAGTGAGACTAATGAAATGGCAGCCCCATTGCAACCAGCCGCTCTGCCTTTTTGTTGATGCCAGTGATTATTTGCCTTAGCGGGACTCCCTTTTCTGTGCCGCAGCCAGTTTGCAGCTGATGGAGAAACATTTTCTTTCTCTTGTCCCCACTGCTGAAGCCGTTTGTTGCCTCTGAGGCATTAATCTCCTGCAAAGTTTGGTGAATGTTTTGYGAGTCTCTCAGGAAATGCTCTCCCCCCGTGTGTGTACCCTGGCCGACGTTCCCCGTGAGAACCCTGGCCAGTCAGCGAGACGTGAACTCCTTTTCCTGAAGCCTGGTTGGCCATCATTAATCAAGCTGTTCAAATAGCTTGTTTTGTTTTAAAATCAACTTGGGCTAATGTGTGTGTAATTTCCTGCTGCCTCCCCAGGCTCTTTCAAACACTGACATGATCTAGGGCCTTTTCTGGTTGCCCAGGCCGCTGAGGGATCTCACGTGTTAGAGCAGCCATGGCCCCGAGAGCAGGGCCTTGTTCCTCAGCCCTGTGTGAGGGACAGGCTGCACCATGGCTACGCTTTTCCAAGGGAAATAAAGTGTCTTTATTAAGTGATTGCCATGGGGATTCAGGGTACCCTCCTCGTGCATGAGCCAGTGCTTTGTGAGGAGAAAACACTCCCTCAGTGTGACACTTACCTGCCTCTGACGGCCCTGTGGAAAATTAGCCCTGACTTCTCTGAAGTAATTAATGAGTTTGCACTGGGATTATTGACGTCAGAATCTGTTTTCTGAGTGAAAGGACAAGAAATAATTAAATCACAGAGGAAAATTATGCACCTTTTCTACCTCTTTGAAATTAATCTTGGCAGGGGAAGAAACCCAGGGTGGCMACAGTTTCGTCACTACTCCTGGAGACAGGGAGAACTCCTCTCAGTTACAGCTTTAATTCATGAAGTTTCTGAGCTTAATGTTCTGTTTTATGAGTTTTATGTGGAGGATCATCCTGCTGGAGACATGCCACTGCAATATTATATATTTACTGAATGGCAGAGCTTCTCTGCAAGAGGAAGCCAGGTGTATTCCATTTATGACATATTCTCTTTCCACATGAAACAATTAATTAGGCAAAACAAAATTATATTCTTGGGAGAAGCAGAAGTCCATGCAGTAGTATTCTATGCTTAAAGATAGCATTCACACCTGATTAGGAAAACAGAGGCACAMACCCCAGTCTTCTGTATGCTACAGAACCTCCTCTGTTCTCATGTGACMGCAAAGTAATCAAGAGAACTTTGTATCTAACTCTTTATTTACTTTGAATTTCTTGGTCCTCAAAGAATATGTTTCTTATTCAACTGTACGGAATGTTTCATTCGATACAAACCAGATTTGTCTGTCTGTCTGTTTCTCTCTCTCTCCCCCCAACCTTCCCCCACCCAACCTCTTAAGAGAAGTGTTTTCTACAGTTTCATCATGACTATGTTTTTCAAAAATGCATTTTTGATTCAAATGCTGAGCAAAAAGGGATTTGTGCCACCCTGCTTGATATATTCAAAATATTACTTTGGATGAAACTAGCTTTTTTGGGTTTTTTTAGTCAAAGAATTAATTTTGTAGGCATTGGATGTTCTCTCTATATTTTACCATGCAATACGAGTTATAATGCATTTTATTTAGTTCATTATTAGTCCTCTTCTACTCATCATCATCTTAGTCTCAGTGCTGCAATTAGCATTATTCCTTACATAATGTACTGCCCTTGTGCCAATATTGGCAAAATCAATCTGTCAAATGGGCTGTGAGATCATCTTTGTAGAAAAAAACAAAATTAAAAGTGGGTTTGGTTCACAAGAGTTCCTACTATTTACTTGCTTTTTTTAATTATGGTTTTTGTGATAAAATAATTATATGTGGAAAAGATGTGACATTGCTAGACAAGTAGGATGGGTCCTTTTCAAACCCTTTCACTTTTTTTCATATGATAAATGTTTGATGTTTTGCAAGCGATGTAGCATAAAAGGAGCTTCTTTTTCTGTAGGCAAAGGATGATCTCCAATTAACAGTCAAGAAGGCAAAACCTAAGGTGGTATCTAGTACTTTTAAAGTTGGGAAAGTGCCTGTCAGTCTTAAATATTTATCTTCTAAGAGTGTTCACTTCATGCTCCTGTTTCATAGATGTCTAAAATACAGAGATGTTTTCATATGGGCGTTTTAACCTTTCACATCTTCCAGAAATCAATTTTCCAGCCCTGCCTGCAGTGGGACAGGTTGCGTGACACTGGTGAGTACTTGAGCTGGGTTTGGTGGGCCAAGAAGCCCTCAGAGGGAAGCCCAGCCTCCAGTCTGACCTTCTCACAAAGCTGGAGAGCAGAGACCAGCAGAGATGTGCAGGGTGGAATTAAGAGAGGAGGATGCAAAGCTGAAAATCCTTCCCACATCCACAGTGGTGTGACACTGGTGTTTCCTTGCTGAATGTGATGTAGCTTCCCTGGCTAGTAGTGCTGGGAAGAGTCCCCACAGCCATTCACTCTTAGGGRGCCTTTTCTTTGCTCTAGAGTTCCTTTTCTCTGTACTTAAATGCTTATTATCCACTGCAAAAATGCAGGMTGCTCTGTGTGGAAACTGTACTATTGCTTGTATCCAGAAGCTTTGTTTACTAACCCAAAYAGTCATGAAACATTATTTAGCATAATTATTCACCAGCTGGTCATTTAAAAAGTAAAATCCTTAGTAGATGAGCCTGGTATCTGAAGCTGTTCATTTTAAACCTTTATTAATAATGTTCTCATGGCTTTTTCTTTTAATTCCCATAATGGCCGGATACTGCGCTGCACATCAAAGGAATYTGGGTTTTAAAAGCAGTGGTGAGTGCTACACATTGCATTTGGTCCCCTTTGATCGCCATCCGCAGCACAAATAAATCTCATTAATCAATATTTTCTCTTTTTCCTCCCTGCCTTTCTGTCGGTGCCAGAGGTCTGTTTCTGATTTGCTTTGCTTTGTTTTAAATGAGAGGAAGATTTCTATGGCTGTCTTCTGTCTAAAAGGTAAATTTCTCATTACTTTCGGAATGAAACTGTATCTGTTGTAAGTGGGGCTTGATCAGAGCCTCCTCAGCTCGAATGTCGAAGTGGGAATATTGAATCAATTAGAGCAGCCGTGAGTCTGTGAGCAATCCATTGGCTGGGATTCATTCACAGAAAATATTTGGTGTACCCTTGCCAACGGGAGACAAATTAATAAAAGTCACAGTCTGCTCACAGGCAATTCTCGAGAAAAGTGATAAATTTCCTGAAAAAACTGTGACTTGCCCATCCACTTCCAGTTGTGACTAGAAATTGCTGGTGAGGTTTCCACGGAAGGCTCTGAGATGTGGTTATCTTTCATTTCTTCCATTGTTTTGCTCTGTGTTTGCATCTTCACCTCTCTGCATTACATGCACTCTTGATTTTTTTATGTTGTAGAGTTTATTTCTCTGTTTCCCTCATGTATGTTTTCTATTTGTCTTTGGCTTGCTGGTGCCAAACATTTTGGTGCATCTGCTGCCACCAATGAATGGCTGTGCCGGGAAAATCCAGCTCCTTGGGGGTGGAAAAGGAGAGAAAGGATGATTATTTTTCCATTCTGTTGAACAAAGCTGGCTTCTGTTGCCATTTTTAACACTCCAGTATTACTGGAATTAATTTGATGCATCTGTTCCTGAATTACCTCTCATAGTTTTAGTCCTTACTAGACTTCCAAACCAGTGTTGATTTAGGCCTGTTTGTTCCAATCCATATTGCATTCCCATAAGGYCTCTGCTATTTTAAAGCAGTTTAACTGCTTTTAAAATCCTTCAATATTAAAGTTACAGTAAATTTCAAGCTTCATTATACTATTAAACATACATGTCTAGATTTTCTCTAGGGCTGTATAAAGCCTGGCACATATTACCTCGTCAAAGTATGTTGTGAATATTCAGATTCCAGAGCTTGATCAGGGACAATTTTATGGGAAATCCACAGTGTGTAAGCACTTTTTTTAATAGGGATTCTCCACATCCCAGCTTGAAACAATTCCTGTTGACTTCAACAGCATAAATGTTGAGAGAGTAAGTGCCTGTTGGTCATAAATATTTTCTCACAATTAAGCTTTCCAAGCAGCGTGCCATTGACAGTTGCTTCACACTGAAGGTAAAGTTTTTGTACTTAGAGCTGTGGGGAAATAAAGAATAATTTAATAGATATATATTTGAGCTGATCTTGTTGAACATAATTTCAACACATAATTTCATTTGGCTAGCGTTGCTGTAACTCATCCTCTRTTAGTTTTCAGAGTTGCATGTCCTCC
Source organism: Malurus melanocephalus (assembly GCF_030028575.1). Taxonomy (NCBI): domain Eukaryota; kingdom Metazoa; phylum Chordata; class Aves; order Passeriformes; family Maluridae; genus Malurus; species Malurus melanocephalus. The sequence continues at coordinate 267,289 of NW_026623344.1, forward strand.
TGGTTCTTGTGAACAGATTTATTCAGCAGCGGGAGCCAGGTGGGAAAAAAGTGTCTTGTAGAAAGGGATTAAAGTGACAATGCTGAAACTCCCATTAAAAGGAAAGGCATCTTATTAACAATCAGTCTTTAAACACGCTGCTGGGGAGATCCAAATTTTCTGCCTCCTTCAGGTCAAGCTAATTTAACTCTCTAGTCAGTATTTCTCCTTTCCCCTGCCCCAGGAAACAGAGCTGAAAACACAGTGGGAGACTTAAAAGCTTCCCCTAACCTTGGTCCAGCCTGTGACATAAATTTAGACCAGCATTACATTACACTTCCTATGGCCCCGAGAGGCTGATAGGGTGGCCAAGAATAGCTGAAACAGAGCAACACTCTGGCCATGTTCCCTCACTCAACCTCTCTCACACTGGGAACGGAGCAGGAGAGGCACCAAGCTGCTGGGAAGGGCCCACACTGGCCAGGGAAGCCAGCAGCACCAGCAGAGCCCTCCCTGCCTCTTCCTCCTCCTCCTCCTCCTCCTCCCAGCTGACATGGGTGATTTACACCACCAGGAAGGGCCAGTGTGTGATCTGCTCAGGAGCTGCTTTTAAACAGGTTGCCCATATCAGGACTGAGAACAGTGGGGAGTCTAGAGACAAAAGATTTATTTTAAGCTGGACAGAGGTAAAAGAATGCACATTTGATACCTTCTCCCATCATTTATCTAGCCAGAGTTTTGTGTTCCCTAGAGTTAGGCTTAAATCCATTTGAGATCCCTCTTTTCCTAAAATGATCCCTCTTTTTCCAAAACTGGAGGTAAAAATAACAACCCAGTCAAAAGCATTTTGCATATCAAGTGATTAGTTTTTTTAATGAAAGAAAGCATGTGGCTTATTTAAAAAAACAAGCTGTGAAGAAAATAATTTTTGCCAATTCACTTCTAAAACCTGATGTTTGGAAATCAAAGTACATACCTGTAAAGTACATACCTGTAATAAGCTATTTAATTTTGGTTTTAGTTCATTTATTCTGACTTCCCTTTTTTACATGAAAGAAGAACAGTTTTAGATAAGCCACTTACAGGCAATTATAAAGAAAATATCCACGAAGAATGAAGTAATTCAATTTAAGAGATAAACTCCTCATCCTTAAAACATTCCCCAAGGGTAAGCCGCGTGAGCAAAGGTGGAAGACAGGAAGATTTCGGCTTCCTGTCTTAGCCTTTTAAACCTTAAAGTAGGTTGGACTTTTTGGAGCATCGCACTGAGTTTGAGCATAAGAGGTTGCTATGAATAAATGAAGTGACTTAATTTTGCTCTTGTGAAAGAGGGATGCTGGTGCGAATTGTTTTGCTTATGTTGGGGGAAAGCATTAGTGAAAATCCATAAGCGGTGAYCTACCTGCTTTTTTTCTTCTATTTCCAACTAGTTGCACCGATGAATGAGTGTTTCCTCAAGCATCATTTATAGTCTGCATCGAWGGAACATTGAGAGAGAAATTCTTTTTGGTCCTTCACTACAGAGCATAATCCAAGGTTTGCTTGATCTAGGAATTGGTATTCTGGGGAGAAAAATGCATCTTCAGTGTGGTGTTCATCTATACTTTTTGTGGATGTAAACCCAGGCAAAACACAACAATTTTTCTTTGATGTGTAAAGCATTRYAATGCACCTTCCCTTTGAGGAGACMGTAACCTTTTAACCTTAATCTRGAGGTTTAACCTGAATCAGAAGGCTCARTCCCAGTCTTCAGAACCTTCATTGTTCGAGCCAGAAAGCTGTAAATGCTTCTGTGGGAAGAAAGGAAGAGCACTGGTGAAATGTGTTCATTTCAAGTTCAACTATTCTACCCTTGTGCCCATGAATACCAGAGATCAGGGTGGTACTGGATAAAACAGGAAGAATTAAAATATGCTGTTCTTAGGTGTGACTGTGCCAGGTGCAGGAGAAGAGGCAGTCATGCAGCGATTGAAAACTAAGTTAAATTTTTGTGAATTCTTAGTCTTTAGGAGCAGCTGATTCCTTTTGGCAACAAGTAGAAAACATGAATGTTGTAACTTTGTTTTCTTAAGTGGTCTAAGGGCTTTAGGAAAATGAGCCCCATTAACTTTCAATGAACTTGTTCAGCTCAGCCCWAAAGATGTTTTCAATATTTTCCCTTCTGTGATAGTCCAAAGGAGTCCCGTATCATACCCAGTGGAAATACTGTTCATGTTTTCTTTACTGTTTCTACAATTTGTGGAAATGACCTGSTGTGAGATTAAACATGTTTCTTTCTGTCTCTCTGCCCTTGACCTTGCCATCTCTTGCCATTTCTCCCTTGGCCAAATTCTGTTTTATGACAAAAGCATGGCAGTCCTCTTGCAGCTGAGGGAAACAAAAGATAGATTAATTCAGCCCTGCATTTTCAGWGAATTTTTTCTTGGCCTTATGGAGGCGGTAATAAATAACCTTTGGCTTCTGCTTCAGCCACCATTTCACCTGGGAAGGTCAACTCCATACCTCATTTCCCATTTTCTCTGGTTGTTAGTAGTAGAAGACAAAAAAACTCCAGTGAATCCACTGGGACTACAGAAATGCTTGAGAGTGCCAGGATGTGCAGGAAAACTACAGAGGGAAATGCTCTCTCTAATTATGGTTTATATTTGCTTCTTTCTAGGCATGAGTGCATTACTGAGGGCACTGGCCATRGAGAAGCACCCACTGGTCCGGGTGTTGCTCCATCCTGGCTGAGGGATGTGGCACCATGTGCTGCCTTCCAGCTGGGGATCTCTGTGTATTGTTCTGGCTCACAAAGCCTGGCTGTCTGACTTGGCTCTGTTTGGCTATTGTTATTTCTGGTCCACCTCTGTGTAAACGAAACCACGGGGATGTGAAGTTCTTTCAGGCTGAGCAGTTAATTTGCTTTACRTTAGCACAGAGAGTCCCCAACTGCAGGCTCCACAGTAAATACAGCGCTGTGTTATCTCTCACAGCTGCTGCTTGATGAGCCAGCATTAAGTGCTATGATACCTGCTCTAACTTTTGGATGATGAAGTGGCTTTGGGTATCCACAAAATTAAATTAAAATATCTGAACTGTGTAGAAGCTTAGCTGAAGAATTGGTCCTTTTTCCTTTAAGCTCCTTATATAGTCATGGGAGAGATAAGTTCATGTTTTGCCTGTCTGAAGAAACAAACCATCAAATCCTACCAAATCAGAGAAGGCTTCTGGCTTACATATCCATATTTAGAGACTTCACATAGAAAGTGTGAGCAATTAGGAGGAATGTATCTGTGCTTCTAAAACAAATGCCCATTTAGCCAAGTGCATTTCACTGACCATGTTTGAAACCGGCAGCAGATGGGTGCCCAAACAAAGGGATGATACAAGGATCACTTGGAGTATCATCCAAGAGATATGGAGAAGGAGGAGAAGAAGTTTCGCTAGAACTTAAAAGTGTTTTACTCCCATTAAATTCATTCAAACCACGACAAGGAGCAAGTAGAATTTTGTTTTTCCAAGCAGAAAAATGAATATGTCACCCTCTAACAAGATKAATTGCTTACTTTGTGTTTATTTTCAAAGTCTGCTGAAAGGAGGTGGTTATCTCTAGAATTCTGCCCACTGAAATCTGTGGATTTCTGTAGTTATCTGGTCCCATATCTTGTATTTTTTTGGGAGCCAGAAAGAAAGCAGGGCTTATCTGGAAGGAAGCTTGTACTCAAGTTTCAATGTCTTCTACTGAGTTAGATTCACTTTTTGGCTGTTGAAAGGATCCCCAACCTATCAACAACACTGACAAGCTTAAATTTATTAGAAGAGGACTGATTTTTTATACATACAGTAGATTCTAAAGTGCTTTTTGTATAGTTCAGTTCAAGTGGTTAAAGAGAGAAAGCATGAGAAATGTAAACACTGTTGACATGAGCTGTTTTCTATTAATTAACTTATGCATATCAGAGTGCTGTTGCTAGCACTTCACATGCGGTTCCCTTTCCCCAGAAGATGCTTTGCCAAACACAACACAGGTTACATGGTGGGAAAAATAATCAGGGGAATCCAGTCTTGATCTAAACTTCTGCTGCCATGCCCATGCTTGGCACTGGCACACCTGTGAACACGTTTACAGCAGCAAGTAGTTTTACTACATAAATCAAGGAGCTGGGCTGCGGAATTTCCTCACTGAAGCTTTCTAAAAGGTGCATTTGGAAGTTTGGGGTAATAATGCTAAAACAGGATCTCTGCGCTGCTTTATGCCTTCTTGGAGAACTGGCCGTCGAAGACTGTGCAGTTGGCTGGGTACTYGCAGCCTTGCTCCTTGGCATCCAGCCCTGGTATTCTTTTGTCTCGATCCTGCATCATGGTTATCACACTGCCTCAGCATGGGGAAGGAGTAAAAACATTTTTTAAAAGTGCAAAGGAAGAAGTCAAATTAAGATAAACATTTACATAACTAGGGAAAATTATCCAGGAAGCACTGGAAATCTGATGACATTCTGTTTACCTAGTGTAGCATTGAAACAGTTTGTGAGAGATACAAACCAGAACATTTTGTATAAATCACTGTGAATGTAAGGACCTATGAAGCGAGACAGTAAACACTCAAATTRTCAAGCTGGCTCAGCACAATAGAATTTATCCAAGACAATATTTTGCACAATACCTTTACTAAAGCTCTCTTGAGATGGGAAAAGAGCAAGGGGKTTCAGAGTTTCGTGTTAAGAAAAGCTGCCGTATACTCTGTATGCAACATCTATAAATTTTTCCCCTTCTAACCAAATCTAAGCCTTTCTGTTCTGCGGGTCTTTCTGAGATTACAAAATTCTCATTCTTGCTTAATTTTGTTGTCATTAGGTAATCATAAGAGGTGTTTGTACTTCTCATGTGTTCTAGCTAGTAGAGGTAAAGTCGTGCAGAAATCTGGGCTTTGTACTGACCAGTTCACTTGTCTGCTTGATAAAACCCTTKTGAGATATCAGACCCCATCTAAGAAATGCATCCTGTTTTATTTAGAAGCAAAGGCTTCATTTGGAAAACTACCACAATATTTGGCTCCTCTAGTCTGAATTTTTCATGCCYTCAAATTAGATTAGATGTGTGTTTTCTCCCAAGATTTCATTGTAATCCTAAACAAGATTTCTCAGGAGTTAGGGGTCAGTTGCAATATTGGAGGAGGTGCTGGCAAGCGATGGAAATGGATGTTTCCTTTTTTTGGCTGGGGTAGTCTAGCAAATCTCTTGATTACAGCGTATGGTGTGTGAAAACAAGCATCAAACCAATCAGATAGGCAAGGCTGGAAAGGGAAGTAGCTAAAGAGGTCTGGGAAAAATTCACAATGGGGAAATCTCAGCAAAAAAGAAGTCAGGGAATTATTAATGTGCAGATGGATTAGGAATTCTTATCCTATGGGAAAGGACCACAGCAACCACAAAATTTGCATTTTCAAAATGAAACACAAARATCACTTCCTCAACCAAGGCTTCTCAATAATAACATAAGACAAGCAAATTCATTAAAACAACATAACCACCCTTCTCACTGCCTGGGAAGAGGGAGGAATAGTTTTGTGCTCAACTTAAATTTTGTAATAAATACTGTATAAGAGCATAAGCTAGRTAACATATGTCATGATAAATGGAGTCTAGTCTACCAGGAGGCATTTATTAATAAAAACTACAGCGACAGCCAAAACAAACAGGCCTCCACAGAGCTCAAGTTTCTGTTTCATGTTCTATATTTGCGAGGGAYGTCTCAAGCTCTGTGCACAGCAGTGAGACAGAGAGTAGCTGAAGGATAAGGCAGGAGATGGATACCAGCTACTCACTTACGCCAGCAGATAGGGAGACATGGGGAAGAGTCTGGCACCAGATGAGATGAGAGGGAAGAGGAAAGCCAAGCTGGTGAAGCAAAGGGAACACGGGAACGTGACAACTGTGAAAGGAGTTCTGGGCGGAGGAAGGATGAGTTGTTTCAGTGCTGGAGCTGATTTATTCAGTTTCTGTGGGAATGCAAACTAGCTGCAGATCCCAGTCCACTGTCAGTTCTGAACATCTGGATTCTGAACTTGCACCCAAACACTGTGCTCCCTTTTTCTTCTCACAGTTTCTTGCCCTTCTCTTTGTCTCTCTTATGAGAGACACTCTCTTGTTTCTCTGCTTGCTCTGTGACAGTTGTGTGCTCATTGAGAGTGTAGTGCTTGAGGATTTCCCCATGGGAAATGCTCCTGTACTTTCTCAGATTGATGGAAAGCTGTTCCTTGAATCAGTACCTGTGATGGATGTGGCAAAGTGCCCAGCACCTTTCTCCATCCTCTCTTTGGAAGAGCTCAGAACAGCAGGAGGGTGTCTGGGAATTTTGGGTGCTCTAAGCATGTTCATATCATGTTTGATTTTATCCAGTTTTATTTTGTTGCATTGTTTTTAACCTTTGGAAACAGGTTTTACTTTCTTCCCTTCAAAAGTAAACAATTAATTCCAGAGCCAGTAAAACTATAATCCCCTCATAAGGCCTGAAGCTGAGCCCTTCCCAGTAATGTTATGGCAGGTCATTGTTTTGTCAAAAGATTATTAACTTTTAAAATATAAATAAATAATCAGAAAAGTTGTATGTGTCCCCAAGGCACTTGCTCGACTATGAAAATACAAAGTACAAATACATTTCTCAAGTCACAGAAAGGAGAATGGGGATATGTTTGGAACAATGGTAATTAATTTCAGAAATGCTGTGATTTATTAAGCATGGCAGTTTCAGATTTTTGAGGCTTGCATAATACAATTTTCTCCCCATCCCCTTTATCCAAACAGATAAAACTTTGGTGGAATAAGAACATAATTCACATGATGCATAATTCTAAAGAAGCAGGGAAACAATAATTCATAACAAGTTGCTCTGCTCTTCCCAGAGACAGATTTTATTACCAAAGATTTGGTGACTAGTTAAATAACATTTTTTTTTAGATATGGTTCATCAGTTTCCCAGAGGTTAAAAGCCATGGACACACCACGAAGAGCAGCATAAGAATTCTTCTCTTTTGGGTCAGCTGCCATTTGGGTACATGACAAATACATGTCTCTGTATTTCCTCTTTAGGACWCTGAGTATCATAACTCAATTTATTTTCCATTTTGACAGAGTTAAGTAGTTGTTATCCATAACATAAATGAAGAATACTGTAATATAATTCTTCCATAGAAATGACATTTGAAGAAACTTCTTCTTCGATAAGAAGGCTTCCCAATTAACAGTATCCAGGGGTTCCTTTTTCATATAAGAAACTCCCTATTGCAATACCCAGAGCTGAGTTTGCTGTTGGAGCCCTGACTTACTGGCATGTTAAACTTTTTTTTGGCGCTTGAAAGTAGAACATATAAAACTGATTGGTGTTGAAGCTTAGTTTGGGGAAAAAAGCCATTTCATATCTGGTCTCTTGCTMAGTGTTTGCACTTGGGAGGTCTCTGGCTTACTATAAAAATCAGATAAAATTGKCTGCCAAAATCAAGAGTCATAACAATCCATTTAGCAAACTAGCCAGATTTGCTGGAAGATCTAACACTTGATCCTCAGACATCTGCCTTTGCTCTCTCTGTCACTCAGTAACAGAGTACTGTGTTTCTAGTCAGGTTTGCTTCTTCCCATACCCAGCAAARCCATTTTGTTGTCCTGTGAGAGTTTATGGCCCTCGTTTGGTTTCTCTGACTAAGAAAGATTGTTTTGACTCTTGCTCACTGTGAAGCTGCAGCCACCAAAAATGATAGTCTGAACTTTTACCTTCYTTTTTTACTCCTTAATTTTCTGTAGCTCCCATCAAACTGTCGTTTGTCCCACCACAGCTGCTCCCTGGAAGCTTGCTGGCAGAAGGATGGTTCTTACACTTCTCACCTCTTAACAGATTAATTATTTCCGTGTCAAAACCATTACCTTTTGGCCACAGGTATTGATCTACCACATCCCCTGCGCTCTTTCTCACTCGCTCAACACTGGGAAGGCAGGCATGATCCCATCAGCCAGAAGGGTTTTTCTGGGACATTGGAAGCTGCAGAGGTTGCCAGGAGTGGGCTGTGACTCACAGCCCAAAGGAGCCCTCGTGCCACGCTGGATGGGGTTCTGGCATGCTCTGCTCTGAGGCTGGGAATGTCATGGCTGGCCTTGGCAAGATGTGCAGCATAATCATSGAGCTGCTAAAGGAGGAAACACACAATAAAAAGTAGCAGGAACTTCAGGCTCAGTGAAAGCAAGATAATTTTGTTCCAGTGTCACTGCCTTCCTTCCAGCCACCTYGTGTATGGCTCTTTGTAGCTGTTAACATGATGCTCACACTGCTTTACCCCAGAAGGCTCAAACTCCTTTCTAGCACATCACTTCATCTTCTAATTGTTGGTCATGTGCATCATGTGAGGCACTGCTCTGGCACAGCGGGCAGAGCTGAGCCCTGCTGCAAGTCCATTAACTCAGATGGAGCTACCTCCAGAGATRAATGTGTATGGAAATCCAGTTCTGCTTTAATCAGAGTGTTTCATATTCATGAACCTTTCCATAAAGAAAGTGGTATAATTAAGATCATTCATAATGCTGTAAGATATTCAAGCTAAGATAAGGAAGGTAACTTGYTTTTTAAGGGCACAAATCAATCTCCTGCTGTGGGTAGGAAAGCTTGATCCAGCACACGTGTTCAGAGGAAGATTTGATAGTTGTGCTGCTGTTCTCTGGGTACATGTAACAGGAAGACTAAGGTTTTCTGATATGTAACATATTCATTTTGCTCAATGTTGAYGCCTCTAACCAAGGCTAACATAAATTAATGTGCCTAAAAACTACAGTGAATCAATGCAGTACTTGTCTGTAACCCTCTCCTGAATACTGGGAAAGTACGAGATTTTGGGAGATAAACTGCTGTGCCTTTCCCTTCTCTCATACTCCTCAGAATTCCTCAGCCTGTGAAAATGCTGGCATCTTTTTCTGAAGGGGAAAGAAACACAGCGGGTATGAGGCACATGCACAGCCTCRTAGTCCCTGGCTGTTTGTCTGACTCATTCAGAGCCTTGGAAACTCCCTTTCACCTAAAATATGACCCGCTGTAGGAATGCAAGTTTGCAAATGKTACTTATGGAAGAGGTTTCAAAATGTGTTTTCAACACATCGCAAAATTAATGATCAGCTCTGTACTCCCTTCTGGTGGAAGTTAMAAGGGAAGGAGCCATTCAGCAAGGCTCTCCTTGCTTTCCACAATTCTCACAGCAACTTGCTGTCACATTGTCCAGGAGAGAGGCTCAAGGGCTGGTCCAGGAAGGCATGAAGAACAGTTTGTTGTTGCAGACTGACCCCTCTTTTGGAGACAATTTGGCATTTTCCTTAAGAAAACTCTTCTCTCTGAGGGAGAGGCTGTTGGATTGGAAAACTCCACCACCTCCATTTCTTGGCAAAGTGCAGATCCTGTCTGGAGAGGAAGCAAAAATCTTCCATTTCTTTGCATGTTGGTTCTGAGATMCAGGAGGCAAAACCTCCCTCCTCCRTGGCAGCATCTGTTGATGTGTTGTATTATCAATTCCTTCTCTTTTCAGTGTAGAAATCTCTTAAGATGTTTCTGCATCCCATGGTCTAAACAAGGTCCTCTWATTCCTGATTCAGTCCCATGTATTCACAATTTAAGCACTTTGTTGAAGTGGAAAGAGTATTCCTAGATGAATTACTTGGGGAAAGCTCTCYAGGGAGATCTGAGGGGTTTGTTTGGGATTTAGATTTACACAAATGTTCCTGCATCTGTTCTTGTATCACAGTAAAAAAAAATAGTGGCTTCTTAAATTTGATTTTGATATACTACTCTTATTTCTAGTCTAATAGTTTTCTGTCCTCAAAAATACTCATCTGCAGTTTCTTTGATATTGTACTTTAGAGAATGTCACTTGATTTTTGGTGTATTCAATTCTATACCTGGCACAAACATTGTTCTAAATGACATTGGGAGACCTGTAAAGCTGATATMATTTAATATGGAATTGTTTAAATCTCTGCAGAATGAGGACGAGAGAAAACCAGTACTCTAGAATCTTTGCATGGGTGTCTAGTTTGAGCCCTAGATGTCTAGTTTGGCATCAGCTGAGATTAATGAGCTACTTTGGTGAGAGCTCTCTAAACTCAGTTGAATGATTTGCTTGGCTGTGCACCAGGCTGTAATTAGAGCTGAGCCTTATTCTGCGGCAAAACCCCACCTTGATTATCAGGAAAACTTCAGGTTTTTCACAAAARTAATGATATTGTTGCTGATGCTCTTGTCAAGTTCTAAACAAGATTATTCTTGATCTGCAAAACTTACCAGGACACTGATAAATGGCTTGTCACCCTTTATTGGTCATATATTCACTGCTTGGTAAATTAACCCAAAATTTAACTCACAGAGTAGTAAGTCAGGTTTTTGAGGGAGCTTGAGAATTTCTAAGGAAAGACACTGCTATGTGTAAAATTGTCTGAATAAACTGCATGTTTCACTCAGAAAATTTACAGCAGCTGAGAWAGAACAAATGTTTGTTGTACACTGTAACACAGAAATTTGTATTTTAAGAAAAATAAACKTCTTAACATTTTTCTTGATSTGTAAATCCAGTAATGGTTTAACAYCTGAGTCTCTTTCATGCCTAGAGAAATACCTTTCCAATTTCTTAGGGCTAGMTGTTTTGCACAGCATAAACGAGCAAACAAGAATGACTGTGTGAAAATGCATCATTCAGTAATGGAGGTTTTAAGTGAAAGCKAAAAGATTTTGCTGTAGAATTTTCCATGAATTGTAATGGAAGATGCATGGTTAAACCACCCATACTGCAACCCTTATTKTCATCAGGAGTTCTAGCACTGCCTTCTTTCCCTTCACTGAGGTCTCTGCTGGTTTTTTTTAATTTTTATTTTCTTTCCTTTTYCTGGTCCAGACAAATACCACAGTGATGAATATGTTAGAATAGCTTSTAAAATCATGACATGTCTATAGTTTTTCACTCTTCTACCCCCTCTGTTCTTTACCTGCTCTTACCAGTAGATAACCATTAGCCAATTTTTTTTTTTTTCCAAGCAAAAACTGTTCAGGAAATTCTAGAAAGTTCAAATAATTTATTTGACAGTAACTCATATATTTGTATTCCCRAGCATCTTTTGGTTGTGGAAAGCGGGAGAAACACCAAAGTACTGTGGCACAGTCACTTTTTTAATGTCATTCCTGCTTTAACCTCAAATGGGAGAACTTTCCATCTAGACAAATGTCCTGTCCACGTGGACCTATCCCAGTAYGAGGTGCTCTGCATTTCTGTGAGAAGCTTTAATGTTTTGGGGTGTGTTCTGAAGAAATGTTTTAGAGTTTTTAACTTCCTAAGCCATTTCAGGACAAAGAAATGAMTTCAAACTCTCCAAGCCTTTTCTAATATTAGGTTTTATAGGTAGGGTCACTGCCTTTTTGTTTCTGAAAGCAATAACTTCTAAAATGCATTTTTAAAGTAGTTTTCCAAACATTRAACTTATAACTGCCAAACCTGTTCAGCTATAAGCAAACAGTATCTAGCTGCACTTTATATAATTTTGGTGAATATGATATAGAGAACTAAGATTTTATCTGAGTTGTGCTTTGGAAGGAGATAAAAAAGAACTTTTCTTCTGATTGCAATTTTGTTTTGCTTCAATGTTTTTGTCAGGAGGATCTGGATTGTTACAGCTGAATAGAAAAGCATCTTTTCCCACTGATTTGAAAGCAAAATGTAAGACAAACTGATCTTRTATGAAAAATTGCTCCATTAAGACTGAAAAGGAAGAAGAAAGGAATACCCTCAAACCAAACAATCAAAGGAACCCATTTTCWTTTTGGGTTTTATATTTTTTCTCTGGGTGATGACATTCAGTGGTTGATTAATGTTGCGTCAGGCCACATTTTGTTTAGCTACATAAAATCTTTTTACAAACCCTCCCCATGCCTTTGTGGATGGTGACAAGAGCTTGGATTTTCCTGGTGATGATTAGTGCCGTGGGGCTGTTCTCAGTGTGCTGAGTGATGCTCTGCTTGTCCATTCTCACCAGGCAACACTAGAAGCAAGTGYTTTCTGTGGAATGTTTCTTGTGCCAGAGGATGTGCATCACTCTTCCAAACGCTTGGCTCTTCTCCTTCATTGAGATTCATTTGGATCTGTCCCCTGAGCGTGAACACTTTCTGTGCAACTGGAGATGCCTCATTTCCTTCTAATCTCTCTCTCTCTTTACACCTGTTTGTACAAGACATTGTTCATTTTCGTGATTTTGTAGATCAGGCTCCAATTACATTTGAAACTTCCTTGATCAGATTRATTTTGAATCCTCTAGATTTTTCTCCTTCATTTTTATTGTATTACAAAATCACTCAAATTTCTAYAGAGATTGGTGCTGCTTCCTTTCASTATTAAATATGCATCTATTCTGTTTTTTTTTGTAAGAGAAACAGGTTACTGCATAATTTCCTGCTTATTTTCTCTGCATTGATATCTTTTTTTCAGTACCTGTGTGAATAAGGATTCAAAACTTGAAAGAATAATATGTTTGCTACAGCAGAATCAAAGAATAGAAAAACAGTCACAGAATCACAGAATAGTTAAAGTTGGATGGCACTTMTGGAGATCATCCAGTCCACTCTCTCTGTTCAAGGTAAGGTCAGCTACATTACTCAGGGCTGTTTCCAGTCGAGTTTTAAATATCTTTGAGGAAAGAAACTCAACARCCTCTCTGGGCAACCTGATTTCTCTTGCAGTAAAAATATTTTTCCTTGTATTTAAATGGAATTTTCTGTGTGTRAGAGTCAACCAGTTTTCTTTACTGTGTTTCATTGGGTAAGATTCTTTCACATTGGCCATATCCTCCTGAGACATTCTTTTTGTCCAGGCTGAACAGTTCCAATTATCTCATCCTTTTTGTATGACAGATGCTCCTATTTTTTAATTGATCTTGATGAGCTCAGTGTGTCTGTCTTGTGCCAATAAGCCCAGAACTGGGTATAGCACCGCAGATGTGACCTCACCACTGCTCAGTGGAGGGGAAGAATCACTTCTCTCAGTCTTGCTGATGTAACTCAGGATATTGCTGGCTTTCTTTACTGCAAGGGCACATCACTGGCACATGTATTTTTCTCTATTATATTAATACGTATCGGTTTTTTTACTTTCCTCACCTGATCCCTGCACACTCAAACAGCCTCTTTATTCCATCTGAGTCACTGTATTTCTACATCTTGCATGTTTTATTTTCATGTTGAAGTCATCAACTGCATCCATGCAGGATCCATGCTTGATAGTTCTCTTGTCAGGACAGACCAGGGCTTGGAGGAGTTAGTCCCAGGTTTCCCTTCTCTCCCKGACTGTCTGATTCTCTCAGGGAGAATCTGGAAGAAAATTGTGTGCTCATCTGAAGTCCTGCTTTTAGTCTTCTTTCCTTCTCACAAGATCTTGAACTCCAYCATCATGTGGTCACTGCAGCAAGGTTGACCCTGCCCTTCACACCCCTGATGAGTTTTCCTTGTCTGTAAGTATGAGRTCCAAGAGATCATCTTCCCTTGTTAATTCCTGGATATTCAGGAAAGGAGGCTGACTTGCAATTGTCTATTGTGGCAATTTTCTTTAATTTTTTGGACAGCTCTGCATTTACACTCCCAACTCTATAGCTCACTTGATTGGAACTATAGCTGTGGTAAGAACTGTTCTGGCCTGCTGCCCAAAAATAATATTCCATCATTTCCTGATGGGCAAAAAAAGTTCTGTAGACTTGTGGCCATTTGTCTTCACATCTATTTGCAGCTCCTTATTTCCCTTGAGAAGCATCCAAGACCATTTGGAAGTTGAATTTTCCRATGTCCTCACTGCTCTCCACCCCCCTCCCCCTCTGTTTCTTGGAAGGACCAGCTTATGAGGACAAATCTCCCACGTTGTTTAATTCCATAATTCACTACTATGTGTCCATTTTATTTCTACTCTTCACACAGCTTTCTTTAGCTCCTCCTTTTTCTGAACTTACTTGGAGATCTGGCCCCTGTAACACTTACAGATGTGTAAACATAAAAAGCGGGTGCTTTGTCATGTTACAGATTTTATTTAACAGCAGATTCAGTTATCAGATTATCATTAGGTAATGTGCTGACATACACATCCCTGAGGGAGATGATTGGGAGCTGCTGGAGGAAAAATGATCAAGATTACTCTGCCAAATATATGGTAGGTATTAATCATCATCAAACACAAGCTGAAACAGCATTTTTTTTTCCTCAGAAAAGCACTAAACTACAATTCAAAGCTTGTCCTTTTGTTTCCAGAATTAGTCTAGCATGCAGTGAGCTGTTTTGGAGTTTTTTTGACAGAATCAACTTTGACAGCATACTGATCTAATAATTTCAGTTGCTTTCTTKCATTTCAATGCTTTCTTTTTGCCTCAGAATTCCCCTTCAACATATAAAGACTTGGATTTTGATAAAACCGGACTGAATGCATGTAAAACTTCTATCATCTCCATTAAGAGATTTCAAATCAAGTTTTGATTCTTTCATTGATATTTCCCACTACTGAAAAGACCAAAACCTTCTAGACCTTTCCAATAWGTGGGTACCTTCTTATGCTTGGAGCTGAGCTTGCTTAGCATCACATCCTTGCATTTGATTCCCACAACTGGATACAGAGAAAAAAAGTTAATATGCTTGTATGGAAGACTTGAACTTAAATCAGTCCTTGATATCTTGAGACCAGTGAGATTCAGATCCCAACACGATGGACATTAGTAAACTCAGGCTCTACAAACATGACATTAGGGTTTTTTGAAATAGTCTCTCTCCCCTTAGAGATCTTAGTCTCCCATGCCAAAATTCAAGTAGATATTTAAAGGGGAAAAAAGGTAGAATAAAGAATTAAAATAGTTTTTATGWGGTCATATTCAAATGTTCACAGATTAGATTGAACTGATCCTTGAATTCAGTACATGACTCAGTTTTCCACTTCTCATTGCATCCATGCCTTAAATACAGAAATCAGTTTGTCTTTCTGTAAAATGAATACATGAAGTGTTGCAGACAGTGTCGAGGAGGGGGCTYTCATCATGCTGCTCCTGGTCTCAAGGGCACAATGCAGATCACAGTGTGACTGACGGCCCCAACAGGATACAAAAGAAAGAAAATATTTTGTTGTTTCTACTTSCCTTAAATTTGCAACATGTTCAAATAAGTATTTGAATAGCTGACAGATCATTTCGAACTGTGCTGCAGGCATCTCTTAAGACTGGGATCTCGGTGGTATTAACAATTTGCAACTAGGATTTTGCCAGGAGTCACTAAATGGCACAATTAAATTTGCAGTGTTCCTTCAAGGTTCATTTCCTTTCAGGAAAAGATCAGCTGTCAAATAGAACAAGAGCTGTTATAGGGAAACAGAATAATTAATTAGTGACTAGTTGAGCACTTTTAGACAAACAATTTTGTCCATAAATATATTTTTCCCAGCACAGTGGAAGAATGCTGCTTTATCAGAATAGTTAATGATGTTAAACTTTGGAGCCAAGATAAATTTCTAGGTTCATTGAGGGAACATAAAACTAGTAATTTTGGGAGTTTTGACCAAGAAAGAGAGTCAATTTCTCCAGTAAATGACTCTTTGTGGATAATATCTTATTCTGTGTAAAAACTGCTGAACTATTAGCATAATACCATTAAAGCGCTCTTAGTCCCCACAAGTCAGTCGGCATAAAGATCTCACATTATTCTGTTTACAGCATTTCCATAAATGATACAGCACAGAAGTATGTTAAATACATTACTTTTTCCATTTAGCTTTTCAAACACATCTGAAAAAAGGAGGGAAGAGGATGGATATTTATAATTTATTTTTCCTTCTTTTTCCTTCCTCACATTTAGGTGAATCCAGTGTTGAAATAGATGAAAATATTAGTGTATTCCAGTCATGAGCACAAGGTACCACTAAGCACTACCTTCTATAAAACTTATTGTGTAGGAGAACTCCTGAGAATGAATTAGGGAGTGTGTGATGATAACACTGAAATAAAATGATTTGTGTAGCAGTAGCTGGAAGCAGAAGTTTGCTTGTTCTCCTGCCAACTGGATGTACGCTGTCTTCACTGGGCTTACTCAGTACGTGGGGACCAAATCCTGTTTTTGTTGAAACCAGCGACARAACTCCCTTTGACCTCAAGAGAGCCTGGAACTAAAGCTCTGTTTCTATGTGACTTGTGTTTTCACATCATTTACAGGWGAGAGTTTTTTCTTCTTGGTTAACATGGTGAGAGCTTGTCAGAATGTCACTGAGATCTRTGAAGTAGCTGCAGACTAATGTCACTGGGAATGAAGGGAGAGTTTGACCCTGTTTGTTGGAGAGGAAGCTCGAAGTGATGAGCTTAGAGCCCAAGGAAACCTCTAGAACTGGAAGATTTGGAAACTGCATGGCAGGATCATAACAACCACTGGAGCTTCAGGTTTGCTGTCACTAMTACATGATAGGGAAAGGGAGGGAGTTTCTTATTCCTCACACTTTCTCTTTACAATCAAAGCTAGAAAATGTTTGACTGTAATATTGCTAAAGTTTAGACAGGAATTGCAGCAAATAAGTGCAGCTAGTAGCTTTCCTCAGAAGATGGAATGATGCAGCAGCTGACCTTTTTCTGCTCTCTCAGTTCCCTGGAAAATTCTGAACATCGTAATAAGTTCAGACATGACATTGATGCCAGGTCACACAGCTACTGGCTGGGGAGTGCTGATGTGCACTCTGAGAACGGTTAATGTTTCTCTTTATTGCCCAGCCAAAATAAGACAGAGCTATAGTGCAGACTCTTTTCCACTTGTGCTCTGGGGATTCTGAAGCATTTCACTTTTCCTGGTGGCTATATGGAGCAAACCAAAACATCAGCCAGTAGTTTACATTTTTGCTGCCTGCTTTATTTAGCACCAACCTTRAAGTGACTCTGGGCATTTATAAAAAGAGAGCTCTCACAACAGTGAGCCCATGTGAAAGATGGTGTCGGCTTTCCTCTGTGGAGATTAAAAACAGAGGATTTGCTGTGCCAAGCCCAACTCCAGGGCGAAGTTAAGCCAGGGAGCCTGTTTTCTGTCCCATCATTGGCTGTGTAATGCTGTCTGCAAAAGTGTGTTGTGGATTAATGGTATAACTTGTTCTGTCAGTCTGTCTTTCCAACTGAATTCCTGGTCTGGGATGTGACTAATACTTCAAAATGAGCCTTGAATCTAGATCCAAGCATGACACTCCTTCCTAAGAGAAGGATGCATTGCAAAGGGACATGAATTGCCATTTTTCAGAAGCTTGGGTTAGTAAAATTGCTAATAGGTTAGAATATAAATATTTTATATCCCTAAAATGTTAGGGGCTTTGTCTTATCATTAGACATCATTTGTTAGAAATATTTCTTTCTGAATCTTTGTATGTATTTATTTCTGTTCCTTTCTATAATACATTGTCTTCAGGTCAGTAACAGACACTGAATTACACATTTGTGCTAGGAAGACATTCAGAATCTTTTTAGATGTCTTAGATGTTTAACAGCTAAAATCAAAGAGGAGAGATGGCCTRTTGGAAGTTTTCCTGGGGTTGCTCTTCAGCAAAGGCCACAGTTCAAAACTTTCCCAAAGAACATCAACACCCCTATGAAAAACACAAACCTATGACATGGAGAAGTACCTGATGGCAAGGGCTGTGAAARAACATGCTCTAACAGCCTGTTTTGCTTATAGATGTGGATACTCAAAACAGGAATSTTTCTTTGAGAAGGGGTCAGGAGGGAATACAAATAAATCAGTAAACCAGGAATGCTTGTGGGACAAAATACTTCAGTCTTTCAGGCMGTTGAAGTCCAGACATTCAGAGGAAGTAAGTTAAATAACTGGTGGTGCATTTGAATGAGAACATTCATCTTGTTTGTCAAAGTCCCACAGATATTCTTCAAACTGACAGAAACATTTGATCACATTTTCCCCTTTCCCTACCCTGAATGAGTTTGTGAACTGGTTGGGCGCTGCCTGAGTTCCGGACATTTCAATAGTTTTGGCTGTATTATAACATTAAGCCTAGAGGAATTCCTGTTAATTTTCTTTATGCTCTTTATAAAGCTTTTGTTTTGTTCCTTCAGGCCTTTTCTGTGTGTTGAATGGGAAAACCATTTTATCTGATAAAATTTACATTTCCGTAATTTTGAGTTGCGCTACTTTCTCTGAGAACATCCTACACAAGGATCCAGAGTTCAAACATTCTTGAACTTCGTGTTTGGGATGTAGGTGAGATGTCCATGGATCAAGACTTCAGCTCTGCAAGTGACTTTGCTCTGTATATAATGATGGGATAAGAGAGCTTGATACTTTGCATCTAAATTTGTTATGGGCAGTCCTAAACCCCAAACAGTTTTGGGGCTTGTGCCATTCAATTTATGAAGAAGAAGTGATGGGGAGGAGTTCTTGCTGCTTCCTTAGCAGCACATGATCAAATAAACAAATATCAGGTATGTGCTGGGTGTTATTGTGTGGGAGCCTATAGAGAGCAAACACAGAAACTTGGGTTTCAAGCATTTTCTCTTGGCAYGTGTTATACCATCAGGAAAACCATGTGGAAGAGCCTGGAAGAGATCAAGGGTTTATTTTGCAAAAAGCCTGGTGTGGAAACAGCCAGCCATCCTCCTGCCDCAAGGATTGTGCCACCTGCGCTTTCCAAAGCATTCTCTCAGATGATTTTCTGGATAAGCATAGTGATGCAAATATCAAAATGAAATTAGGCCAAACTCATCAATTTCATAGATCTTGGATTAATCTGGCAGGTGCATATGCTCCCTAAATCCATCCTGTTTGATATTTATTCAATGTGGAGAGGCAATCCTGCTAAGCCTTCTGCCTCACTAAGTCTGTGGTGGTGCTGACCAGTCCACTGAAATTGCACATCACATCCTTTCAGTACAACTGAAGACATAGCTACCATTTTTGCCTGATGAAGCTTTTATATATGCCTTGCTTTTTAAATTTTATTTTGGACATGTCAGAAAATGTCACAAAAATTTGTATTACAATGTTTTAACTTGGTTCTGAGCCTATGACCTTTTTTTTTTTTTTCCTGTGCTTTTAAAATCTGTAGACATAGAGAGTTTTACAAGTCCGGGTTTGCTTAGCCTTTACTCCTTTTCTGTCTCTGTTTTTATCTCCCAGAATTGTAAGGCATAAACCAATATAATCATCCTTGGACTAAAAGGACGAAGATCTCGAGGGCAGTCAAAAATCTGTTTTGATGTTCTTTAAATGAGAAAAAKATATAATTTTATACATAAGTTAATCTAATTATTATATTTGCCTAAAGCTTTGAGGTAAAATTGGGAGAAACAAATTTACTGCAAACAAAATGGAACAGAAATGTACTTTAGCTGATTAAAACTTTGTTTTCTGCCTTCTTCACCTCAGGTCATCAGACGGGTTATGTGTCTGTTCTTCCCATGAAATAACTTGACAATTAACTTTGGAAACAGCCCTCAAGGAAAAGTGAGACTGTGTCACAGGATATGGGATGAGGTAGCACTCTGAGAGGAGGGGAACCAGCAGTTTAGCTCAGTATGTTATACATCAACCTTATAAAGCTGACTTTGACTTTAGCAGGACAACAGGAGCCTTGTCCAAGCAGCTGTCACCAGGACTGGCACTGGTTATGGGACTGGGCTTGCTTTTGGAGTTTCACTGGGGAAAGATTTAGCACCAGGAAGTTTCCAYTGGCTTGGCTGCTTGTGTAATGGATGGTGCTGCTCTCTCTTTACTATTTCAGGCTTTTCCTGGCTCACACAGCAGCATCTTGTAATACCATAACATCCTTTATTTAGACCCATTGAGGAGGAGCTCAGGTTGGTTGTTTGTTTATGCTTGGAAGTGGGTTACTTCCTTTCAGCACAACTCTCCTTCACCATAGGGATGAGAAGGAACAGACGTATTTCAAAATGAGTCCAGTTAAATGTTGTTAAAACTAAGAGCAAGTTTGATTTCACAGAGTGCCCTAAATGATAACTGGACCTACCATTCAAGTGTGATCTCAATGTCTTTGCATACAGCTATTCTGCATAATGGTATAAAGTGTGATTAAATACAGCATCCTGCTAAACACTTTGTCAAAACTATGTTATGGTTTGACAAAATATACCTCATGATTTATTATTAATGTTTTTTGCTGATTGCAAGTGTTCTTTCAATCCTTAAAATCAGCACAATACTTTGAGGTATTTAAATGCAGATTTCCAGCAAATGCAAGCTTGTTTTTGTCCCACCTAGTTAGAAACAAATCACATAGCACCAAACGAATTTCCATGTTTGCTACTACTAACAGACCTCAACACAATTATGAATATCATTCATTTCTGCACCCCATGATGAATGCAGGGAGACCAAAGAGCATTAGGTAGCTTATGTTCCACAGCAGGACATATTCCACTGGAAAAGTCCAGTCATTAGGAAAAATATGGATACAGGAAACAACAAAAAAAGCAACTCTTGAGTTATTTAATTTCTCATTATGTGTTTAAGTGCCATATTTGTCCTTGTGAGTCAATTGGTACCTCATTGGGCTAAAATTTATACCTGAAGATGTGGACTGGAATGCTACAGATAGGGGGAAAAAATCATGCAAGATCTTCAGCTTGTCTAAGGTTTCATGGTGCTGCTGACCACCAGAAATATCCCTGTCAGGACCATGAACTGTCCTGGAAGGACTGAGTTTGTTAAGGTTAAAATACAATTATAAACCCAAAGGCTTCGATCCTGAAAGATACAATTTTCTTTAACGGTTCAAATATCTGACCATTTGGGTTTAACATCTACATGTGTGGATGATATCTATAATTTTATACAATAGAGAGATCCCATATTATTTCATTAATGAAGTAGGAAAGCACTGAGAAGTAAAAACATAAATCRCTATAAAATAGATGTAGAATCTAGGCTATGCTAAAAAAATATTGCTGCCACAGTAAGTAGCCCCAGTTGAAAAATATAGCAGAATACCTTCTATTTCAGAGGACTAAAGCATAGCTATGGCCAAATCCAGTCAGCAGGAAAGATTCTGATATATAGTTYACTTTATTTTGTGTAGTTTGATGTTTTCTTAGTGCTACAATATCTTTCAGCATGCATAAGCCAGATGAATGATARTCTTAGGTGACAGTTCTGTATCAGTGGGTCCCTGAGAGGAAACATGAGGGATATCAAATGGATGGCTTTTTCTTTTTAAAACTTATTCAAACAAATTTGCATGGAGGAAAAACTCAAGACATAGTAATGTTTTACTCTCTGTTAATGAGTATTGCTATTATACTCAGTTATTTTAATGCATTTTTGTCTTAGGATGTGTTTAAAATGCTGACAGGCAGAAATCATCCTGGTAACTGGGCAGATTTTCTGGTGAATTTCTCGACAGGTTATAAACATGCAAATATATGATTTTTTTTTAGAGATATGATAGGAGTTTGGACACATTTTCAATCCAGATCAAATGCAAACTTTAATATACAAATTATTAAAATACCAGTAGTTAGTCAAATGTCCCCTGGTAAAATTTGATACGGTATCAAAAGATATGAGACTCTTGATGCTAAAAAAATCAAGAACTTCTTGAGATGTGGTTTATTTCAAAAGCTGGCTTTCTGTGAGAAACTCCAAGCCATGACAGTTGAATCCATGAAGATGGCAAGAGACCTTGGGGTGTGTAGAAGTAGAACATGATTTCGTAATTTATTTTTCTAAATGCAACTTATTTGAGATATTACCGATGAAAGAATGGTGACATTTAAAGGGATTTTTTGTTTCTGCTTGACATTTCTTGGCTAGCTTATCTAGTACAAAAGTCACAGAATTAATGACAAAATCCAAGATGTAGTGTCTTTTTTTCTGGATTTGWAAGCATCTATCCTTGCTGCAAACCAGCAACCCTGAGTACAGTAAATTTGTCTTAGAGTTTTAGGTACTGTGTTATGTATAAAGCCCATGATTTGTTTTTTATAACACCATTGTAGCTGGCACACATTTGGTGCACATCTGGAACCATGTTCAGTTTCCTCATAAGGAATTTAGTCCATGTGTGGTGAAATAACTCTGTGAATCCCACYAATACCCAGCAAGTGGCTGTGACTGGGGAATTTAATTCAAAACTGCAGTACAGCTCTGATCCAAAACAAATGTAGGTGTCATATCTTCTCTCCTTTACTGAACTTTGCATTGGTAATTTGGTAAAAAAKTTCTGGCTTCAGGAATAAAAATGAGATTTTTTTTTAACAGGAATATTGCATACCTAATTTTAAAAAACAGCATTTAATTTTGTTGACTCATATGCTAGATAGATGAATCCTATCTAACTTTGAACACATTGGGTTTTCCCAGCTAAATCCTATGACCGAAAAACATTAAAAARGGAAAACTACTGCAATTATCCACAAATGTGCCTTCATATTTARACACAGTCATGAAAACTGCCTAAATGTGAAAAATTTAAATGTCTTCAAATTTGTTTGTTTCATTTTTCTGAATGCAAATGATCATACATGTAAGGAATTATTTTATTTGGCATAACTGATATAATTTATTCTGTTTAACTGCATGTAAYTTACTTCATTTTCCATTGCAACAAGTAGAGATTTTTTTTTTCCTGAAATGATTAGTGGGTGTGAAAAGGGAGTGAGATAAAAGTGTGGAGGGGAAGGTTCACAAAGAACCAAATGGGGAAAGTGCAGTGGGAAGTGGCATGGAAAAATATCTAAGCTCCTATCTGGAGTGGGGAAGAAAATGCTCTGCAGTGAGCGCTTAGGTTCAGAAGGGAGATGGCAGGGAATGCTGAGTTGCTCAGTGGAAACCTTGACCAAATGTCTGCTCTGCTCATTTTTCTGATAGTCACGGAGCTTGCCCCTGTCTAGTTTTCCCTGTGCAGAGGCATTCTTTCCCCTGCTTTACTAGGGCCCTGAGAAATAGAAAAGAAGATGTCATCCCAAGCTAATTCTATAAACACTGCTATCAGAAAAGACATTTTAAACTATCATAAAAAGGCCCATTGTGCAACTGGAGTCTTGGAACAAGAATGGCTTATAGCTCAACCATTGTTAAAGGTTAATGTTCCTATCATTGCATTCCTTTTTCTAGTTCCCATAACCAGGCTGTAATGATAGATAAATATATGAGCTATTTCTTTGTGTTGGCAAAATCACAGTTCAGAAAGACATAGTTTCCTAGGTTATTTTTAAACTAATATGCTGGTTTATAGCTAGATGAATAAACCCATCTTTTTTAAGACAAAAAGACTTTTAATGTTCTGTTGCTTTTGCAGAATGTGAGCTTTTGTGAGAGTTTTTGTCTATCAAAACAGAGTAACAGCTTTATGAAGTCAACTCATGAACTGAAAAGGAAACTAATTAAAATAATAACATTAATTTGCTGTTGCCAAATGTTAACCAATCTTGTACTTTCCACAATTAGTTTTACCGTTGTACAATAATTTGAATGTCTTTGTCATTGTTTTGTATTGTTCTGTTCCTGTAAGTGCTGAATGCTGATTCCAGGACAGAAATTCTATTTTCTGTTAGCTGACCAAGCAACAGAGTTCTGCACATCTCTCTTCCCAAGATCTCCCAATTTTCATACAAAAGCAAAGCAATGTCTTCTCTATTTCAGTGAGTGCTGTGCTCCTTGGTTAGTGCAGCAAGAGTGATTTCTATCAGTAAGGCACTCTGATAAAATGTTATAAGTTCTAGGCAACTCTGCAGATTGAGGTCTAACAGTTTTTCTATGGCATGGCAAGGGTAGAGGATCTTCTTGGCCCAGACTCCCTTTGAGAGTCAGAACAGGGAAGATTCAGTCTTYACAGTTTCATCCRATACAGAGAAGCTCCTGAATATCCACAAAATTYCTCTTGCCCAGCACTGCTGCTCTGCTCAAACATCTGCAGAATCACCGGTGCTTCTGGCAGGTCTGAGTGATGGAGCTGGTGTATGCTTCACTGTGTTCTGCAGGCAATTTTTGGGTAAGCCCTTAGCACAGTGTGCTGTGCTCAGCACCTCTTCAAAAGGGCTGAATGCCACATYACTGCTACTGGTTACAGGTTTTCTGAAAAAACTGAGAGGCAGAATCAGGCCAGCTGCAGATACCTCCTATTTTTGGAGTCCTATTTACTGGAACCGATTCTGTACTAAAAGTAATCCCAAATAATTTCTCTTTTTTGCAGGGAAAGAAAGCASTCTTGTAACTCTTTCCTGGCTCATGGTGGTTTTGAAGGGAAGGAAATAATTCCCCATTTAACAATCTCAAGGAAAATACCTGGGAAAGGTAAGTTAGATGAGATATTTGATAGCATGGCTCCATGTGATGTATCCCAATGGACAGAGATTGGGCTCCAGTGGATGGCCCTGGTTCCCTGCAGAGTTTTGATRTTCAGGTTGTTCTTTGGAGTGTGTGCTTAATGTCCCTAAGCAAGAGATGGATGGGA
This sequence comes from Malurus melanocephalus, assembly GCF_030028575.1. NCBI lineage: Eukaryota > Metazoa > Chordata > Aves > Passeriformes > Maluridae > Malurus > Malurus melanocephalus. Next base: position 291,725 of record NW_026623344.1, read on the forward strand.
AGCCCAGTTAAAGAAATTCTTATTGGAACTTTCTTGGTTTTTTTTCACACAAGAAGAAATAATTAAGGTCTTTCTGTAATTGCTTTCTGTCTATGAGTGGTACAGCTATCAGTACTGTTTAGGTAACCTGGTAAGTAATTTTGCTATAGAAAATTTAGACTTAGTTAAAAAAAAAAGTCAAACAACCCCAAAAACAGAAAATACCCTTGCCCCCCACCAAGAACCAACCAAAGAGAAAGGTAAATATACATTAATCTTTCAGCAAAGAACAAATACTGCTAGTGCATGTTCATGAATGGTGAACTGCCCTTTAACACTTCAGCYGTTTTCAGAAATTTCCTCTAAAACTATGGGCATTAGCTCTTAGGCTGCTGCTATATTGATGCTGATGCAAAGAATAGATAATACACTATTTTAAACTCTGTTGAATTAAAGAAGCCTCCTGCATGTGTTCCTTGTGCAGATCCGCTGCTAACGGTGCTGTGTRTTGGCTGTTTCCTCAGAGGAGCAGGCACTCCTGTTTATAAGCTTCACGTGAATACAACTTAGATTTGCCCCTTTTTAGCCCTGAAGTAGCAATTCTAATATGGTTTTTAAGGTTATACTTTTTCTCCATAGACTGCTTTTAGTCTTCAGTGCCTTCTGTTGTGTCTATCAGAAACATCAGAGAAAAGCATCCATGGTATTTGAGGAGGAGGTTATGAGATAGAGTGTGGCAGCAGTCGTTCAGACTAAATATATTTCAACAGATATAGTGATACACAAATTGCATTTTGCATGGGTTCTGCCTCTCTTTTAGTGCTGTTTTAGAGATTTGAATTTCCCATTTTATTTCCAGTTGTGAGGTTTACAATAATAAAAGTGACCAAACTGGCAGTGTTATTTTAGGTGCTGATGAAGCAGATGTCCCTAAAGAAYGAGACAGATGTGTCACATCTTTACAACATGAGGAACATGGGATACCTGCACTTTTAAAATACTTCAGGGACTAGTGCTTATATGGAAAAATTCTCTTATTTCTGCTCTTCTGGACAAACACCATGCATGCAGCTCTTTGCAAGACCTGGAAATAAAGCATCCATCCCACGTTAGTGTCTGGATTGCCTTCACTGAGATTATAAAATTAATACAGTTTCAGATACCAGTTTGGATACGTCCTCTTCAACATCTGAGCAACTCTGCAAATTTTAAGCAAGGAAATAGGCCTCTGGTAAGARGCTATAATAATACAGCTAAACACATGAGTTTTCACCCACAATTTGCAAGTATATGTAAAAAATAAAAAAAAAAGAAAAGAAATAAATTAAATTGAAATCTAGGAGTAGTTTTATTCTCCTTAGAATGGGGAAAACGCAGAAGCAGTAGACTCTTTGTTAACAAAAATGCTGTGTTTATTTAAATAGGGTGATATATGGTATGCACCGCTTGGTTGATGGCATATAACATGGAAAATTGGGAGGTTATGTTATCTGTAATAACCCTGTTCCTTCCAGTTTCCTTGTAGAAAGTGTTCCCTCAAGTTTTACTCAAGTTGTTTTCGAATCCTGCAAAACGACCAGATTTCATGAAACTTCTTTTAAAATGTTACCCATTTTAATATGGGTGCAGTACAATACAGTATAGTCYTCCAATTCTTGCAGAATACAATTCTAAATTGTGAGATTCTACAAAAATCAGCATAATTTTMATTTTTGCTCTTTTCTATTCAGCATTGAAATTAACCTAACCCCGAAGCATTCTTTTAACTAGAAACAGCAAACTTATAAAGCAGTTTTTCTAAGTTGTAAGTTAGTATGTGATTTGCTGTTTTTTGCTTTATATTGCTTTAGGTTTCTAAGCTCCCTTATGACATTTCCATACAGTAAATGAAATATTTTTCAAAGTGATTTTTAGATTGGCTGGTAATGAAATTATAAATTTCAGAATGGAGATACAAATTTTAACTTTTGAAAGTTTCACAAAAGGRAGAATAGCAGTGTAATGTTTTGTAAGAAAGGAGTGTGGAGTTTTTTTCATTGTAGGTATTTTAGACTGTTGTAAATCTCAGAATTATTTTTAAAAATCTTTTGCAATTTATCCCACTCCTTCTGAAAGTACAGTGCTTTAAATAAAAACCATTTCAATTAGACTTAAAAAAAATTAAAATCATGCAACAAAGGAAATTTTGACAGATTTTTTAAATGACTACATCTGATCAGCCTATCACATTAAAAACATACAATATGATTTGTTAGAGGATATGAGCAACTTCAGGTGGAGTTTTTGAAATTAACTTGTCACATTCCCACATAATAGGGGAAATGTATTTTGCAGAAAATAACTTATTTCATAGGATAAAAAAAATTCAGGCCTGATCCTACTTTAACACTTAGATATTACTAAGTATTATATTTTGAAATATAGTACTTCTTGTTTCGAGGGAACTTCCACTGCACTTGGATCTGGATGCTGCAGTGCAGTTCTGAAGAATGTTACTCTGCAAGAGAGATTGATTAAGCAACTTTCACCAAGACAAAGCCATACTTCCCTTCTCTCCCCTCTCTCTTCTTCCAGACCTTCACTTAAACAACCTCCTGTGATAAAAAAAAATAGTGTTTAAAATTGTGTGACACTTTCTGAGCAAGATTGCCTGGTTTAATTTCCCTTCTGTTTTTTCTTGCCTCCCTCTATAACCTTCAATGTCCWAGCTCAGAGGCTTTCTTTGGCAGGAGGAGAGGGCTGTGTCAGAGAGCAGAGACAGCTCATGATATGCTTTTGTGTATCATAATACTTCTGGAAAAACACATGYACCGGGTAACAGGCAAAGAAACATTGGGAACTGCTGGGGGAAAGRGCAGGATGAACATGGCCAATAAAAGATGCCTCTGTAGGGTATTGTCATGAAGATATTCTTACAATTTATTTTTTGCGCTTGTGAAGTTGCTTTGGTAGTGAGAGACCATGCAAAGATGACTGGAGATGAACATGTCTGTCCTTTACATGTAAAACCTATTTAAGTAAAAAGAAATGGCTGCCTTGAAAGTGGAGTCAGTGCCACATTATCAGGCTTTGGGTGTTCACATGTATAGTGCAGCCCTCTCAGCATCTCCTTCATCCCTGTATGACATCAAGGGATGTGAACTCCTGTCAAACATTGCCAATAGCTGTGACTCCTGCTCAGATATGGAGTTCATTGTGGATGCACTTCTGGTGCTAATGCTGTGTTTGCTCTTTACATGACAGAAACAGGAAAGAAGGAAAAGGGACGACAGCACTCTCTTTTCTAGTAGCTACATTATGAAGTGTAGCTTTCAAAAGAAATGACTGCTTTTTTCCAACTTTTTTAAGGGGAGGAAAAAAAATTCTCTTGAGATGCAATCTTGAGCAAAGTACAAGAAGTTCCCAAAGGATCCTGAACATGAACAAAAACATTTCCAGCATACTTATAATAATGTTGTGTTTACTTTGTCAATTAATGATTCATTACCCAAAACAGCTTGTGCATTACAAATGGCTCTGCACTGTATTTATGGCGCTGCAAACTGTAGAAGGCAAAGATGGCTTCACTTTTCTTGCAGCCATTTGTTTATCTGAATACCAGAAAACAGAGCTGTAGGGAGAGTGCAGAGCATCATATGTTTATTTGTTTAGTCTTGCAGTGCCTTCGCTCTTTGATGAGGAGTTCCTGCACTGTMCTCACTGGGAGAACAGGGTCTTCTCTCTGCTCTGAGCAGAGTCCTGGGCACACAGACCTGTTGCTCCCCTGCTTCCATGGGCAGAGGAACCCCACGAGTGCCTAGAAGCTGAAGGCACAAAGGCAACTGGTTTCCAAGAGCCGTGATAAGTTGGTCATGCAATTGCTGCAGGACAGGAGAGAGGTCAGACCAAGTATTCCACTGGTGTAAATCAGTGCAGCTTGTCATGGGCTTTAATGGAATTGGCTGATTTATACCAGTCGGGAATCTGACCCTTCGCGGACAGAGATGGAAAATGTAGCACGGTTTTATTCAGTGGGAGTTGTGCTCCCTTGTCACGTGTGTAATAGAGCTGAGTTCCTGCAGCTGTGGGAGATGCATCTCAGATTTCCCYACTCTGGTGTTCTTTAAATTATAGCAGAACTTTTCAATCACAGCACATTTTTATTTTATTTTATTGCCATTAGGCCATCTGAGCTTGGTTAAACATGTGGTTGTAACTTTATTAGACTTCTTCTAAATTAATTTCATCCCTGATGGCTTTCACCTCGATAAATTGTGTCATAAATGGACRTAGGTGAAAGCTGGAATCTTCTAKCATTAGTCTAAAATAACAGGTTTAATGTTTTTAGTTTGCACATAATAGTTACAGAATTTGATCAAAAGCCCATTGTGGAGAAATTCTCTTACCTTCAAAAGGCCACAGTAAGCAGGCATTGCCATTGCTGCTGCCAAAAGATCCAAATTGTTTACTTGCAGTTTTATTTTCAGAACAGTTCATTACAYGTTCAAACACAAGCCCACAAAGGGATTTACTCATAAAACCTCAGGCATCCAACTCTTCTGAGAGAGTCCAAGGTGCACACACTCCATGCCTAACATCCAAAGGAAGAGTCAGTACTTCTGCATGAAATGAAAAGCTTTCCACATCAGCAGGTAGAGAGGATGAAGRGCAGCAAATATCTTGTACCTGGAAAGGAGGCAAAGTACACTTTGTTCAGCAACACTAGCCTGTGCTACTCCCCACTTGGGATCCATGTAAAGGAGCTCACTTGTGAGTTGTGAGAAAGAAGAGCTTTGAATCCCTTTACAGAAACTACCATTGCTTTAAAAATCAACCTGCCATTTCCTGGCTGTGCAAAATTCGCATGTTTCTTGAACTTTAGGGTATCAATACAGAGATATTAATCAGTAATGTCAGTGTCTGCAAATTGTCTTTCCCCCCAGCTTTTTCTTTGTTCATATTGTTATCARTATTGTTATTTTTATGAGCATTGTGTATCTCGTCAATGCCAGCTAACTAGGGTGATATAAATCTTAGAGCTGTGAGAACTGAAAAGATACTTGCAAGCAATTATGCAATAACTGTATTAAAATAAAACAAATTGGGGCCAAAGTCTATATATTTGCCTTTCAGTTATGTGATTCTTATCTCTGTCATTCAGTTTCTCCATGGAGATGGTCAGTAAAGTCTCCCCACAGAAGAAAAGATAAAAGGTCAGCAGCAGAGTTAGCCAAACAGTACAGTTTAAACTGGTACTGTATAATTTTTTTTTATTGAGTTCATTAAAAATGTAAAGCCAAATTACTTTAATTGATAAGCTTTCTGTATGTTTCACTAGGAAATTCTCTGCATTCTAAAGAGTCAGGATCCAATACCTGTTAGAAAACAGCAAAATGAGGCTAGTTAAGAGCTGGGCAGAAATTGGACTCTGATATGAAAGCTGAACAAGGACTCTACTCTGCAGGTCAGGATTCAAGACAAATTTCAGAGCTGGATGGAACAAAGGCCCTACATGCTTGAGATCTTCATTGGAAGGACATTTGTGACTATGCTGTGCATCTTGCAGACTAGTGCTGGTGGCCTTTAATTCCTTCTGCAGAATTTGTCTCAGTGACTTAAGGGCTTTGCATGAATTAAAATACACTATGAGCAAGTAAAATGTACCTAAGATACAGAAACAGCAAAGAAATAATCTTACTTACAACTAAAAGTATGGTGCAGCTTTGGAGCATATTCAATTGKCAGTTAAAATGGCAGACCTACAGAAACCAGTTGGTGTTGTCACATAAGTGAGATCAGGAGAATTTGACTCCCAATTGGATTTTAAAGCTATGAAGAGATATATCGTGAAGTGTTTTGGATTTGATAGAAGAGCTTCTGTCCTCAGAGCATATAGTGAAGGAAATAGCAAAAATATTCAATCTTTTTGGAAAAAGCAAGACCAAGAAACAGAAAGCAGTCTGGTGGGATTGGTGTTGATGATAAGTCTGATGGGATCCAATTGTCAGCTTTTGTGTATGCTGCTCTGTGTTTCCATGGTTTTTGACTTATGAAGAAAACTYGTGGAACCTTCATTTATTGAAAACCTCAGAATACAGCTGATCTTTTGTTTCTTTAATGTCAGGAAATTAGAATGGTGGAGAAGTCCTGTGCTTATATCTTTATTTCCAGCATCCTGCTGCCTTATGATGTGTTAGATTGCCAACTCAGATGCAAACTCAGATAAACCTGGACTGGCTATCTAGGTAAGTTTGTATTGCATTCATTTTTGTCATAGAGCAGCCACATATTCTGGTTTTTTTTTTTTCTTATAACTTGAAGCATGTTTGTAAACTGTATTATTTTTATTTAATTGTTCCTTTGTCTGAAACTTTGGGTGAGTGTTAACATGCAGGCCCTATTGATGATTCTATTCTACCAAGTATTTACATTTAGAATTATTGGAGTTAGTTTGTTTGAATTTACAGCATTCTAGCCTACCTGAGCTGCAGACAATTCTCTGGATTTTTCTTTTTTGAGGGGCTATTGAAAAATAAATCTTAAGAAAAAATATTTTCATATATATAAGAAAGAGGATCATGTGATATGAGAAGGGAAAGAGAATTGCTCACAACACCTGACAAAGTTAGCTCAGGGAGTATTTGTTATTAGGTGGTCTGTAAATTTACATGATATTTGAGGCAAAAGAAAAATGCTTAAGATATGATAGAAATATTGCCTGTTAATATGTAAAATGAGAAACTGTGGTTCACATGGGTTCTTATGAATTGGCAAGTTAAATAAAAACATATTTTCACTGTTTCAACAATTTTTTTCTTGTTTTGAGAACAGAAGAGATTTGAATGTTCTCAAGCATAACCACTACATGTTTTTACAGCCAAGTTCATAATTCCCAGCTCAGTTTGCCCCTTAMTTTTATCAATTCCCTCCCGCCATGATTTCTGGTTGCAAACAGAGCATCAAGACCCATGACTATGTCCCCTGCTGTCTCCTCAGACATATTGTTTTGAGGTTGTTTTCTATGTTATTTCCACRTTGAACTCTCACAGTCATGTTTCTCTCTCCATCCTCTAATGTTATTCCTTTTCTGAGCATTTTTTCTTGAACTGCTTGAGGCTGTTGACAGAAATCCACTTACTGAAGACTCTACCAACGCCACTCATAAGAATGCCAGAGTAAGACAGAGGATAGTATCTTGGAACTGAAATATCTGAATCAGTAGATAAGTTCTTTGTCTTGTAGAACCACGTGATTTCATCSTAAACTGCTTCTTTAGCACAGAGTGAAATTACAATAGAAGTTATTTCTTCTTGGGTGAATCTATTTTTGCAATTAATTTAGGGGGGATAGAGGCTATTATAGTTTCTTGGAATGTTTCTTTCACCATTAAGACCGCCTTCTTCCAAATTACTCATCTAGAATCACAATTAGTCTCCCACAGGGGTTTTCTTTTGGATGTCTTTTTAAAGAAAGYGATTTATGAGATTACCCTGCTAAAGTCATGAAAATGTGCTTTATTGAAAGACTTGTTTGTGCTTTATTGCAAGAGATCCAGCCTCTCTCATAACATCATCCGAAGTGCTGGAGCCAGTGACAATCTTTTCAGGGATTTTTACTCAGGRAAGTTTGCTTGGGAGCTGTCTTCTGTCTAGGATTCATGTAGGTTAATTCAATCAAAAAAACATGCACCAGACCTAACACTCTAAGCACCTTCTTCCACAATATCAAAAGACAYAATATTCTAAGTTTTGAGCAATAGTAATTTAGTACTTTCTAAGCTTGACCTTTGACAGCTTGCATCCACCGATACTGGTAGATGAGGGATTTGGCACACAAAATATTAAAAATCCTTCCCTTTGAATTTCACAGTRTTGGTGCTAAGCTTGAAGACAGATATCATTTTAAATTTCATACCTGGTCTCCAGAATTCAGCCTGTTATCATCTGAGATTTTGGGTTCAGGCTTTTTTGCTAGTGGATGCAATCTCTCCCTCTATGACCCTTGTAGAGAACGCCACTGAAAAAAACGAGCTGTTCCTACACTCTGACACTTTCTTTGTCTCAATACTGAACTCAAAAAAAAAAGAAAAAAAAGAAGTTGCATATTTCAAACCCACTAGAAAATAACTTTTGACATATAATAGTTAAAGCTTAAACTAGTTCCTATCTTATCCCTGTGTGTATTTATAATCCCTCTTGCATTCCAGCACATTTTGTTTTGACATTTTTCTCAAGAGTTACCAAGACTAATATGAGTAGTTTCAATCTACTCCAAAACCATGATACAAAATAAAAGACACCAAAGATTTAAATTATATAAACAGCCATGGAGTGAATAGACAACTTGTTAGGGCAGGAGGGCTCAGGGACAGTTTCAAAATGAAGTGGTCTTTATCTTCACTACCTGTTATAAAGTGTTCAGTCAAATTAATTGAGATTCTAGACCATGAAACATAAAGTACTGAATGCACAAGGCATCCTTAAATGCTTTGATACTTAGACAATATAACAAACTGGTTTTTTCTTTCTTTGATGGGCCACCCTCCTGCAAGAACTTTTCTAGCAGAGCAAGTGCCATTGTGACACAGCCCCTTTCTTCTMCACATGGCAACCAGTGCGGGATGTACCACCACATTCAGCTCTGTTCAGGCTTAAATCTGAATCACTCTCACCATGTTTACTCTGGGGAAGATCAGCAGCTGTCCTGGTAGTAAAAAGCTATCTGCAACAACTGGTAATTTTACAAGATCAACCAGTATTTTAACCTTCCACTCCTTCCAGACATCTCCCTCCCCCAGATTTCTTTTGTTGCTTCATCTTTCAGAACCATTCCAGCAAAACATAGACTCACTTGCCATGTAGCCAGCCCAAGCTTTGCTGTTTCCTGTTCATGAGTTACCATATTCCTATTTGAGCAGAATGTTGGACCAGATTATCTTCATAGGTTTCTTGGCCTTAAATTAKTCTATGGTGCATTGATCACTTCAGCTTTTCATTGCTGATATTTTCTACGTGAGTGTCAGACTGTTCCTAAATAATGGTACTTTAACAGTATGGAGCATAAAACCAGCACACAGCCTATTGCTGCAGGAATTACTGTGAGAAAAAGGATTTAGGCATGCCATTGCAAATGGTTGCATTTTTCACCAAAGCAGAAATCAGCAATAGAATAAGTTCTACTCTCACCTATGTTCTTTTCCTTGGGCTTCAGTCACAGGACTTTGCATACATATAAATTAAGGGGAAACTGTATGAGGAAAGAATCATTTGTTTATTAAGTTTCTGGTTGATCAATTCTYCAAATGAAAGAATTTCTAAAGTGCATTCCAAATTTCCTAAGTTATGCACTTGTCTTTTTGTATTTCATTATTGAATTGATATGTTTAGATTGCTCTTTTTTAGTCCTCTTGCAATCAGAACTGGTTATTGTTTTGGTTTTGGTTTTTTTTTTTTTTTTTTTTTTCTATTTGTTTGAAGAACTTTGGAACAATTGCAATTTTTATTTGGTCAACTTTCACAGGAATTTACTGATCTCTATCTTGTAATATTAGTGCTGTACACACTCCGGGAAATTGCAGTCAGATCAAAATTAGTTTATAAGGCCAATGCTTCTGTCAATATTAATTTTTTTCTTCCTTTCTGCAGAAATGAAGGATAAAAATGCACAATCTTTTCCCTTTAGGACAAATTGCAAAAGGAAGAGCTCTTCCAAATAACTTATTATTGTTGTTTCTTATTTCTGTTGCAGTTGTCTGAGGCCCCAGTCAAAATCAGTCATGTTATTCTAGGCATTAGTTTAATACATAGAAGCAGCTCTTGCTCAGCAAAATTATATTTAGGAGGGAAAGCAAATAGACAAAAGAGAAGAAAATATTTTATCCAGTCTTTTACAGACAGATTGAATTTTATCTTCACTGCAAAAAGGCAGCGCAAAAAGTGTTCCTGAAAGAAGATTGATATCTGAAATCAAAATTCTCGTGAATCAGTGGAGCTAAAGTCAACATTATSTCAATGTAGCTGCAATGCAATCACGGAGATGAGATTAACAAATATAAAGTGTGCTGCCTAGAATTGACATTAAAACATCATCCTTTTAATCCTCCCTACCATTCACTGTGGTTAAAACCTTAGCAAACTGGTTTAATGTTGCTTATGAGGCTTTTTGTRGCAAGAAGAAACTCCTGTCCCTTGAATCCTGTTTCAATGAGAAGCAAACTAAAAGTAAATCATCATTACAAAAGGTTAGATGTATCTTTGTTAAGGTCTTCCTTACCCTGTGAAAAGATACTGCCTGGTTTTAGTCTATGACTTTATGAAAATGACCATAGAGAGGGCATTTGTCTGAAAAAAATACAGTTAAGAAGATCAATTAATTTCTTATTTGCTTTCCCTCTCCAATTGATTTTAACCACATCTCCATGTGAGATGTATCCAGTTAATTGCCATCTCCAAAGTTAAATATTGATTCTGACACTAGCTGTAGATAAGAGAGGCTACCTTCCACTGCAAACACATGCTCAAAACAAACTCCTTCCTGTGTCAGAAAMAAACCAAATTCATTATTCACATTTGAATCTTCATAATTTATTCTAATTCTATTCCATCCTTTTATGGTTCTGATGGGCTGCTCTTCATTGCTATTGCTGACCCACTTCCAATAGTGCATTAAGTTATATGATTAACATCTGTCACATGTTGTTTGTACTCTCTTCTTCTCCCCAGGGATGGAAGTGTGTGCAGTGAAGTGGCCTGTTAATTTGTTATTTGAAATATGAATATTGCTGTGTATTTATTAATGATGGCAAGGTCAGGGAAATGGGCCTCATTTTTGGACCCAAAAAAATTGAATAGGTTTACCATGCATTTTCCCCTCAGGCTTGATTACAATATTTTGAGTAAAATTAACATAATTTTTTTTTTTTTTAGCAGTAATATGATGTCACGTGGGTTTTTTTACAGTTTCTGACAGTGTTTTGTTTTATTAGATTTGTTCTCACAGAAAGGCATGTCTGGTTACCAGTGAATTATCTGAGTCCAAAATGTTTTTTGGATCACAGATTATCTTTTGTCTTTAGTAATCACACAGAAGATATCATATGGACATATACATATATGRTACAAACCATATTTTAACCATAGAAGAATCGGTACTGCCAATGAAAAACAGTCCTTCATCAAGAACTGACGGGCACTGTTTTACAGCACTTTAACTTTTATCTTATTTTTTCTCATTTGTGGYTTCCGAAGCGATTCCTCATGGAACTTGCCTTTGCTTTCCTTGCTCATTTTTTGCCCAGTTTATTTTTGGTCCTGTTGGCCTATGCAAAAGCTAGAAGCTGTGAGCCATTAGCTTTTGAAAATGTGAAAACTTGTTTTTGTATTTATTGGGCTGTTTCAGACTGAACTGTTGGAAACCGCTGGGAGGCTAATCAGGAACTTTCTGAGAAATACTAATTAATGAAAAATTTAGTGGTCTGGATTGCTTTTAGCACAAGTGGCTCATTCTTTGTCAGGTTTCTATATCCACGGGATGTTTGCTTTGTTATATTAAGAGCACTTTCTAAATGGAAAWAGGAAAGTTTGAAAAAGAATGCATGATAACAGAAAATGAGAAGATTATAAATATGAACTCTGGCTCTCCTAAACTGAATGGCTAGACTTTAATTAACTTCATTGKGGCCAGGGTTTTATCCCGAAGGTTTCTGATAATATTTTTTCAAGCTGTAGAATGCAAGTGTGAAGAAATAATATTATCCTTGGTATACAAAAGTGAGGATGCCAAGAACTACAGTGTATTTAATGAAATTCAAAAAGATTTCTCTGTGTCACTGACAGTCACTGTCACCAGACTTCCCACATGGGAGTGATTTCCTCTGTCACACTCAACTCTTTGAAGCAATAATTRTGAAATTTGGCGTATCAGGTTTCAGTACTGCCGCTTGCATCCCTTCTCCTTYCCTCTTTGTTGCTTGCTCTAATGGAATTCTCCATCTTGCTCTGGTTTTGCCTGGGATAACCCACAAAGTACAACAAAATCCATTAGCTTTGATTTGGGTTATCTGACTTTTCAAAGCTCAATGAGCCAATTGAACTGTTCCTATTTCATGTTACATTTTTCACCTAAAATAAGATCTCAAAACCAATGTTGCTGTAGCATGGATAGCTAAGATTACAACAGGGAGAAGACCTGGATACAGGAGAGACTATTTGCACCACAAAATCAATTTCCTCATTTACCAGCCTAGGCTGAGAAGRTGCCATTTCTTAAGCTGCTCTGACAGGATGTCTCTGAGTGACCGTATACTCAGGCAGAGAAAACCAAGATCAAATCATTCTGCCAGAAGTAAAGCAAGACAGAAGATGGCCTTAAAATTGGAGAAGAATTTTCAGAAATGAAGAGAACATTCAGTTCCTGATGTTAATCTGAAAGGATGCCAAAACTTCAAGAGCATACTTGAGTTAACCTTTCTCTTTTGTGTCATGGACTTAGAAGTCCAGAATGAAAGGTCTATTTTGTGCCATAGACTCTCTTCAGTCTTCCCCTAGGATTCTAGGAATCTTCTGGATCCTCTTAGGCTCTGCAGCAGTAGGAGAAGAGAGAAGAAGTCTTTTGCTTGGAAGAATTTAGTACCACAGATACCTGGGCTACCCAAAAATTCTGGGCCTCTGTGTCAGTCAATCAAGAAGCCAGCAGGAACTTTGTGACTACACCTAATAGTGAGAACGAGTTACTGAAGATGCCTTTGCTTCCTGTTGAGTATTATTATAGGGGTAATTTTTCATGCAGTTAATTATGCCTAATGTCAAATTAGAATTTGCCAGTGTTGATTATAATTGGCTGTGTTTTGCTGCACACAGAAATTCCTAATGCTGCGTTGTTTAAATCATAGCTCTGCATTAGCTGTGAAGAAAGATTCTTTGGAGTGAAGAACTGACAACTGTAATTGTGCAACRAAATAATTGAAGCATGCTAAGCAATTAAGGAGTTCTATTTATAGCCAGAGCATATTTCTAACTCTTCTTGCCATCCTCCTTGTGTGTTACCTTATGTACAAGGGAAAGAAATAGCAATATTCCCRTATCTTAGCCAGAAACAGCAAGTGTGTTGTATGAAGGTAGAATCACTGGGGAGCACTGAATTAAACATAYGTCAGGACGTGGGTTTGGTGGCCAGGTCAGGGTCAGGGCCAGATTCTGATTTGTGTGAGTCAAAGAACTTGRCAAATATCTTGATGAAATTTCTCATCCAAAACGGAGTGTCKTTCCTCTGCTCATCTTCTCCAGGGACAGTGCTCCTCTTGAGCAATGTGGGTCAGCTGCTCCTTTGTGAAAGTTTCATCACTCATCCCAGTCTCAGGAAAGTGACATACTGTTCCATAAAGATTTTGGCAAAAGCTGAACCTCGCTGGAAGAGGGGCCTCCACATTGTTTRCGTAGGGGCCAGGGCCAAAACCACCAATCTGGTTTATAATTCAGGGACTGGAATCTGAATAATCTGGGGGAATTTGTTCTTGTAGTTCTGGTTTTGGCTTATTGTAGCTACTTTCTTGGTTTTATTTCTAACATATTGATATTAGAAACATAGATTTGAGCAGTAGAAATCAAAAAATACATGACCCAGTCTGAGGCAAAGAACATGGGGGTTTGCTTTGTCTTTTGACTGCTACCTATCCCTTGGCCTCTGTTGCATGATCCTAAGAAGACAGGGTTCATTTCTCATGGGAAGGGAGATGGCTATCACTAATACACAGATGGAGATTGTAAGAGATTGAACTGAAAGAGTTAAGGTCATGGTTTATGGCAAACAGGTGAAGTAAAAATATTAATTTCTATAAGGATGGTAACTCTTCAGCTGTTGGGAATTAGTTCTTGTGAAYTGTACTTTAGTCTGTCATGTCAATTTTGTTTCAGAGCAGGATGTATAGCAGGAAAAAACACTGTGATATCTCTCATGTTCCATTTCTTTTGCTTATTTTAGTCATAGTTATAAATTGTACTGAGGTTGTTCTCTTGGATTGCTCTTCCTTTGAGAGATAACATAATATAATTTTTAGGTCTTGGTATTTTCTTTTASAAGTTAAAAATTACCTTTCTTATTGTAGCAGAAAATGTATGTGCATTTTACTTCATAATGCAATTAAAGTTGTTTTAATTTGAAAGACTTTTTAAGGAGTGGGATGCTTGTAAGACTTGAAAATTGTTCAAAGTTAACTCATTAATTTTACTTTAGTAATAGATTAGCATTCGTTTTCAAACATTTATACCCCTTTTTCTGTTCTTAAGTTACATATTAAGTGCAGCAAGCGTTATAGATTTTGCCAGCAATCTAGATAAGATCTGAAGAGATTTGCTATTTCCAAAATGACACAAAACCAGACCTTCTTAATCCTCTAAAATTCAGAAAAAAATAAACAAAAACTCGAAGGTATTTCTATTTGTCTAGACATAAACCCAAGTATTTCTTTTTCTACTCWAAAAACATCCACTGTTGCTATTACATTTCCATGTAGAGACTAATCAAGGACAGGTCYCTACTGATGATTTCTGTCCCAACAATCTGGCTGCTAGAGATGGTGGGAAGAAATCCAGCAAGTATTTTTCCTCACTGACCTCCTGCATTTAGACAAACCTTCATGAGGAAGGCTTATTTCTGGGCTTAGCACTTCTTCTACCAAGTGGCTTTGGTTTTAAGGCTGTATTGCCCTAAATGTGCCCCCARCTCCTTCATCAGCTGCGTTTCTGGGCTTTTTTTGGTGAGCAGCTACAAACCCAGGGACAGAAAGGTTTGATCCAAAGTGACCTGCACCTTCAGTGCAGCTGCAAGGTTTGTGGAAAAAAGCCTCTGTGGATGATCTGAATGACAGTTCATGGGCATTGATGGGGACATGCTAAGGAGTTCCCCTTAAGTCAGTCAGTATTGTGGGAATCTTATCCRTGAGGACACTCATTTGAGTGGACCTAGCAAAAAACAGGCATTGCCAGACAAAAAATAGCCATAAAGCCTATAGATTTGCCATTATAGTGTCACACCGTGGGCTTGTTGTGCTTAAGAACAAAATCATAACCTTGCTGAAGGCTCCTTTATTGCTTGCACCATTTTTCATTTTCCAGAGCTTTCAATTTCACAAGTGAAAATTAGGGAGCGTCATTCCCTTTTTTTTTTGCTGAGATGTGCTTTGTTGCTAAGCATTTTAACTGAAGTGCTTTGAGGCTAAAATCAAGACAAAGCATTTCAGTGGTCATCTCTTTCCTAAATCAATTCTCTGATGTTTCTATTTCCAGGGGAAAGGGCCTAACCACTGAATCAGCCTGAAAATGTATTAAGATGACACACACTGAAGAAAGATGAATGCTGCCTTTCAAACCTAGATGTAGGRTCTTCATCTGCCAGCATACCAGAACATTAGGAGCTTGATATCAATGGTGTACAACATGAGAAACAAGGATTATGTAGGTTTAAAGATGCTGACTTCCTCTACATGGAAAAGCTCTGCACAGCTGGACAGGTTGGAGGCCAACGAAGCTTTGAAAAAAAAAACAAACCAACCCCACAAAGCAAAGAAACCCCCAAAAAACCCTGTGGGTYCTACTGGGCAACAAAGTGGACAGGAATCAGCAGTGTAATCCTGCAAAGATGGTCAAACACATTGTGTTTGGGTTGTATTGGTGAGCGTGGAAGCAGGTTGAAGGAAAGGAGCCTTTTCTTCTTTTGTTCTAAACACTACAGCAAAAACYGTTTTACAAAAGTCAGCAATCATTAAAATGCCTTGCTGCCTGTTAGCAAGGAAGATCCTAGGAGAGGGGTTTGCCAGCATGCAGAGAGATTCCAAAATATTGAGCAACTGCTGTCCAGCTCCACATTCATCCATCACAACGAGCAGAGGCTGTTGCTGATTACAAGCTATGCATCTTTTTGTGGGTTTGGAGCCATTCTCAGCTGATCATTAAGAGATGGAACTGAAGCACCTTTTTCTTTCTATTGAGGAATGCTGACACCAACTGAACAAAATATGAATTGATTAAGGACTTGCCATTTTTAAGGATTTACTTCGAAGTCAAGCCAACATCTTCGGTCATATTGCTGTGCACGCAGTGACAGAGATGCTTGTAAGCAGTAATGGAGTGTTACACTCATTGCTTATGATTGCACAACTTTTTGTGAGCCAGAAAAATAGATCACAAATGCCAGTGTGTGGAGATGACTGCCATTGTGTTTTCCAGATTGTGCTCCTCCACCTGCAGCTGAATTCTCAGTGCTGGAATTCCTCCCAAGCTTTTTCAAGCCAACCATGTCATGGAAATGGCTGCCAGCGATTTATCCAGAGCTTGGCATGAGTCCTTGGCCGGGTGGGGAGAAAGAGTTTGGCTAACAGAGTAAACGAATAGAGTTGAAATRATTTTTATCCCAAAAGTCTGATCTGCCTGCTTATGAAGAAAACCTTTCATTTTGCTGCTCTTACTGGAAACCAACATTTATTTTTGTTTTAACTACATTATCTGTAGCGAATTCAGATTAAGTGCATCTGAAAACATTACCCAGAACTTGCATGTGGTGCTCTGGAATCAGTGCTATGATGGTCACAGTTGAATGTGTCAGCCYCCAAAAAGCACAGTGTTTCCTTGGGGTATGGTTACAAATCAAATTCACTGGCCTCTCCTTTTGAAAGAATTTCTGAGYGTTACAAATTGGCTTGAACTGATTTTTATTGTCATCATGAGCATTTCTTTCAGCAGCCTCAGCCCTTTCACGGCTGTTTGCATGTCACAACTACTGAGTCTGCTGTATTTCATATCAGAAGTGYCGTCAGTTCTGGTAAGTTAAAGGGCTTTCCCCAAAGTAGCCTGGTTTGAACTGGTCCTACTGCATCATGCCTTTTCCAGGGAAGCAGTTGGATCAAATGGCTCAGTCAGAGATGTTTAAAAAGGATTACAATAGGYTTACTCCTCATTTGTTGGCATAGTTACTCTTGTCCAGCTACTGRAGTAAGCCCAGATGAGCTAAACTTGTGCTCAGGTCAAGACAAACAACAGTTCTGTCAACCTTTTCTGCCTGAAAGCTGTGTTACAGACAAAAATAAGCTGTGGAGTGAACTCTATAGTTTTACTTTCTTTGTATTTGCAGAGTAAACCAACTCAGAATTGCAAGAATCTGTGAAGCTGGACCAAATGAAATTGCTCTGACATTCATTGATACAACCTTGTTCAAGCCTGTAGGAGTCTTAACCAGAAGGAAGATTTTCAAAATGTCAAGTATAAAGATGAGAGCAGAATGAGTGCACACTGACAGATAACTGCGTTATCTCTTGGTTTAGGCGCATAGGGGGATCACAGGACAAGAGGCCAACTGTGATGTTCTGGTGACACATGCAGGAGGGTTTTCTCTTGATGAAGAAAAGGTTAGTGAGCTMATTAATGTTCTTCCCTGTCTGTACTGCTGCAGCAGCAGCCTGAGGTACAGGCAGGCCTTCGTGGAGGGTTTTGGAGCTGTTAGTGATGCTCCAAAKGCCACGTTCACTTGCTGTGGGCTGCCCTGGTCTGTCAGGTTTCTCAAGTGTAAGGGGTGAAGAGAGAGAACATAGAACAAGAATAGTAATGATGTTAAAACATTGCCTTCATTCAGTTACYATAGAATTGATCGTTTAATGCCTACCATAGGTTTTGCAGAGGATGGGATCAGCAGAACCCTTATGTTCAGTCTCCTACTGGGGCTTGCAGGAAGGAGAAGGCAGCCCAGAGCCCAGAAGTGTAGCAGTTCTCTCTTGGAAGATGATTTTGGTGGTTCTGAGAATCCTCTGTCAATTGTCCCTGGCTCTGGACAGACTTCTGAGGGCTTCTTCAGTTTGTWGCATGAACCAACTTTCTTCTCCCTCTTAACTTAGCCTGATAAATCAGCTTTGACATAGAATATTTGGAGTACAAATGGCCTAAAAAATGTTAGTGGATAATGATCTCTTTTCCCTGGCATAGGATTAACAAACCCAGGCAAAATAGCCAAATGCTGTGCAGCTGTATCTAGACCGAAGAACACGAGCTCTTGCAACAACCTTCAGTGCAGAAATGAAATGAAATTTCCCTTAGAGTTTATTGATGTTTCCCATTATGACACAGTGCACGTGGTTCAATTAATTCAATAAAATTTTATATAAAACCAAAATGAACCTATAATTCTGCCAATAGCTGCCAACAATTAATATCACCTCTCCAGAAGGAAAGTSCCCTCAGTTTCATTCTTAATAATTCAGCCCCAGTAATCAGTATTTACCTTTATTTAATTTATCTGTATTGCCTCAGTGCCCCTTGATCAAAAACAGAGAATGCAACAACTTAAAAAATTATTTCTAATTTAATTATGTGCTTTTATAAAAGGATATTTCATATTGGTGATTTCTTTTGACAGGGGAARAAATATCACTCTGTAGCCTTTTAAGAAATGCAAGTATACAGACAGCAAATCTCTTAATTGTATTTTTCTTTTCACAAAATTTCATGTTTTGAGAATTGATGTGTAATCTTTTCATCTGAATATCATATTCTATTGTGAACATCTGGTTTATGTAGTCTTACCACAACATGCCCACAAGTCCTCAGAAAATATTAGAAGATCCCTATTGCCTTAGMAAACTTGGGGCAACTTACTAAGATTTTTGCTTCTAATTATAAATTAATAATTTTTTTCTTTATAAATGACCATAGCATTGTGGCCATCTGAAAGCAATAAAGAAATAATAAAGTCAGAAACTTCAATGAACTAATTTTGTCTTTRTAGGATAAATTTAAATTAGTTACAACCAGCTTTTTACTCTTTTTCATTTTCATGTCTGTTATGTAAAATTTCTTATAATGAAAGCTGCAGCTATATAAACTTTTTTGTCTACTGTTTGCTATAACTGTCTTGCTAGTAGTCTGTAATATAGTATTATTTCTGTTCTGTTTGTTTTCCAGTAAATGCTTAACTTGTAAAAAATAGAACATGAAAAATTATGAAAGAAAGAAAACCCAAAAATGACACCCAAACCCAGATAAGTCCAGGTGAGTTCTGCATAAGAAAGTTTCTAAGAATGCATGCTCATTTTTGCCCCTGACTCACTGGAGGTGATAAGGAGCTCAGAAASCTCCCTCTGTGTGCCAAAGCCAATGATGGATGACACCAGGGTGTCTCTATATCTTCCCTGAGACTCCAGAGTGCTGTCCTGGGCTCCTGGTGATTGTTCAAGTCTGCTGATTGTTCAGAGCTGACTGGAGCATGCTGAACATCCATTCTCTTCCTCTCCTCCTTCCCCAAGAGTAAAGGTGTTGAGAAGTAGCTGGTATTCATCTGGATTTTACCATAACATGGGCCAAGATATTAAACGGGTTTTTTGAAGCATTTCCAGAACCAATTATTTATATCTAGCTGGCAAAGTGAAAAAGTGAGTTGCAGATTGACTTTGATAAGAGAAAATAAATTATTTTCATGGTATTACTGATCTATTCCAGTACTGTAATGCTGGAAAACAGTGAGCAACGAACCCTGGAAGTTGCAGTTTTTGCTGCAGTTTCCAGCCCATTGCTACCAGCTCCAAACCAACATTTAAAGGCAAGAAAACCACTTTGTCCCACTGTCCAGTTTAGTGATAGAATAAGAGGGGTTGGAGGAAAAATCTTGTGCTGATCTTACCCCACCATCCCTGCTCTTCATAGTTCAGATGCTTCTATTATATATTGCAAAATGGTAAGGCATTTAAATGACTTGATAGACTGTAAAAAATTGTCTCTATCTGTTTTTGTGTGTGTCTCATCTCAAAATTATCTAACTTATTCTTAARGACCTCTGAAGGTAGGAATCCCCACACAGAGTTATATGCTACGTCCTGATTTTCCCCAATATTTTCCTTTTCACTGTCATTCAAATCTATAAATCAGAGTCATGAAAAAAGTAATCATGGGGGTTTGGGATTCCTTTTTCTATTAAGTGGAGCAACCCTATTTTTTTCAGCTTTTTCCCATATATGTTCTCTTCACTTATGTTTTTRTTTGCTGTTTCATCCACAGCCTCCTCACTTGTCCCACTTCTTTCCTGAAGTGTGCTCTCAGCGCTGGATGAGGGCTGCTGGACCTACATAAGCTGGAAGATGGATTGTCACTGTGTTTTTGTAATTTTACACCTTGTTGCTCTGCATTCCTCTTTCAAAGCAGATTGCCCTGATGGCATGCAGCTGGAAGAGTGAGGACAGCCTTTGTGTGCTCTGCTGAACCCAGCCAGTGTTTCCTCCCTCCTGTTCATTTCTTCACCAGAAGAGTCATGCAGGATATGAAAACTCTGAAATGTTTTGTGTGCAAATGTGAAATCCTGTGAAATATTACCCTGTATTCTCAGACCTTCATTTCTCCACTTTGTCATTCTGAACTGCCCCTTGCTCCAGCACAGTGGCAGAATTTCTCAAGATAACCTGTTCTGGAAATAATTTTTGTTCCATCACTCTACAGCTACTTATGATGATAAAGATGATGATATCACTTTTCTTGTAGCTTTGTTCAAAAACTCAAAATGCTTTTTTTTTTTTTTTTTTTTTTTTTTTTTTTTTTTTTTTTTTTTTTTTTTTT
>NW_026623344.1:312279-320092 GCF_030028575.1 Malurus melanocephalus
CCCTGTACATCCTAGCAGTCCTGTAGGTGTTCAGCTGAGCCTTTGGGGGAGCTGGCAATACAAAGCATTACCTCTTGGCCACAGGCTTCCTCTGGAAGATCTTAGCATGTCGCCTGTGCTGGGTTTGGGAAGTAGAGAGAGAAATCTTAATTAAGAGACACCATCCTGTCATTAGTTGTGCAAGATACTGTCTGAATTAGTGACATCTGCTCAGACAGAGGAGCCCTGAGTGTTCACTCTGAGAACTGAGCTCATGGGAGGCTCCACTGACACCCTGGCTACCTCAGGTTTAGTGCAAAATCTAAAAGTAGCATTTCTCAGTCTGTGCCCCAGCTGTCCTGTGGGTGTTTCTCATTTCCTCTGAATTCAGCTGCCCAGGAGCCCAGGGTCTCCAGTTGAAGCTACGTGACTAAATTCTCACTGTAGCCAGGRAACTCTCCAGAGGGTCATCCATCCTTTCTCAGCCACTGATCTCACTTCTGAACAAATTCTTCCCTGGACAAGCTTATTCTGTTTTCTTGGGCGCTGAAGAGACCTAAATTACTATGATTGAAACTGTTAATTTTAGGTGGGATTCACACAGGCTTATATTTGGGTTTATTCATATGTGAAATTATTGTACTTCATGGGGATATTAAAAGCCTAAATGGAGGTACTGAACAGACCCAGACTTGCCTTGCTTTTGGAAATGATCTGTGAAATGGCAATGTACAGAAAAGCCTTGTGGTAAAATAAACAGCTCATGCCTTCTACTATGCAAAAAGTTGTGTCCAATTAATGGAACAAGATGATATGGCTCTCCAGGGCAGAACAAGTTTGTAAAAATTATATTAGGTGACATTTGTTTTCTTTTTCCTTTGTAGGATTCTTCAGCCCACTAAAACAATGTTATTTTTGTGCAGTTCAGCTTTAAGAAGKTTGATTTGTTTGCAAGGGTTGAATTCTGTCCTGCACTGTGTATGTCAGAAGTTTCTTTCATCTGAAATTTACTTTATAAAATCGAATCCAATATCAGTTTGTTTTTTTTTTTTCAGGGAAAATATTTAATTCAAGCAGGAGTGATTTATGGATGATCAGAAGAAGAAGAAAATGGGTCATAAAAAAGGTGAAATAATGAGACTAAAATAATTCCTGCTCTTATGGGTTCAGCATAAAAATTTGTGCCAGTTATGTGGTGTCGTTACTGAATTGAAAGAAGAATTGTTTACTGAAAATCTGTGAACAAAAAGAGAGGTTTGGCTGTTGTTTTACATGGAAAAATGTTGCAACGTGCAAAAAGAGCTATATAAGTTCATAAATAAATTATTGTCTAAGAATTTTCATAACTCCATCTGATAGGAGTTTCATTTTTTATAGGTATTACTTTTTTTGGGTAATGGAAAAATATAAACATTTTTCTGAAATTTGGAAATAAGCTATGTTTTTCATCAGCTATCATTTATTAAAATACACTTTTTTAGACTTAGTTAAAGGGTGAATATGAAAATGTTGCTCATCTAACATTGAAATGTGCTGAGTAAAGTCATCKGAGCAGTCCCATCCCTATACATTATCAATGTTTTTAGATTTMTTTTATGGAATTTATCCTAGCAGGTAGTTGATCCCAGGAGAGAGATSAGAATCTTAAATGGGCAGAAAAATAAAGAAACGCTGTTCACATGAATAGTTATGAGAATTATGATGAGAGAAAGCTTTTAGCTACAAAAATTACATCTTGATTCCAATTTACTAAAAAAATTATACATGTTTCTTAAGGTATCCCTGAATTAACAYTTAATAGGCCAGATCACTCTTGTAAAGTTGAAAGTCTTGTAGAGACTATTTCACTTTCTTTTTTATTAGACTTTGTGTTCAAGGGATGCTAAGACTCCTGATCCATTTGAGTAGCCTGTGTCCATATGAACAGTGARTGATCAAAGATCTGAGTAATCAGATATCCAACTCATTCTCTCTAACTTGGCAAAATTGACCTCTGAGTGATGTGTGAGCCTTTCAAGYCTTAGTCTGGGGTATCTCAAATATAGAGTTTTCTCAATTTTCTTTTTCTCCCCTCTGGAAATTTTTTAAATAGTGTATACTCTGTATTTCCAGCCTGTTATATCCCATGGGATAATACTTGGTTTCTGTGCAATGAATTGAGGGTATTTAATGTGAACAACATAATTAAAGCCTGTGATCCTGTTTTTTTGTTTTTTTTTTCCTTAATGTTTCTGTATTTATATTCCTGCTCAGATGTTTCCTCTTTTCGGAATTCCTGAACCCTTCAGTTCCTTTCCCTCTTTCCTTTGAGAAGGAGAGTCTGACAGCTGTGATAGCAAAATCTTCAGACACACTGAGAACTTCTGGAACCTTGACARTGAAGTGCTGGGTCCAGCAGCTCTGTAATTGTCTGAATCCTCTGCACTGCACCTGCTGGGTTATCTCTGTCCTYGGAGACGCCTTCCAACTGAGGCTCTTTTTAAGAGCATTGGTAGAAGGATCATCATGGAAGCATTTGCTCRTCCTTTTGGTCACTTTATCGAGCTCAGAAAAGGGTTGGAAGAGGTTCAGGAAAATGCTGTCCCAGGAGCCTTTCTGGTTTGTGTCATGCTTGGCTGTGACTGTCCCCAGGCCTGATGCAGCAGTGGCACCAAAGATGGGATATGTTCATTGATCATCAGCTCTTCTTTSTTTTCCCATACAGCTCTGGGGGTAGTTCTTGTGAAGGCACAGTTTCTCACCAGCAAAAAAGCTTAATTAAAATCTGAAGTTTGATGCTTTTTGTTTGTATTTGTATCTTTCTGTATCTTTGAGTGTTTTGTAAAATTATTCTCCATTAGAATAATTTCTTCCTGTAAATTTGCCACTGCTYTAGTTTATCTAAGAAATCAGTCTAAGTTTATTGGATTACAAAAAATAACAGACTCTGGAGGCTTAAGGTTTTCCTGAATTGCCTCTTTTAGCACGTCATGACTAAACCCTGCCAAAACAGAGGAAAAGCACAAGGCAAGGAAGGCATTTTGCTCTTGTCTTCTACTACACAGCTCTACCACCAACATGSCAAAGTGTTTGAATGAGATGATTTTACAGACAAAGAACAGCTGGTAATAACTTAACTAGAAAGAGACAGGAAAACACCTCAAGTAGTTTGATCATAGGAAGGTTTTGCCTTTAGCTGGATTTATTTATTCTTTTACTTTTTGCATGTCTTTTGATGTTACCTTTCCTTCAGGTAACATGGTTGTTACAGTGTAATAAATCAAAGGTAATCATAACCTTTGATTACTGCAATTACCTCAAAAGAGAGATAATTTTGGTTTTCACCCTTAAATTAATCTCATGGGAATATTCATAATTCCCTATCCCTCTGAAATTTCTGTCTTATTGCACCATACACTGGAATATAGAATCTGGAGGCACTTTGTATCTTCCAATGTGGTAATGCCTCTTATTCTTTCCTCAGACCTGAAGATCCAGAGCCTTAAAAAGTCCCCAGAATGCTCCTTTCAAGACTAATAATCCACAGTAAGTAAAATACTTTTAAATGCATGTTTTTTTGATGTAATTAGGTATAACTATTGTTGGTCTTTTCAATGGCTTCCAGAAAACAGGGTGAAAATAAAGCTATGGGGAGTAAATCTTAAGCTTTTTAATGGTGATAATTATAGACAAGTGTAATTATGCTAAACTGTATACTTATTCTGAGAGGTACATCTGGAATAATGCAAGTACTGCTAAGTAGAGTGAAAATATGAAGGAAAAATTAAATAAGTGCATAAAGAAACTCTGAATGTTTGCTTTAGGCTATTAGCATGAATGGCTAAATCACAGGATATTTTAGAGTTAMAGAACAGAACAGATTTATTTGCATATTTCATACAAATACCAGTAGTCTCATTTACATAAATGTATGTATCTATTGAGTATAAATAGCAAAATCTCACAAACTGTATTTCATGCAGTGAACAGAGCACACCCTTGCACTAGGAATTCATCTGCAAGTTACTTCTAAAGCAGTTGTAGAGATTTAATGGTTTTGTGAATTTTTCACCTTTTTACTCTTTTTWWAAAAAAACTTGCMAACYGCTTAGTGATTTGAACTTTAAAAATAAAAATATTTCCTTTAAAACTTCCTACAATCAGTCCTGTTCTAAATTAATTCCTTTAATACCTGCAGCTGGACTCACTCTCCAGCTATTTCATTGAGTCTGCCCAGCCTGTACTTGCGCTGAGCTGTTCACCACCCCCTGTTTGAGGATGACCATCCAGCCAATTTCTTATCTACTGYGAGATCCATCCATCAAATCTGCATCTGTGCAGTTTGGAGACAAGGGTGCCATGAGGGACACTGTCAAATGCTTTGCAGAAATCCAAGCAGATGACAAGTCCAGGTAGATTTCTCTGCCCTCTGATAAGAAACAGGCCTTCTGCATGCCTTTTTATAAATACCTGATGTGAGCTTCCCAGCTTACCCAGAGGGCTGACAGGCCCAGATGCATCACAGAAGAGATACAGCCTTTAGATTCGAGGGAAAAAAACCTGGCTACCGTGTCCCTCTGTTAAGTATCAGCAATGCTCCAGCTCAGAGTCACGTGTAAATGTGGCTGTATGTAGGTTATCACCAGGGCTCAAACAAACTGATTCATTGTGCATCCCTGCCAGAGCCTATGAGAGATCATTGAATGTTTTGTTCCATTAATTTATTTTGAGGGTTTTTTTGTTTCCTTTTGGAAAAACTCTTTAGCTGTGTCTTACAGACAATTTAAAATGGTACACTTTATTCCAATGTCTACAGGCAGACCACTAAACTGACTAGCTAAAGCCTCTTCTCTTTCCAGTTTCTTGTTTAAGCTCTATCTTGACAATTTGAATGACTTTTTGTTTTCATTTTTTTTCCCAGGCCTCACACTAAAATGCTCTCCAGCTGAGTTATGCCCCTTAGTCATGGAATTCACACCCCAACCCCTGCACTGACGCAAAYGTTGGAGAGCAGCTCTGTGGAGGATAACCTAAGTGCTGCCTCCAGAGCTAAGTGTGCTGTCCTTGCTTGTTATTGTAACATTGATATACATATCTTCCTTTCCTCATCTGTTATACCCTAATGTCATTAGGACGAGCCTGCAGCAATTTTAAGAGCTGMCTGCCCAGCCTCTTTGACGTCATTGCAGAAAGGTCTCGGCTGCACACCCTGCATATACTGTCTGTGATATAGTGTATRAAAATCCATGTCAATGCTGGCTCTCGGGGAGCTCTGGAAATGATTCAGCTGTCTGGAATGGGCAGATGGCTGCTATCAAAGTTTTATTATCACCATCATTATTATTACAGTGGTTTGTGACACGTATTGAACTTTCAGGCTAGTGTTAAAGTTAAAGTATTTGAGCAATACTTTCTGAAACTCAAATCCCTCAAATCCTTTCCAATCTGACTCCAAAAAGCAGGAGCGGGTTTAAAGCTAATTAGACAGATTGCTTGGTTCCACTTCCAACTTTCAGAATAATTATCTGAAAATTCTTGTTCTCATGTAAACGCAACCGTTAACTATTTTTAATTGCTTTGATTTATTGCAGGACTTAAATTCAGTACATATTTAACGTTCAGCAGGGTGGAAAGAAAATCTGAGTCAGTTAAGGGTGCATATGGATTGAATTGTCTACTGAGTTTTTGCTCTTTGAAAAATCTTGTAGTCAACCTAGGCTACTGGGTACTGCCTGCTGGAGGCGTCCTCTGTGACTGAGCACACCGGGGAATTTCTAGGCAGACATCTTCTGTTTGCTTTTCCTTCACCATCAACCTCTTCCCCCACATTTAGAGATGTCTCAGGCAAGGTATCTTCAGGGCAAGCTTTCATTTATTAAGGGACAGTTTGTTTCATGCTTATCTACTCTGTGGTTTCATCTTGTCCAGTACATTGATAACATCCTGAACTCCCATTCAGAGTCAGAAACCCTGTAATGCCACCGAAATTGCTCTTCTAGCCTAGCGTGGGGCGTACATGCTGTTTCACAGAGGCAAAGGGAAAYAAAKTGACTTTTCATTCCTCCTTTTCCTAAGTATGGTTCTATTCCCTCTGCTGTAACAGAGTTCTGTATCCAGGTAAGTATGGCAGTAATTGTTGCTTTCTATTCCAGACACCCTCAGAGAATCCCTAATTGTTCTCTGTCATGCTACATTTAAGTGCTATGGAATCTCCTGAGAGATTTAAAATAACCTAATCACAAAATGAAGGCAGTTTAGTGAGCTTATGTCTGCCTTGTTTTCAGTTAATCTTCCCAGCAACCTGGAGCGTTTGTCCAGGAAGTTTGTCTGTATCCCCTGAAGTTTTTCTCAAACTCTACTCCCACCTGATAGCAGGAAAAAAATACATTTTGCTGACACTCTTTGTATACATTCTCTTGTCTCTCCCCACTAATTAACATGACAGAGAGTGGCACAGGGAGATGGAGTGAGCCATGTGGACTGAATTATACAGTGCTGAGGGTTCAATGTATGAATTACTAAGATCTGTAWCCTCTCTCCTATCACCCCACCTGGGATATTCAGCCTGACTTACATCTCTACCATGACAACTTCGAGGGTTGTGCAAGCATAAGCTACTTGTCAGATGTGGACCTGGCCTTGTTTCCAGAGCAAAATGAGGGAGTGAGGAAAGCTGCAACAAAACCAGTCAATGATGAGATGAAACAGCATAATTGACCTAAAAGGATAAATGAATTTATGTTGTGCAGTGTTGCCACTGGTTTGTTAATGACACCMAAGCTCGTTCACTCACAGCTGGTTTGGGAAACTCCTTGCCCATTTTTGGGACAGCCAGCTTTTGACACAGGGATCTGCACAGGCATGGCCAGCTTTCCACACCCACCCCCAGCTGCATGTCCACCTTTCCTTGTGGTCAAGACACATTTTTTGAGTTACAAGGAGAGTGACCTGAAGGAGACTTTCACATGCAAGATGTGATGTTAACCCCTGTTAACACATATACATATATATTTACAGTTACATACAGACAATGGCAGTACTATTCAACAAACAATGGTATTTACATATGGTTCTCCAACCATCCAGTGGTGGCTTTTGCTAGATTCCGTTCCCAGTTTTTGAAAGTCCCTCCGCCCAGTGCCTTCAAGGTGGTTTTCAGTGGCGTCCCTGGGTGGGCACGAACCACCAACCTTTCGGTTAACAGCCGAAGGTCCAATCCCTGCTCTCCTGAGTTCCAGCCCTCAGTCAGGATTCTTGATTGTTCATTCACCTCCAAAGGCTGCTGGGCTGGAACCAGGTCACACTGTGCAGGACAATCCAACTGTGAGCCTGGAGTCTACATGCTCTGAGTTAAGTGCGCTCTTGAAACAGGTTTGAGTTTGCATATTTTGCTATAGGACCAGAATCAGAGAAATTTGAACCAAAAAMCAGTTGAAGTTTTTAATCTGTTAGAATTTTTTTTCATGGAAATTCTGATAGAATGCTTCKTTCCTATTGCTTTAGAAAACAGTGGCACTTGGCTTATTTTATTCTCAGGTCTACCTACATACAGAAATTTCTGTAGCTTGAGAGAACATCTTAGCCACAGGCAAGAAGAARAAGCATTGGCCTCATAAAATTACATTATGATCTCTGAGTTTGGCTGGTGACCATGCTCAGAAGCCACGACAGGCAGGGCACAGGGTCAATTGTGAGGCACACCTTGTATTCTTGGGCCTGTTCATACAAAGAAAATAATTCCTTGATGAATGATGGAAATGTGTGTTCATGCACATGGGTTTAGTATCACAGAACCAGATGTGTGACAGGTGAGGCAGCATTTTAGGGAAGGGAATGGGAGAGCAGAGGGGAGGGA
>NW_026623344.1:320952-343753 GCF_030028575.1 Malurus melanocephalus
TGTAGGGAATGGTAGCATGTATAAGTTCTTAAACTACGTCAGTAGAATATGTAGTAGAATGCTGTTAATCCTTTTAGGCAATCCATCTATTTTGTTATTCTCACCTGTTATTCTCTTTTTTCTTCATTTCTCACAAAAGGTTTAATGTTGGATTTTCACATTTTACAAAAGATTTCACTAAGTGTATAACATGACAAATATGGGCAACCTACTGATGGGGCAACCTACTGATGGGGTAACCACAGGGAATGAGGTTCCAGACATTGTGGCAGAGCCTCTGCTGTGACAGCCGCAGAGTGAGTCTACAGATAGAAAGGTTTAGGTATAGAAAGGCTTTGCATCTAAAATGGTTTGGGCTTAGAAATTATTTTTAGACTGCTTATTGAAACAAAGCAAARTATTTAAAGAACCTGCCTAATTAATTATGACAAGAAGAGATGTTTTGAGTTTCCTATCTAAAATGTCAAACCTAAAAAATAGAAGAATCTTTGAGTCCTGGTTTATGGAAGAATTGTATAGATTTTTTAAATCAAGTTTGATTTAAATTCTCAGCCAAAATTACCTTATAACTATATGTGCAGGATCTTAGTTCTATCTTTTGAAGATGAATTCTTCAACTATCTAGAGACATTTTAGCAAACCTTATAAACTAGAAAATATTACAATGATGAATAATCAATGGTATTTCCATATGCTTTTAATGTTTATATTTCAATTGAATTTCTTTTT
Source organism: Malurus melanocephalus (assembly GCF_030028575.1). Lineage (NCBI taxonomy): Eukaryota > Metazoa > Chordata > Aves > Passeriformes > Maluridae > Malurus > Malurus melanocephalus. The sequence goes on from NW_026623344.1 coordinate 321,682, forward strand.
TTTTACAGTTCCCCAGATTTTTTCTCTTAAATTTCCCATTTTTTATTTTTCTTTCTGATTTAAGCAGCTCTTGAGAAGGTGCACAGAGGTATTCAGTTGCTGTTTCAGACCCTAGAGCAGAGCAAGCAGTACAGATAGGTACCTCCCTGGCATTTTTGGCACACACAGCAGCACCTGTGTGTCTGCAATTTGCTTCTTGACTTATCAACATAAATTTTGATCCTCAGTTAATGATCCCTGGATTCTGGTAGTACTACATGTGTCCCATTCAGCCTCATCCTTGCTGGGATTATGGTAACCTCTGGCAGAGGAGCAAGTGGGAGGCTGGGAGTGATGACTGCTGYAGCTGTCCCAATGCCAAATGTGATGCAAGGGGTTGAAGTTGGTTTGAGAACATCTGTGAGCTGCACTTGAGGAAATGACAGCTCTGCAGGTATCTGCTAAGAAGCACAACTAAAAGCACATTGCTTCCCTGGGGAGTCCTAAAGGAGATTTTTTTTTGGTCATATGATATTATTTAATTTAATAAAATAGGCTAAAGCAGAAAAGACCTGTCATGATTTAACATCAGACAGCAAGTAAGAACCACACAGCTGCTTGCTCAGTCCTTCCCAGTGGGATAGGGGAGAGAACTGGAATGGTAAAAGTGAGAAAACTCATGGATTTAGGAGTTAAAGCAAATGCTGTGCACGCAAGGAAAGCAAAACAAGGAATTCTTTCCCTGCATCCCAAGGGCAGGCAGGTGTTCAGCAATGTCCAGGAGAGCAGGGCTCCATCACGTGTAATGGTTACTTGGGGAGACAAAAGGCATCACTCTGAACATCCCCTTTTCTCCTTCTACCCCCAGCTTTATAGACTGAGCATGATGGTCTGGGACATCCCTGGGGTCAGCTGTCCTGGTTGTGTCCTCTCACAACTCCCTATGGATCCCCCACCCCACAAGAGCTGAGACATCACTGTGATACCAGCACTGCATTCCAAAACTAGGGTGAGYGGCCTAAAGAAAACCCCTCATTTTCATAACTGCGTGAAACTAAAGGTAAGACAGACTTAACAAGATTTGCCCTAGCTGTATGCTTTTCTCCTAAGTAGCTTTTAAAAAAAAGGTAATGGAATATGGGCAGAGACGTAGAACAAAAAATGCCTTTTTTACTTTCCATTTCCTTTCCCCCTTTCTGATAAAACTGCTGAACTTTGCATGTAGCTGGTCTTTCTACAGGCAAACAGATTGCAGTACAAATAACTTAATGTAAACACAAAATATTAGGGAAAACTGGCCCTTCTGTAAATTCATTTCATACTCTGTCCAGAGAACATGCCAGGTACCTCTGCGTTTTGCCACGTGGAGGAAATCTGGAGCCTTTCCCCTCTCAGTAGCCTGATGYTCTTTGTTCCCCATTCTCCATGTTCCCCTATTTACAATTGCCCTGCCCCACTGCTGCTAGACCAGGCTTTAAGTGGGAGGGAATCTCTGATCAGCCCTCCCTATACCTTTTGCTGTGCCCTGCAGCCCTGGTGGGTCTGGAAAGGTTTATGGCTTTGATTTGTTTACACAACTCCAATGTGAAGATTRCTCTGTGAAAGTTCTCAGAGTGTCCTGAGCGAAAGCAGGAGCTCAGCTCCTCCTTCAGGACCCTTGATAATTGATGCTCTTTGGAAGAAAAGTGGTGGTGTTTTATTTTCCTGTAGGCTATCTGGGAAAGTCTTACTTTCTCATAGTAAATATCAGAGCACCTTTCATTTTTGACCACTGAGGTGGCTTACTGACAGGGCTACGGTTTCTGGTGTATGTAGGAAATTCAGGCTGAAACTCATAAGCTGCCCATTTCACTGTTATTACAGAAATAAATTTAAATAATATATATCTGTTCCAAATAAGTTGCATACTTATGCTCTTGCCTTGCTTTACTGCAGCATCTGGGATTCATCAAATTATTATACAGCTGGTTAGATGTAAAATACATTTGTGTACTCAGTGCCTGTGTTTTCTGTTTCTGTGAACTGATGGTGTTTTATTTTCTCTTTGTTTCAAATAAGCAAATTTTTAATACTCTATATTTGGATTGGATGGGCAGCTGAGTGTGGTAACTACCATCATCCTAACCAAATTTCTGTTACGGAGAGAATAAAATAGGGAAGGACTGGAGAGAATTAAATTACATTTTATAAAGTGAATGTCTTGTTAATTTGAGACATTATAAGAAGGAATGGATAATGTAACTCCTTATAGGTATAAATAGATATGCAAAGACAAATTAACATTGTTCTGTTTCTCTGTTATTGGAAAGAAATCTTATTAATGTTTCAAAGGATAACACCATGAGTTTTAATGTTCCAGCTCAATTACAACTAATTTTTAATCCTTTTTTCGTTTCATAGAGGAGTTAATTGTAGAGACACTTGATCTCAGGAGCTGAACCAGTTGTGATCAGGGCAGCAGAGACTTGTACGGCTTCAACCCGCCTGCCCTCCCTCAGGCTGAGGGCAATACATCAACACTGCTAATGCCAACTTCCATGACCTCAATATTCAGTGATGTTTTTCTTASAGTCTTGCCGTTTTTCAATCCCATAATTTTTTGAAGCCCTGATCATAATTTTGGAATAGCTGAGTTTAGCAAAATGGATTTTCACCAGGCATAGTGATTATAGAATATTTCTGAGGTCCGAATTGTTTTGACAACAGAGGAAAGGTTTCCTTGTTTTCTGCTTCTTACRATGCTTAGAACACTGACAGTCTTTCCTAGAGCAATTCAGGTGTTCTGGTCAAGRGATAAATAAAAAATCCCTTCACACTGTCTGCAGTACCAAATATTCTACTTGTCTTTGTATTCATGAAACAATTCTGATGTCTCTCTGCTGGTGGGAGAGTTAAGGTTGCTTTCACCAWTTTTGAGGTTCATGAAACAATGCCCTGTCAATTTTGCTTCATTGACTCTTAGATTGATAATATTGTTTTAGAGTAGTGTGGTAAGGAAACCTATTAAGGTTTATGATAAAGGATATGTTCACCATCAAGAAAATTATGGAGTTTAAGGGAGTCTTAGATGAGCTCAGCAGGCAGAACCTCAACTCCGAAAGGCAGCTTGCTGTGGGATCACATGCCATTTGTGCTGTGATGTGTTTGTTGACAAATGTGACATAAAGAAATTTAGGAGGAAAAAGAAACCACGTTTTCTTAAAGTGTTTTAGATCACTTTGCGGTCTAACCACATGCTCAAAAACTTCCTGAGCTGGAAACAGTCTCCAGATGACCTACAGGCTTTAAAACTTACCAAAACAAAAAGTTCTCTACCACAAAAGCATTCCGATGGTTGTACTCTGGTGGAAAACGGTTTCTCATCATATGCTTTAATACTGAAAAATGCTCTGGTTCCTTGTCACCTTTTCTTCTTCTGCTGAAAAAATGAACTTGTTTTAGTTTAGCATAGTTTTTGGCTTATGGGATGGCTTTGTATACACAGCAATACATTGGGGCATMCTGTAAAACTTCTTGGTAACTTGCCAAATTATCTCCAATGTCAGGCAGACACCACTGTTTCTCTTGGCATCAGTTTCAAYAGCATTTAAACAGCACAATGCACATTTGTAGTATCTCTTTTGTAGAAAGAGCAGTTTCACTGAAAAACTTTAATCTACTGTGAATTTAGGGAATAAGTGACCAGCATGTCTGATAGTAATTTCAATTTAACACCATTTGACAATTTAACACCATTTGGGCCTTTGAACTGGAGATTTATCATTGATGCTGACACAGGCAGAGGTTTCTTCTGATCTTTGACACCTATGCTTTCTTTTACAAGCTTCTACACTATGGCACTTCCACCACGAAAGATACCACTTTGGATTTGGGGTTTCTTTGAACATGTTGGATTGTGCAGGCTGTARTTCTCCTCTATACCCTTGTGCCTGCTGTAGTCAGATGTAAAGRCACCTCATTTAGATTTACCTACTTTAAACCACTTCCCTTGGCACTGTTGTCTAGAGCTCTGCACAGCCTGCAGCGAATGCTGGAGAAACTGTGCTCTCAGGAATATTGATACTGGGAGTACTGGTCTCAACCCATTTTGGGAATGTCAGCTATTCACACCTTTCAGTACAGGCTAATGTGCCCCTAACTATCCAAACCTTTATYGGAATGCAAGGTAACCTTTGGAGCTCGATTCTTTAGTTCTCCCAGCTCTCTCTTGGCAGACCCTAAATGGGATGCTTGTCATGTGTGTATGAACTGATGGAATATTAAAGCAGGACTAAATGATCACACTTTAAGCATTTCAATCTTGTTATTGTAAAMGTATTCCTTGGTTATAAGTACACTTGAGCAGCTTGTGCAACCAATTAAGCTTAAATAGGCACAATTCTTCAAGGTTTGTGCTCACATCTGCTGTGAACTGCAGCCCTTATCTCTTTCTTTCCAAGTTGGTCTTGTATTCTCATCTGAGAAGTGAAATATTCTTCAGTCTAGGTCCCTCCAATCACAAGCATAATGAATATATTTTTGCCAGCTGGTCAGGGTTCATTCTGAAAGTCTCTCTCTCCTGATCAATAGACTTAATCATTCTGAAAGATTTACCTTTATGTGTTTGAAAGGTATTTATTTATCTCAGTTTTTTATCAACTCCTAGAAATAAAACTTTTTATTTTTCAAAACGTGGGGGTTAAACTAAAAATTTATCAGAGAGACTTCAGCTTTTCTATGTAATTTATCATTAATAATTTAAAATAGAAAAAAAACACAATAACTTTGAAAGTCACAAAGGAGACAACTATTTTTCAATCTTTTTCAGCTATCTGAACTTCTAAAATTTTGGTTGATGGTRAAGGTAGAAACCTGAAGAACTTAGACCAATTATTTGTATTTGTTTTGTATGCCTTAGAAATATTCTGTAGACAGTCACCATTGAATATAAATGTGTTAAAACTGAGAGGTCATGTTCTTGGGGTTCATATTTATTTTTTCAGGAGTCAGCCCTTGCTTTTCGGTGTTGCTGGGTGCTGCCTTTACTTCATTAAAGCTGAGTTACATCTGTAGAACTCCCTTCTAGGAGATATTAAACACCATTATTAGAGAAACACTGGTATAAGTCTAAATATATTAAAYATTAAGCATAAAGCAAGCAAAACTTAACTCAAGATTTGACAAAAATTTAGTGGTAGGGCAAACTGTACCTGACATGTTTAGTTCTTACACCTGCAATCCTTCAAGATGTTGTGAGGATTTTTTTTAGGCCCTCTTCAGATACTTACAGGCAAAACTTTGTGGGATTGTTCCTGAACTATCACTTGTTTCCTTTTGGAAGCAACAAATACATTCAAAATATAGGASTAATATTAATACCTTTTCTATATTTCCAATTTCCTTGAATTTTATAYCAGTTCTGATCAGCTGTACTGTTAGGTCCACTAAAAGTTGGACTCTAAGGTCTGAGGAAAGAACATTCCTTCAGTACAAACTTAATCTGCTCCCAGCTTCCCTGATTCTCAGATCTATTGCACTTAACACCTCTGTGGTTCTGCTGACGTCATTGCCTGAACTTTGTGGTGTGTTTTTTATACACTTTGTTATAAAAACACAATAGAGGTTTGTGTTGGTTTAGAATTAAGTGTACAATTAACTGTTCTTTCCAACAAGATAAACAATACTGATTAACTATTTCTTTCTGTGTAAATTCCTGTAAGTAATTCCTGTTCCTTTGTGCTGTGTAATAAGTCAGCCTGAATACCCAGAGAAAATAGAGTAAGTAACCATGTCCAGTCTTCCACTTTCCATTTTTTTTTTTTTAAATGAAAAATGTGGTAAGTGAATAAGAGGCTACTTTTTCAAACTCAATCTTTTTAGGATATTATTTCACTAGGCAAATTCTATGCTATTAGGGAATGAATGGACAAATGTRTTGGCAGCAACCCAGTTTGCCAGACTGGTCTGAGTAAGAATTTCTGTGCTAACTATCCTGATTTAATGCTACAAGTTTACATTTTCCTACCCAGAAATCTATAGATCCTTACAGTCTGTTGCTTTTATCTCATCTCAGAAAATCCATGAAAATGGAAGATGTATCTCTTCCTGCAGTCTCTGTTTGGCATATATGCAAACAAATATCTTAGGAAAATTACTAGTTCCATTACAAACATTTTATACTGCAGAGCTCTTGTGCCTTACTGTCATTTGATTTTTGTTTTTGACAAAGCAGAGGTTAAGGTTTAGTGCTTATTTCCTTTGCGAACTGATGAGTAGTACATGTGGTTTTGTATGGCTTTGTGTAAATCAAATCAGTACAACGCTAATGAGATCCTTGAGCACTATTCCCTTCTCTCATTGTGACTCCTCTYTTTCCTGTGTGCTTGATTTTTATGGCATGGAATTATAGGATGTGAAATGTGAAGTGGATATGTGAGTTTTGGTAGTCCTCAAAGGCCATGGAATGACTGATACAGAGCTTGCTCTCCTTGATCTAAACGTCCCAAAACCTTGCCATACACTGTTTTTTTTTTATTTTCATATGCCTCTCTTTCTTATGCCAYTGATATTCGTACCAGAGAACCTCCAATGGAAAAAAAAAAAAAAAGCATAATTTATCATCTCTTCCACTTTTTATTGTAGCAAGACCAAATGTGATTTTTCTGTAAGCTAAAGAGAATTTGGATAGCCCTTTTCAATTTGCCATTGATTTCAAGGGAGATAAGGCCTTAAACTGAATCCACCACCGACCTGAGACTTCTGAATTATAACACATGCCCTCCAGCAGATCAGGGGTCAAACACACGCCTGTGCAGTGGTCATTTGCCATGACCTTTCAGAGATAATCAAGCAAGGCCATCAGCCAGCTTCCTCAGCTTTCATGGCTGCATCCCATCAGATCCCAYGGACTTGTATGTTCCCAGTCTAAGTGTTTCCTAACCTTGCTCTCCTCAACTGAGGGCAAGTCCTTCTCCCTCCAAAAATAAGTCCATTAAAAGCAAGATAGAGTAGCATCCTGCCCTCATTATTAAGCCCTTTGATTTTAATCTTATGGGGCATTTTTTTTTTTTTTTCCCACGATCGTAGAAGGTGCTGAGCATCCAAAATTCCACTGCCAGTTTCTTGGCCTCTGAGTTCTCAACAGCATTTCACAGGATCAACCTYTCCAGAATCACTTATGAATTTCGTGTGTAAACTTGAGGAATGAATCTTGGAGATATGACATACATTCTGTTTGTTATTTTAGGTCACTTTATACTTGATCTGATCTTCARTGTCAGTGTTCTTGTCTCTTTCTTAAGATAAACAAATTTGTATCTTTCTTTGGCCAGGACATCACGTCTCAAAAGTATGTGTGACAGAGCTGCAGTTTACATTTCATCTTCTCTAACAGTTGGTTCTGACAGCTGCTAGGAAAGGAGCAGAGTGTTGTTCTCTGCCTGGATTTATGACTGTGACATCATTTCTGTGATTCCTTCTTGCAGCAATGTCCTGGGAAAGTTTTTATCTGACATGGGTAGGTGATAACACAGTGGTCACACCAATGTGAAAAAATGGTGATGTTCCATTATGTTAATGTTCATTTACCACTAACAGAATTTGAAAGCTATTGCCTTCCCTCCACACAGGGTTTGTGCTCTCTACCAAGAACCTTCTCACTGAGGGATGTTCTTTCACTATTCCCAAATATCCACACCAGGCCTTTAATGGAAAAATGCATATGGCTGAACATATTTATATTGCCATTTTTGTGACCTTTTTGTGGAGTGTTTTGATAATCTTCTCTCATTTTCRGGCCACAAATTATCACTTTCTCAAGTTTTCCGTTGTTTGGATCCCATGGACCAAAAATTTAAGCTAAAATCTTGGTCAGTGAACAGAATTTCTGGTGAGAAATGCAAAATTGTAGAAATTCCCCAAATGAAAACAAGTCTACAAATGTCCACATTTCATTGTGATTTGTTTTTTTTTAACATAGTATTGTATGTAATATAATATTATTTAAGCAAGTGGGAGCATAAAAGGGACCAAAATTACAGAGTTCAAACCATGTGCTTTCTTTAGGAAGGCCAAATAGGGATACCAAGCCATAAGAAACTGTAAGATTTCATTTGAAATTTTTTTCCTGTTGAAAGTGTACTAGACTTGGATGTTAATTTTAGTAATTTCTCCCRGGCAAACTGATCCTTTTTTAATGGTCATTACTGTTTTTTCATTAGCAGCATTTGCAGAGGTTTTTGCGTTATTTTTCTGTGTTCTGATAGGCAAGCAAGAAAATTTAGGAAAAACTGTATTTACAAGGAGTTTCATCCTGACTCTGTAGCCTGACCTTTCCATCTCCTCTCAACTTTTAAAATAAATTCTATGTCTGTTAACAGAGCTATTTTCTCTGGAACGCTCCACTGGGAAGAGCCGGCAATCTAAACAAAAGAGAGAAAAAGGGTAGAGATGTTAATGTCTTTATAATTTTGCTAATGGAGTTATGATAAACACAYAAAAGTCACTGATTAATCCTGGGACAGAGCCAGAAACTGAACCCCCTGACCCAGTCCCTGGGTGCAGCACAATGATATCCTCTTTTATCACAGCTTTGCCATAGGTGGCAGTGAGTGAGAGGCAGTAAAACCTCAACAATTGGCTGTTTATTTCCTTATGATAGTTTACACCTTACACCTGCAGCACCAGCACTGAAATACACTTATGGTCACCACATTGAATAAAACCATTGTCCCAGGCACAATCCCATTTAGAAACATTTAATKTCATTATTGAGACACTTTCATGACATGGCACCATTTTTTAAAAAACACTATAAATATTCCTGGTCCTGGTATGAGAAAAGTAGTTAATGAAATGCTGACCCCTACTTCAAATTGTAAATAGGTTTATTTCTCTACTACAGAAAGATGCCATTGTAGCAAAGCAAAGGAACTTCCTTCTATTATTTGTAAACTGCAGGAGGCTAAACAATCTATTGCATTATAAACAGCACTCTCACACACAGATATTCACATACACTGCAAAAGAATTCATGCTTTGTCTGGAGGGAAATMARGTCCCAGAGGTAGTTTCTGGACTGTGTGGGAAATAATGCCTCCTGCAGAAAATTTATAGCTATGATTGTTTAATTGAAATGAAAAATATAGTGTTAAATGCTTTTAACAAAARTATYCAGTTGTTTCATGTTTTTCAGCTGACTCTTACCACTGCCAGTTTATAGAAATTATAAATCCTGGACAGAGTCTCAGGTCACTTCACAGGARCTAGATTGACTAATTTCAATATAATGTTTTGGTCACATCATAAAATTATTCATTTAATATGCATTTAATTTGAACTTACTGCWGGCCTACACTGAAAATAATAGAGTTTATACCAAAGTTCATAAAACGTCATTTGGGAATARCATTAGYAGAYACTATAARTGTTTATTTCAGTGTGTGACTGKCAGTAAGGGCTGTCTGARAAGCAGATTATTTGTCTTGAGAAGGGTCTTTTCCACCTGTATTTAGATGAAAGTGAATGTTATAGGTGTGACAAGCAAACAGGCAAAAGCCTGTCACTGCAGATCCCCAGGCATCTGCTCAGCTCCTGTCCTGGGCTGATAGTGGCAGCCTCCTCACATGACCTCGCTGTGGCCGGGCTGGAGGCTTCAAATTGATCAGACATGATGATAGTTACGAGGCTCTTGCATGCGGTTCCCTGCAGGAACTGCCCTCGGCAGGTTCTGTCTAATGAGTTTTCTCATCTGTTGGGATGAATTTGCAGTACAGATAAGCATCAGGCTCATCTGCATAGAAAAGGGACAACTCTGAAACAAAATTCAAGTTTCTACTCAATTTCTTTAATCAGAACTGAGCTTGATTTATTTTGGTTTTTTTTAATGAAAAGCACAAAGTGTGGTTTCCCAACCTGACTGCTCTCTGGATAAAAAAAAAAAAAAAAAAAAAGAAAAAAGGAATAATCCTTTATGACATGTCTTTTTCTCTGCTTATCTCAGCATGCTTATCCTTTGCATGCTTTCAGGGAGGTGTGTTAAACCCCCATGGTCTTACCTTTACTGTCCTTCGCCTTCCCAGCTGTTCTTCCCTTCTGAGATCTCTGATAATGTTCCTTTGGAGTTGGGGGGATTATCAGCAGGTGCACAATTTCACCATTTCCCTTTTGCTTCAGCTTCTGTGTCAGTAAAAGGAGCATAAAGACAGTGTGCCTGTTCCACAGCAGCAGTGAGCCAAAGCTCATGCTTATAAARCACGTTAAGCTGGGTACATGCTAATGTCAGATAAGGGTAGGTTAGTGATTGTTATTTCTTTGGCTTAATTGATAATAGGAATAATTGAAGGTGAAGATAAAATTTAACCCTTTGGACTTATGTAGATTTGAGAGGCTGTGCTGTATTCATCCATTGACTCTGATGAGGTGAATTTTATCCATCAGGAGAAAAGAATTGATCCCAGCAGTAACACTGAAGAAGACTCTTGTGATAATGCAGGGGAAAAAAAAAAGTCATGTATGCCCTTTAGGTGCCTTGTCCTTTTCTCTTTAAGTCTGAATCCACTTTTCCTTTACATAAGACTGTCATTAAACAGTGAAAAGCTCAAGGCACTTGTGGTCTTGCAGTCACCATTTAAGGGATGTTGGGAGTCAGAGACAAACCCTAAATTGCTTGTCTAGTGACAAGCCAAAGCTGTCATTCACTGCATGGGGTTTGGACCAGATAAGGGGCTTATATTAACCCTCTACTTGCAGAGATTCCTCATAGTATGTTTTTTTTAAAATGCATTTAAATCCCTTACTATTAACTAGTGATACCCAGAACAACTTTTTTTTTGTTGGGCTTGGAGGAGAGCTGAGAACTGTAGATGAATAATGGAGATACAACCAGGTATTTCCCAGCAAAATATCTATCCATCTATAGCTATTCAACTTCTCCTGTTTAGTTAAACTAATAATTTAAAGATAACCATCAGGCATTTTTCAGCAAACCCCTTGCTGAAACAATTGCATGTTTCTTAGCTTCCAAAAGCTTCCACAAAAGTCAGCAGATTTATGATTTAAAGAAAAACACCCTATCACATTCAACAGCTTGTAAAARCAAACTTCCTCTCCGGTTAGACGTCCCCTGCTCACGGTGTAACATTTTTAAAGGGCAATTGCTGGATAGGAACTTTGTAAATGTTTGGTTGAAGGTTTCTTATTGTCTCAGTGAAGTGCCCACGCTGAGTGTGTATTTCTGTTTGCTCCCGCGGCGCAGTGGAGCTGCATTTGCCCACAGCACTAAGTGCAGCTCAGCAAACAGGCTGTGAAAAAAAGCTGACCTTTAGCAAGGAGGAAATAATCCTCAGCCTTGAACACACAGGAGCTTCTGTAGAAATTCGTCATCACTTCTCTAGGAAGGGAGTAATCTATCAACAAATAAAGCTAATACAAAATAGCATTGCTTTCCCAGTTCATTATGATATTATGAGTCTTAACATTTAGGGTAATGCAAACCGAAGGTCTTGTACTTAATATTTATTAGCTCTTCAATGCTAGTAGCAGACCTGTCAAGTAAACATGTCCAGGCCTTTTGGAGATGGACTGTGCTTCTGAGAACTGGTCAACACCTCATGGGGTCACAGCTCTCCCCACGCGCCACTCTTGGGCTTGAGAAGGGTGACTGTGAGGAGATCTGGAAAAGGGGCAGGTTTTTTTCTCCCCAGGAAACAAATTTAGCCTCCCAGGTAGGAGTATTGCCACAATTCTCTTGTTTTTTTTACTTGCTGACTGAAAGTGATATGAGGAAAATATAGCACTAGAGACAACCCAGCATCTGGTTAAAGTTAGTGTGTAAAGTTAATAGGGTCTTCACCACCTTCTGGCTCTTCCTTATTTAAACTAAAAAAAAAAAAAAAAAAAAAAAAAAGAATAAAAGAAAAGAAAAAATATGTGCTTTTTTCCTTACTTAGTTATTCTCCATTTTCCTAATGCATGTATTTCACAGTTATGGTCCCAATATCTCCCTGCCCCTTGGGGAACTGAGTCCACTTCAGTCAGAATATGGCAGCAACATTTGAACTTGCTCATATGGACTGGCTAAAAATAACAGTGAAATCCATAATGCTTTCAGTTGCTTAGCAAACCATAGCCCATATAATGCTGCATTCTACTTAGCAATATAACCACAGGAAAATCAGGAAGCTGGGAGATCTTTTAGAAAACATAACTGGACTCTAACTTATTCTCTGAGGTACCTTTAAAAATTCAGTTATGTAATAAATGTGGTCAGGAATTATTTGCTGAAATGGTTTATGTGTGTGTTGGAAAGTGGCACTTCATCAGAACCACAACTTTTTTTCCTTTTTCTGAAATATTATTCCAGTTTCAATAAAACTTTCAACAACACAGATATTTTAAGTCTAAGGCAGAATTTGGTGGAACTGGAACTGGGGCTGTTGTCTGGGAATGTCTGTCCAGGAAAAGTTTCTAGTCCAGGAGATGTGATAACAGAAGCAAATTAATTCACGTGGCCCATAATTCAAATTTAACTGRAAATTAAAAGACAGTGTGTAGCAGTGGGAAGAAAAATGTAATGGAACAGGTTTCCAATTGAAATAGCAAAAATCCTCATCTGATAAGGCACAGATTCTTGTTTAGTTAACACAGAGCTTCATGAACTTTTATTTATGAAAGAGATCGTGTGTGTGATTCTAACTGCAGAGAGGGAAAGGGAGACATGGGCAGGYCCATTCTGTTCTTGTATCTTTGAAAAGCCTTCTAAATTCTTGTCTTCATCTTGCTGCCATATGGTATCAGRTTTTGAACTTAAGGTGAGATGGAATAATAAAATTGTTCTCTTCACAAATTTGTAAGCTCTGGCTTTATAAAAGCATTGAATTAGTTGCTYAAATGGCATCTAAGTCATACCATCTAACTTTTGTGCATTTTCATGCGGTTGCATTCCTTTTTATTCTTGCTTATCTCAATGTGTCAAAGTCCAGGGGCAGGGAAAATGTGACAAAGAGCTGATGTGAGAGACAGAAATTATAAACATAAGAATCCTAAAATGCTTAGAATGGTCTTCATCAGCAAAATATTCTTTAGTTTATCTTTTTTATCTGTTTGTTTCTGGTCTGAAATACCTGCAAAATTTTAAAAAGCAATGCAATGCATTTTCACCAGGGGAATCTGTGGAAACCTTGAAAGGCACAACTAGAAGTGCAGTAAAGCATATTATATTCTCTTTCTGTTCCTTTAAAATAAAACACAGAACTAAGAACATGATATTTATATATTGCACAATGTTAGAAAAGAATAAAAAACTTGGTGTTCATAAAAAAATCAAATTTATGTTTGGAAAAGTTATGGTATGCTGGGTCCCAGTGAACGTAATTGTCCTCACAAGGTCAAAGTTGAATCTAAAATCAAATTTCAGGTCCAGCAATTTTAGGCTTCTAAGAGAACATCAAATCATTTAAATTTTAAGAGGGTAATAGAAGATGGCAGATTGTTTGTTCTGTATTCTCAAAAAGCAAYAATCCCCTGAGAAATGTGGGACTTTAAAACAATATAGCCTTTTCTGACAGTGCTGTATTAAATGRAGAACCTATTTTCAAACTGATGGAGAAAAATATGAAGAAAAGGTGATTTACACTGTGATGTATCAGTCCCATAATTGACAGTGGTAGCACTCAGCACTAAGAAAATATGTTTAATCCTATATTAATATGGGGTAGCATGAATCCTACTTAAAAACTTACTGGATGAAGCTGCAGCTGTTTATTTCTAAATTTGTTTGTTTCCTGAATGTTGCAGAACCCTCCCTGCTGACAAGAGGAAAGGGATGTGTGTGAGAGAAAAGTCCAGCGAGAGAGAATCATCAAGGCACCTCATCTGGAGCTCRGAGACCTGTGCTCAATTTTCACCTCTGACAAAGCTGAGCAATTTGCTTCTCCTTGGATCGCATCTGCAGTTAGAAAATGAGCCCTGTCCTGAGCAGAGGTGTTGAAAGATGACATTAATCTTGGTGGGGTGCTCAGACATGGCACACTGAGTACCTGGACAGAGAACTGACAGCCAGGACTGGGCAAATTACAAATTACTGAYTGCTTGCTGTCAGCTCAGGCTTTTGTGGATTGCTTTGTGACCTGTTGTGTGGGAGGACACCAAATACACACGTCAGCAATGAACTGTGTGACTGTAAAATATGGATTTGTCTGTGACAGAGCCATGCTAGAATGGTAAAGAGAAGCTTCATTTTGCTGCTCTGTTACTTTTCTTCACACAGCGAGGTAAATGTCGGCTACATGAAGATTTGCATAATTTTGTGCAGAGGCAAATGGGAAGAAAAGTCTGAAGAATTCTGTCAAGAGTCCTATTCACGATGTGAACTCTCCCAAAAAAATTCATAGTGGGATATAATAAAAGATAGATTTCCTCATAAAATACCTGATCCAGCCTTTATTTACCTGCTTACAACCAGGACTGGCCCTAGTATCACTTTCCTTTTAAGGAAATCTATTGTGTACATTGTCTTGAGTGGGTGCCCACAGAGTTTCTGTATTTTTGCCATATGATAGCATAAGAGTTATTTAATTAAGGACCTTGTAGGTGTTCCTGTTCCCCAGGAAAAAAAATCCCCGGACTTAGAGCAACACGTAATCATGCTTCTGAAAGGTCCTTGTGTTTTTTAAAAGGTAAACGGTAACAAAAGTAAAGAACCCAAAAATGCCAGATCTGGGGGTACATACAGAACTCTTGCTGCAACATAGGAAAACTGAAATACCATTTTTGTGCTAAACATTAACAGCAGTCCCACAGTTACTGTTACTCTGAGATGTTGACAATGTGAATGCAGAGGTAAGTGATATCTGTGTTTCAGCCGTTCGGGCTTTTGACCTTTTCAATATTTGTTTGCCATTTCATTCTCTCTCCTATAACCCGGAGATTTATGGCCGAGCAAACTTATTAATCCTAACAACCATATTTTCRTTTGGAAGCTGGACTGACTGTCAATAAACATCAAAAGGACTCCCTGGCTTTCAGGGGACACCTGTGGAAAGAGAAGGTTCGTGCGTCACATGGCATTGCTGGAGTGGAACGCGTTTATTGCGCTGCAGTTATCACTGGGCAGCCGGGCAGGGCTCCTCGTGCTCTGGGGAGCAGGAGAAAACCTCCTAAAGGGTTTTTGTGTGTGTGTGTGTTCTTGGCATGCTGTTCAGTAAGGTCTTCATCYTTTTTATTAATCAAAAGCAAGTTTTAGAGCTGGGTCTGCAGCTCCTGCAAARACAAAGAGTCTTTGCAAAGTTGAGTGGAGCTGATTTTGGTGAATAAGCTTCACGCCAYGGACCCAGGCCAAAGCCCATTAAAGTCAACTGTGATCTTTCYACTGACTTCTGTGTGTTTTGCCTCACATCCTTGGGGCAAAATGCTGCCAATGTGAGTGACATGAATGTATTTTGCCCACAATTAATTAAAATTAATTGKATTCATGAAACTACTCATTAGATCAAAATGGTAATCAATATGAGAGTGATGGATTTGCAGTGAATGTTGTCATTACCACTACATAGTCCGCCTATTACATTTATTCCTTGGCCTTTTTGTTATTTTATGATCAAGAAGTAACAGTTTTATTTTGTGAGTATCCTGCCTGCTTGCATTTGTACAGTGTCCATTTTTGTGATGTTTATGCACCAATTTGTGAGGCTTAGATGAAAATGAAAAGCGATATATTTTTAAATTTTCTGCAGTTTTAGCACAGAAGGAAATTGTATGATATTGCAAAAACTTATAAAATTTAAGGCACTAGAATTATAAACATAATAATGAAGTCAGTGCTCCGAGCTTCAAAACCAGCAGATAATAATATAATGTTTTTGTATCTGAATGCACTATTTAAAAATGGTCTTTATGAAGATTAAGTATCTTGTCAAGATAGAAGAGGGTCTCAAGAAAGACCTCCAGATTTGACAAGCCATGTTCCATTTCCGTGTAGGATTTCTGGGTGCCAGTCTCTACTCTTCCAGGAACGAAAGTCAATTCTCTTTGGTGTTAGCAATATAAGCACTCACCCACCTTAAAACTATTTCAATTTYTTTCCCCCAAATTATGCTGTTTATAATCAAATGGCTTAATGCAACATCAGCTGTGAAGAAATTCAGCAGGGAGTGCCACCCACACTCCAAATGTTATCCCAAGTGCAGAGTACGTTTTTACGGAGTGCTTCCGCACAGCTCCAAGTCATCCCTCTGGCCTCCATGGCTCTCTTACCCTTTTCCCTCACACCACAGGTGACTCCAGCACACAGCAGCATTCCCAGTTTGCTCAGATCTGGGTTCTTTCCSCAAGGCAGGTGTGATTTGGCTCCGGGGAAGTGGCACGTGTCTCTGGGAACATTTGAACAGCCCCACGCTCTTCCCACGCTCACGTTTTCCACCATCCACACTGCCCTGACACTTCCTGGCAGCTGCCTRGACCTGCCTGCCAAAGAATGCCATCAATGAGTGTGAGCACAAACATCCAGCATCCAGCAATAATATTTGATGATATCTATTTCTGGTTATAAATAATTTGCCACAAAACCAAAAAGTACCAACTGTTCTCAGATTATTTTTTTTTTTCTCCCTGCAAATTCGTGCTTCCTTAATCTTCCAWTTTTTTAAAAACATCAGTTTGTTTTTCAAGCGCTTGTTTAATTTATGAGTTTATTAATTTTCCAAGAACTTCTGCTAGTAGCGTGATTTGCCTGTGTTTTTCCAACAGGAAATGAAATCAAGACTGGTGAACGATGCCAATTGTCAAAACTTTATTAACAGCAGAAAAATGTTTTTTGGAGAAAAGTTGAGTTTTGCCACCTGTGTTTTCAGTCCTGAAGACAGCTTTCTGTGAGGACTTGGGCAAATCTCCTCCCAGCAGTCTACCTCTGTGTGACATGAAGATAATGTGTTACCCAGTCTAGAAAAAACACAGTTGAAAGAATGAATAGAAAGCCTGATAATAGGGATGAAAACTGCTCTAGCTGWGCCAGATTTGGAGCCTTGAGGTTTTTACAAATTAGCTTTTGATGTCCAGTTCATGATTCTCAAAGTTTAAAAAAAAATAAGTTAGAGGAATAAAGCCAAACAAAATGTGACAGAATCCTTCACTCGCTTTTCATTCAAACAATAACTGGATTTTCAGCCAGAGTTTGCTTACAAATGCTGAGCAAAAACCATTAGGGGTCCCTAGAGGGATAAAACATTCATAATTTTGATCTGAGAGAGTGGCATCCACTCTGACATCCACTGCATTGGATGGGTGGACTTCAGTTGTACAATAGAAGGAGAAAAGGCAAACAAAGCCCAAACTTAAATACATCACTCAGTGGAAATTTGCTTTCAAGTGTTTTCAGGGCTGCCATGTAGAGAGAATGGCAGTTGTTTRTTCCAGCTGGACAGCACAAAATGTGTCATTTTACCCAGATACTGCCAGCAAAAATTATCTTTCTTTTATAAAACATGTTAGTTCTACCATGGGTTCTTTCAGTTTTGGGTTTTTTTCTTCACTCCTAGATTAGTTATCCTTTTTAGAATTATTATTCGTCTCCTGACACATGTAAAAGAACAGTTATGTCCTGTCTTCTGGAGTCTGTGCCTTGAGTCACCAATCTGGGGAGAGTGCAGGGATGTTATCATCCAATCAGCASTGTCATGGTTTGAAGATTTGTGAGGGATAATGGGTGGACAAGGGCTCACAGTGATAGGAGAGCTTTTTCAGAAAACTCCTCAACAGCAGTGTACTGGATTTATTAAGATAAACTACAGGATATTAATCAGAACTGTGTGTATCCATGACAAAATGAGAGAAAAAAATGTTTGAGGTGAGATAGAATCAAATGGGAAAATTTGGTCTGACATATTTTTAATCTGATGCTGACAAGCCTGAGCACATTCACTGTGACCTGAAGTATAATCCAAACCAGCTTTAAGCAAGGTTCTGAAATTGATAACTACGAAGTATATCTTATGGACGGATACACAAACTGATGGCTCTTTGAGGGGTTGGCATCAAGCCATTCAAGTACTGGATTTACAGCAGATGATAAGGTGTTGCAACTCTCAATCTGCTAGAGGTAATATTAAAAAAAATTAAAATAGACAAATACTAATCTTAAAAAACAACATAAAATTGATACTTTTTCTTCCTGACACTACTAGCAGCAGGGAAAAAAAGAATGCGAGTGCTGGTCTTTTTTTCCACCAAAGAGCTTTTCTTGTCTCTGCTGGATTGGCTCACAAAGTGTCTTTTTATAACAAACAGGTTATTTTGATTGTATTTTCTGCATATAAAACCTTCTCCTGTAAAATATGTGTGGATTTGCATTCCTGGTTTATTATACTTCTGTTGCCATTCCTAGAGGTCCTGTAATGTTTACAGGGTGAAGAGAAGAGGGAACTTGTTTGTAGTCCCATATTCTTTGCATGATTTGACAGAGAATTAGGGAAGGCTGATTTGAGTGTGGAAGTTGTGCATGGCTGGCCTGAGATAACATGCTGTTATTACATCTACAGGGAGGAAGCAGTGAGAAAATCCTTGGAGCTCCTATATGAGCAAAGTCAGGATTTTGATGGCAACGTGTGGAAATTCACATTTGCTCTCCACCAGAAATTTCTTTCTCCTATAAGTTTTGGAGAAATGCCATGCAGGAAGTAACTTTTCTTTTTCCATACCAGTGGATCCCAAAACACCTTATAAAAGCATGCATTTGTAGCAAAACAAATATGCCTCTGTATGGTCTGCAGCACAAACCACCACCAGATAGCCATTGTGGAGCAGACTTGCAGACACACGAATATTTTCTGCTCCCAGACTTTTTTATCCTTATTAAAACAACCTACATTATCAATGGCCCACAGACATAACCAGAATTGTTGAGGTTTGCCAATAAATTTTGTTAGAATAACTGAAGTTAAGGAGGTAACATCAGATTTACCAGTCTGGGTTGTATGCAGCAATGTCTGGAGCAGTTAAAGCAGTGTAATAGAGACATGAATTGAGCTCTTTTTCAACAGAGCTGTTTTTTTAGCGAGTTTCACTGTTATAAAATCGAATGACACATTTGTGAATTATGAATTATSGAATTAAGAATTGCAGATCTATGTAGCTCATACTTTAAGGGTTACCTATACTGTTAAGTAAGAAAGAATCTCCTTAGAAAAACACATTTAAGTCTGACTAAAGTTTCGTAGGAAGCGCAGATTTGCCATAGGAGTTTTTTATGTGGAACAGAACCTATTAAGCACCTCATGATGTGGAGGCAATTCCAAATGGCATGAACAGAATATTCTAGATTCGCTGGTGAAGTTACTTTTCAGCGTTACAACTAGTGGCCACTGGCGTACTTTAAAGCCTAAACAGCATTCAAATAGTCCCACCCTGGTAATTTTCTAGCCTGGTTTTGGATTCAGTTACTTAGAATTCCCCATCCAGTAAAAAAGGCAACAACTTGCCTGTTCCTTTTTCCTAGTTCAACAGTATTGTCTTTCTGGAAAACCTGTTCTTGTAACTCAAAGCTCTATTCAAGGAAAATAGCCAACATAATCATCCTTTTTAATCAGAATCATATCTCCTTTTAAAAATTCTCTGAAAACCAGCAAATGCTGGTTCATTTTGGTCTCCGTGACGCATGCAAGATGGGGCAGAGTTGCCCAGCTGCAGCRAACCTACTGCTGAGCTCGGCCAATGGATTGCTCCACACTGCAAGCAGATGTTTCTCTTTTAGACTAAAGGAACTCATGCAGACYATCTCCCTTCCCAAGAGAAAACACCAGCACAGCTGGAAGCTGGAAGAACTCATCTCAATAAGAGAAGCAAGGTGCCAGCAGCATCAGCCACAGTTTGTTAATAAAAATACATGACCAGAGCAGCAGTTGTAATTTGGTTTAGCTTGTTTAAAAGAAAACCCACACAAACCAACACTTTTTCTTCTCTGCATGGCCCTCTTAGATGCAGTGTTTATTTGTYCTGTAGCAATTGAATTCTGTGTGAGAGAAGAGGAAATTAATCTCTTGCTCTTCAATCTGCTGTTGCTCTGTGTCAGTTTAAAAATGGGAGAGAGAGCTGAATTTATGTAAATATTCATTGTTAGAATTCACATCACAGGTGATAATTGGTACTCTGTCTACATCCTAGGCAAAAAAAAGGAGAACTCCATTATAYATTGAGAGCATAGACTGGGCTTGATTTGAGTCCTGTACCTGGAAGTACCTCTTCTAATGTCAGWCCATTCATACTTGTTTGTGTCACTGTAAGAAGAGAGAAACGCTCATTATATTTGCTCCAGAGSACGAGAGACAATGAACAGAGCTAGGCTTCTATATTAGACTTGAATAAGAATTGTTTCCAATTCCTGGAAATATTCTCTTTCTCCATGGACTTGTGCATCCGTTTTTGTCTAGTCAATGGTTCCGAGAGCTACTTATATAATGATAATTAATGCCGGGGTTTTRCATCTCATGCAAATAGATAGACCTGGAGAGCCAAATTTCATAGAAAAGACACAAAAGACAGGAAATTGGGGAACAATTTGTATTGCTTTATTTCTGTTTTYCAGAAGCAGTGGCAAAGAATTGAATCTTTTCTTTTGCTGTGGATGTTKAAGAAAATTATTTAAATTTCTGCTAAGTCTGGAACAAAAATGTTTCGATCTCTCTGGCTTTGTGTGGTTTTTTTACAACATCTATGGGTTCAAACTTTACCTGRCTTCTACAGTGCACACATTTCTCCCTGGAGAGACACAGTAAGGGGAGGTGCTAAGGATTTAATTTATTGGCAAGAAGACAAGAGTGAGGAAAATTGAGATGTTTGTGTCAACATTGCTTTTCAAAGCATTTAGGGAAGGTGGAGCACCCAGGAAAACCTCACCACAAMATGGGCATTGCTGCTGCTTCCAGCAGCTGGGAGTGGGAGTACTGGGCAGCTTGCTGCTCACTTTATTTGCTGTTCATGTCGAGTTTTGGGGCAGGTAACATTAGCACTCAAAAATTTCACAACACAAGGAGCATTACCCTGTGACCACCAGCACCAGCTGCAAGCTGCTTTGCCCTGGTGAAACCTCTGTTACTGATGTCAAGGGAAAGAGCAGGGAGAGCAGCAGTTTCCATCATAATCCAATTGAAAGGGAATGGCAAACAACACYGTATCTCACATCTCATTGGCTTCATAGAAGTGTTGGCTTTTAATAACATCTTCTTAAGATTATTTATATAGTCTATTTGCCATTACCCGTATCAGTTCATGCCCTTTGTGTATTTTAGATAACATTGTTGTGTTTCCTTTGACTCAACATTTGGTGTGCTGTGAACTTGCCAATAGTGAGAGCTGACCGGGGTTGCCTCTGTCTGATCCGTTCCACAAGTTGTTTATTAAGGAAGAACTCATTATCAGGGATTGTAAACTCAGCTTTTACACTGGAGGTCTCTGTAGCTACACTTGCAGGGGCTCTCTGCTTGTGCTTCCTGTTTTTAAAATTATATTGCCTGTTTAAATGCTGAAAAACCTTTCTAGAGTGAAACAAAATCTCAGGCAAAGCTCAGCTCCTTTTTCTGCCTGATTCTGGGAGATGACTGTGCAGTGGGAAAACCTGAAATTCCCTAGAGCCTGATCTTGTTCGATTCTGGGAATTAGGCTTGGTTTTCTCTAGAAAATTGGCCACCCACATGAGTTGTAATCAGATCCAAACTTCTTCTGCCAGCTGTATGGCTCTCCTGTCAGTGTTTGAGCAGGATCCATGAAGATCCATTTGATACATTAACCAGAGAGGCCTCCAGTGTTTCTGTACTGTTGAAGAGCTGGGGTAGGTCATTGGAAAAAAACCATCTTAATCAAAAAATGTGTATAGAAGAAAGCCCTGATGATATAATCTAATTGCAACTAAACACTTGGCAAAAAGCAGGAATGAATATTGACTGGATTGCTAACAGCCRACTGATGCTGATTGCTAATGATTAGAAATGTAAATATCACAAAGAAAAGATGCTTTCAGTTAAAATCTAAATAATAGATTTCTGCAGAAATTAGTTTCTGAGTAGATAGGATACAAACTGTTACAGTTCTCCCTGCCTGCCTAAATGCAAATACAAAAAAAACAAAAAAA
>NW_026623344.1:344008-351532 GCF_030028575.1 Malurus melanocephalus
CCCTCCTTCTGTATCTTAGACTACACATTAATCTGATGGCCAGACCATAACTGTGACAATGGAACTTTTATTTGTGCTGACAGTGAGGCACATGGCATTTTTATTCTTTGTTTTCAGTTTCTAGTGTTGAAAAATATTCTGCAGCATAGAATTTGATTTGTATTACAAGACAGCCTGCCTCTCCAGAAGARAAACAATATTTGATGCAAAAATTCTTCCTCAGAAAGGCTTCCAAAAAATGAAACAAAAGAGGAACAAATTATTCTTTCCAGAATCTGTGTTAAGAAAGACTCTGAGCAAGTTCCCTCAGAGTACCCAAGAAATAATTCTCTCTTTTTAGGACTACAGAAGCCATCTAGGGTGCTCCTGTGCAATAAAAAACAGGAACAGGAGAAGCRCTGTTCTAGGTCGGTGTCCCCTGGTAGCCAACTGTACCCCAAAAGCAGCCACTGCCGGGCAGCCCAGGCAGGAGATGTCCTCTGGATGCCCCTGCAGGGCTCTGGGTCCCAGCACAGGAGGGACATGGAGCTGTGGGATCCAGTCCAGAGGAGGCCACCAAGAGRTTTGTACAGTCAAGGGAAGGTGTTTTGTGATTCCTGGAGGCTGTGGAGGGTTGTGAACCAGCAGTGCTGGTGATTTAAAAGGGAAACATGGATATGTAATTCTGAGTCCTTTTCCTGCTGAGCTACTTTGGGATAAAGGATACATTTCACCAGCCTATTCCCACTGACACATTTCCACAAGTTTGCAGCCCTTTGCTGGTTGCATCTATTTGCACTAAATCTTGTCCCCATCCTGAAAGCTCATCTCACTTATTCCTCTGCCTGTRCCTCTTTTATCCCTGTCTCTCCTGTCCTCCATTCCTTCTCTTCTCCTTCAGCTCATTACTCATCACCTGCTTTTCCCACACCATTYTGCAGTTTTATTTTTACTCTCATTATTTGCTCAATAACTGGCTCCCTTTTCAAAGTTTGTATCAAAAGTCTGTCCTGTTCTGCATTGCTGATATATTGTTGGCTGAGGTCTTTCTGTAACTGAAATAACAAATAGAATTTAAGTGCTTCATAGAGGAGAAAACTCTGCTTTTGTGTATTTCAAACTACCAGCTGCTTTTTCAGGTATTTAGTTTCAATAAATGACACATAGCACTAGAGACTGGAGTAGAAATGGTGTGGAGTGGCATGTTCCTGATTTCATTTAACTGTTTTGAATGTGAATACTCTGAAAGGCAAAAAGAGTTAAGCTGAGATATGCTCTAGGCTTTTGTGAAAATGGAAAGCTGGAAGGGAATTAGTTTGTGAGTTTCAGGACAGAGTTCACATTTATTCTCTTCTTAACCCCTCCCATTTCCTTCATCCATTCAGCAGATAAAGCTGCTCTCTAAATYAATAGCTGTTAAGCTTAAGATATTTCCTATCATAGTTCTGGAACAAACATTTGTTTCAAACTGGAGTAATTTCCACTTCTTAGTGGTAAAAGAAATACATATATACACACACCTCTATATATGCACATGTGCACAAAAATACACAGTGGATTAAGACTAGGTGTATAATATGAAAAATGGAACTGGATTTGAACATGAACAAAAAGTACTAACCTCTCCAGAGAAGGTTATTTTTTTCACTGAACAATTAAAATATATTTTACTATCTCACCAAAGGGATGTTTTATTTGTGAGAGATTTAGAACACTTGTACTTGAATGTATATTTATACAGCTTTACATTTCTATTTTTAAGTACTTTAAAGTAGTGCTCAACTTTGTATTTTAAGTGTATCAGTACTGTTGCTGTTTTGCTGTTTAGCAGAATTGTTCTGTGTCTGAGTTAGATGTCATTTTTTTGCCTTTTCCCTAGAAATTTCCCAGAAAAATTCTGGAGGTGCTGTATGTCTCTCTTATTTTTCTTTCTACTTTGTCWTCATGTCTTAATTCTGGAGGAGGGGATGCCCWRTCTTCTCTTAACCAGAGCCTCTTTRCTGAGCCATTYGTGCTCCAATTARTTTCTGTAYTTGCATTCTGATATCCRAGTGATGTTTTCCTCTTTGCTCTCCATTCCTTTTTCTCACCTTTCATCCCTCTCTTCTCACAGCAGATTTAACTCAGCAATCAAATCAGGCTCTGAGGTACAACAAAGTAGCTGCCAAAGATCAGAGATTTCGGGTGAAGTGAATGAAGTTCAGTCCCTCAGCAGCAGTGCATTCATGTGCCCTCACCTGGAAAACATTAACAGAGGGTGAGTCTTTAGGATGCTGATTTGGTAAAATGTAAGAATTCTCTTTTGACCTTCTGCCACCTGTGAATTTTCAAATGGCTAAAACCTGGCCAAATTTGGTGACTTTTCAGTGCACATATAAAAGACCAGTGTAATGAGCTGCTTCTCTTCTGTGTCAGGATTGCTGCTTCCCTTAGAAAGTTCTCTCTGGATGGTGAAAAAGGTAAGTAAGCTGTTCTTAAAAAGAATAGTAAATCTCTTTTTTTGCTGCTCTAGTTTTTAGTCATGATTGGGCAGGCTTGGCTGGAATCTGACATCTTCCCTTCTGTTTAACTAAAACAAAAAACTGAGCCTGGAAACTTTCAACTAAAGTAGTTGGTTTAGTCATGTTTTAAGTAATTGGTAAGAGTGTTCTGTGAACTTTAATAGTACAGGTAGTTCCTATTTTACTTATAGAAAGAATTTTAGTGTGGAATGCATGTGTGTGTTTCATTAAATCACTCAGATGAAGTCCTGACTGGTTTTACTATGTAAGGTTTATTGTACTGAAACTTACTGGAAATCATGAGAATATGTGAGCTCTTGAGGTGTTTCAGTTTAATGAACCACTTCTATAGGATGTACTGGAAAATAAAATTTGATGTACGTCATAAAACAATGTATATTTTAAAAAATATGCATAATAGTAAASGCCTGGTGGAAAAAATTAGTTTGCYTTCTTGGRTCTGCCATGAATTTCCTGAGAATGAGCATARTAATTAAGCATTCTGCTTTAGTTTGTCTTATCTTTAAACATTTGTCTGTACATAATCTTTTTTCCTCTTCTGTTTCGTATAAATGCTTCTAAAGCCAGGGTTATTCTTTAAATGGGCCTGCAGTAACTTGCATGTTTGATGGTCCCACTTTTTTTCTCTTGATTATTGTCAGAATTTAAAGCACTGATGTCAGCTAGTTTTTTCTAAACTATTTCAATTCCACATGATGATGTGCTTGGCTTGAATTTTGCTTTAAGACTATCCTAAACAAGCATAATCCCTTGTCTGGGAATCACAGAGGTGATGCTATCCTGGTTCTGGGCTCCTTCACCAGTGTGAATTTTGTACTTGATGTGCCAGTGACTGCTGTTGGTTTGCTCCTTGCCTGCAGACAGCAGATATTCTGTCAATGCCCTACAGTCTGTGTGGAACTGATACAATAATGTTTATTAACATGATTGTGTAGCACACATTCCTGCAGTGCTCAGCTGATTGCTGATCCCATAAATATGTGTGTGTTASTGGTCAGGAGGTGCAGGCTGATGGGCTGGATGAAAGGGCTTTGTCCAAACTTTAACGTGCAAAGATGTTCAGTGCACTTAGATACAAATCATTCAGCCCAACAGGTTCACACAGACACCACAGGAATCTGAGATCACAGGAAACTTCTGTCTGTGGTCCTTTTGTAAGGAACTGCATGTTGATTTAACTCAAACTGAAGCTCACAAGTCCATATGTGTGTAATTAAATGTCTTTGATAAGCTTTAATAGTAAATTACCTCGAGTATTCTGGAACAGATTTAGAATGCAGCAATAACAAGGAATATGTTGTATGGTGTTTTGTTTTCTGTTTTGATTTGTTAAACCTGTCTACTTGGACTTTTTTTGTCTCTGTGTACACTTTCCTTATCAATGCCACTTCCTTTTAACATCAAAGGCTCCCTTTAGGAAATCAAGATTTCTGGATTGTTGAAACAGAGCCTTGTTGACTGAGCTGATTTTTTTTATTGGACAGGTGAATTTCCCATGGGCTTAGAGTCCTGTGTAACAAAATCACCTTGTTTCCAAACCATGTGCTTTAGTAAAAACAAAGCAGCATCACATTTATGTAGATGTTTCACCTGATCAGAAGGGGCTTTCTCCTTTGTGCTCTAAATGTCTGTTACAGCATAACATTTTCACTATCACCTTACCAACCCAAATGTTTGAAAGGAAAAAATTAATTCTCTAAGTACAGGTTTGAAACTACACYTAGCCATGGGGGAGTGGGATCAAAATGCCCTGTCTGGATTAAACTTGGAGATAGATAGAATTCTCCGGAAGTTTTACAGATCAGCAGCTGATACTGTAACTAGATAATTGGTCAGGAGGTGTTCCAAGCCACATAAAAGAAAGCCTGAGAAAACAGCCACAGGGAACTCCTACAGACTTTGATTTGGCATTGAAAGCTTTTGGCCATTGTGAGTGTAATCTTGGCAYTGTCATGTGAAAACTCTGAGCTCARGTTGAGTTATCCTGAGGGGTTTGGTTTCTGCAGCTTCAAGAATAAGCAGGAGCTGCTGTAATATGTTCACAATCATTTTCTCTGGTGTACCTGGCAGCTGGGAATTCCCTGGGGAGTGAGGCAGAAGATTGTAAATCTCAAGCAGGTGAATGAACTGAGAATTATTGAAATATTTACAGCTGAATCTTGTGTTCTTAACTAAATGTAATGACTGAGAACATGCCCTGTGGAGATAGCYGAGTTGGCCTGGTATCAGAATTGGTTGGCTGTGCCAGGCTCACAAAGGTGTTTCCCATTCAGAGTGATCTCAGGAAAGCAATGACACAGAGATTTTTGCTTGTGCTTCAGTCACACTGTTTTATCAGAAGGAAGAAGAAAAGGTTAATTTGTGACCAGACATTTTGGTCCTCTTTTATTCTCCTGCCTTTCTTTCAGTATTTTCTTTAGGTTTTTCCTCAGGGAAGCCATGAGATTGTGTCCTTATGCATATTGGTTTAATGTATAGATGAAAGTTTCCATATATTCTTCCCCCAATTATTGGCCAGTTGAAATCCTCTTCATTTTGAGGCAGATACCCAGGAGACAAAGCAGTTCCCAGCAAAGTTGTTTCCCTGATAAGTTTTCTTGGAATCTATTCCATGTTCTGAGGTGAGCTAGCTTTGAGTTTGCTGCAGTTGTATTAGTTTTAGATAAATTTGTTTGTAATAGGCGATAGGAATTAAAGGAAAATCCAGAAGCTGGAGCTGCATTAGGTGAGCTCTGATGCAGGCAAAAAAAATATCCCAGCTTAGAAAAAGATCTTGCAAGTTTAAGTGCAGTAAAAGGATGTGACAATTATAATGCAAARCAAGAATACCTTTTATTATGATATTTTGTTTCAGTCTATGTCCAGTGCCCTGTAGGTGATCTGATTTATGGCTTAATATCCCAGCTCTGTGAGCATGGTTTGCATGGCATCCAGGTGGCCCAGGAGATTGTCCAGTGATATCAGTGAGTGAATTTGATAAGTGAGCAATTGTGGTATATCTACAAGTGAAAAAGACAGGAGCTACAACTTTACTTTGTGTTACTTTATACAACTGTACAGCTTCAAAATTACTGTGAAAATAAAACGTTATTTAGTTTTTGCATAGGTTTGAAAGCAAAAATCTTTGAGTTAGTGTGAATGTTCTGAAATATTCAAAAGTATAGGTGTCAGTCACATGTTATGTATATACATATTTTAGTAGAAATCTTTCAGGTGCTGTAAATTAAAARCTAATTTTTCATTTTAATCTGTATTAGGAGAAAAGGGACCATACAGACCTAATGTCTTACAGTCATGTTCTATTAAATTATTTCCATCAAGTTTCCTTTTCTTTACCCACAGTGTTGAGATTTAATTCCACCCCTGCCCCCATAAGACAAGTGAGACTACAAGTTTGGCTAAACATTTAATAAAAACAACGCTTCTTTTTATCTAGAAGAACTTTKTGTATGAGACATCTCTTATAAATTTTGCTACTGAGAGAGGGAATTTGTTTTAACTAAATTTGCTCAGGGTTTTGTTGCCTTTTTTTTTTCCTAAAAAAAGAACTTGTGGGTTGTTTGTGGGTTTTCATTTGTTTGTTTCCTGATTATGAGGCAACTCTTGAATCTGTATTGATCTTGGCCTTGAATTGGTTTGAATTTAGGGAAGATAAAAGACCCCTTATGGATCCAAATTTCTAGTCCATTTCTCATTTAACCAGAATTCCTGGATGGACCAGAGCTTAGCACAACAAAAAGCGAGTCAAATAATCAAAAGAGTGGCATCCTTCGGTTACAAAATCTCAGTGAGGAGTGTATGATGCTTGTTGGTTTTTCTGYGAGATGTTATATTGTTTTAATAATGAAATCTTGGATTATTTACTTCACTATTAGAAATTGTTGCTATTTTCCAATTTAAAAAATCTGTATGTCCTTTTGGCTACTTACTTTCTCAGGTTTCATGTACTGGGAAGGGTTTTGACAACATCTGTTTTTAAAACAAGAGAAAAGGCTTGATTCTCAGCAGATACCCATCAAATTTTAAACTACCTTCTGAGAATTATTATGACAAAAAAGTTCACATCTCTTTAAATACCTGTATTGTTGTCTGTGTCCTGGTTGGGTTTGGTTTTTTTTTTGTTGGTTTTTTTTTTTTTTTTGTTTCAAAGAAATATTTAGATTTTATGTGGGCAGAGCTAGACCTCAGAACTCAGTTTTATGCTCCTGCTACTCCCCAAGCAAATGCATTCCTCCTTTCTCTCAATTTATTCATCTCAATGTTGCATGCAAGAAAACTGCATCTTACAGAAATGTCTCTGAAGGTTCTATATTTTAAAAATAATTATATGTATACACATGAAAAAAAGTTATGGTACATGGATGAAAGACTAAGCAATTGTTGTTTTGTGTTCCTTAAGCTGTAACAYCCCACAGCTGATATGAGCTGTCAATACTGGTGAACTCCAAGAAAAGTTGTTTGAAAGCCAAAGTTTCATGCTTCGTTCTCATTAGAGGAAAACTAGGCTTTCAACTTTTCTAGAGTTCTTAAAATTACTTAATTAATGATTGCTGCTCTTTGCAAATTGGACCCAATTTATGGGCCTGTTAGAYCAATTGTCTTTGTCACATCACTTCCTTTTTGTTCTTGCTGACATGAATGAGTAGCTTTAAATTGTGCTGAATTGAAAATAAGTTTTAAATTAACCCATCCAGGTTGAATAAATAACAATAAACTATAGTCAGGCAACAAAAAATGAGTCAGATGTGATGAGTTATTCCATGTAGAGCACATTGGCTTGAATTGTACAGAAATGTCAGTTTTTAAGCAGAACTTYGTGTGAAAGTACATTGGGAGTTATCAGAGCTATTAGGAATTTCTGTTTGGGTATTYCTATATTTTTAATAAGTGCATGTAAACATTGTAAACAATAAAACTGATCACTATGCCTTTCTTTGAAAATGTTTTTCAGGAKATTTGAAAGAAAATTCATCTTTAAAATAGTTTCAGCTGCATTTGTACAATAAAGCTTCCATTTTTGTGC
>NW_026623344.1:351648-404352 GCF_030028575.1 Malurus melanocephalus
TTTTTGTTTTGTTTTTAAGTAGGGAAGATTAGAATTCTTTGGAAAGACAGGGGATACAATTTACTTTAGATTGCACTAATTGTGCAATTAGTTTTYAAATAAGAAATAAAGGAAGTTCAAGCTACTGGCAATCAAAGTTTCACTCCCTTCTTCCTGAATGTTCAGGGTTCATCACTGACTAGATATCACGAATCCTACAAATGGTCTACTTTCTAAAGTTATTAGCTTGTAAATGTGCTCCTGTGAAAAGGTGTGATTAAATATAGTCCATGCCCTTGGGCAATCAAGAGTATTCCTGGGTGAAAGGAAAATCAAACTAATGCTGAACAAGCCCCTAGCAATTTCCTGGCATGTTGCTTAAAAACAGACATGATTTTATTTCCTTTCTGAATATCAGGATAATTGTGCATCTCTGGAAGTTCTGATCCTCATAATGGAGAGTTAAATATGAGTTCAGGTCAGAATTTGAAAGAATCCATCGTTTAGTGGGAGAGGCTGCAAGCTTTTAATTTGGCATCTTATAGAAAAAGGATGGAAACACAAATGCAGGTATTCCTAAAATTTTTTACTGTGTCCTTCAGGATTAGTATTAGATTGAGGGGCTCTTTCTGAGGATAATTTTATTATGTCATCTATTATTTCTGTAAAGAATAACCAAAAAAGTGTATTATTCCTTCTGGTTTTTCAGAATGATATTCAGTTTAAAATATCAAATATGCAAATATTATTGCAATTAAAATAATTTCAATATAGGCAAATATAATTTTAAACACTTGATTTACAAATGCTTTTCACCAAGAAATGCTGACCACAATAACCACAGAATCTGGGTCTCTAGAACCACCATAAAACGTTGGAAGAGGCTTCATTTTAACTTGGATGATTATTTTAAAAGAAAAGTGGTATAAAAGCTGAATGTTTGCAGAGGGAGAATGTTCTTTGTGACCTACCTGGGCTTTATCARAACAATCAGGCTCCTGACCATGGCAGTGTTATTTCTGTGAATTATCTGGCTGCCTGCAATATCTTTGTTTCCAGGAAAAGACATCTCAAAGATAGCTGAAGAAAGCTAATTTGCTTTTATTATCAAACTTCTCATGTAAATTGAGTGGGTTCTGAATATTTGGGGGTGTTTTAAGCATGGAGAGCCAATCTGTCATGRGTGTACTCAATTTAATTGTTAAGTAGACTACTCAACAATTACTACTCGACAATTGCTACTCACTTTTCAAATAATTATATTTTTAGTATATTTTTCACTCTGTACTGGTAGAGAGTATTTCTCCACTTTCCTGATGATCATAGGGACTAATTTGCATTTTGTTATCGTGTCTSAGTTTCAATTTCTAAACTAAATGTTGAAAATTAATATCCATTGCTTTGCCCTGGCAGAACAGATTTCCACTCCCAAAAATATTTCTTCACATATATTTTTTTCCTCATCCATGTTAATCCTTATTCTCAAAATGGTACAGCATTTACTCAGCCTGTCCATAGCACTGAGAGTTCTTTACAAGGTAATGTCTTGTATTTGCTTCAACGTCTGGAAAATATTATCTGTATCAACATTTTTTTTCTTAACTTACAATGATACACCATTCACTGTGAGGCGAATAGTGATTTTTTTTTTCTTTTTTTTTCTTTTTTTTTTTTTTTTTTTTTTTTTTTTTTTTTTTTTTTTTTTTTTTTTTTTTTTTTTTTTTTTTTTTTATAAAATGCACTAGTTAAAAGAGTAGATTCATCTTGGATTTTTTTTTTCATCTATATCCAAGTGTATCATCACCTGGTTTTAGATATGGTGGTTGATTCCTGTGAAATTAGAGTATCAGTCTTGTTGTGTCTGTACCGTGCTGATTCCAGGAAAGTTGTTTTGGAGCCAGAAGGGAAATGTGTGGAAATCTTTGTTGCAGCATCATTCTCGTAACAGGCATCAAAATAGCACCTTGTTTGGTTTTGGAGGGGATCTTAGCATAGCAGAAGAAAGTTGAAATAACTTGGTTTATCAACACAACCCGTAGGGATTTTGTGCACTTTTATTTTGGTTTGGGACTTTTTTTTGGTGAAAACTGCAGCAGGTGAATGAGAAATAATGTGCAATAATGAGGGCTTACTTGAAATGAAGCATTTCTCAACAATTAGAGAGAGCAGAGCATTTGTAAATCATTTGCCCTGGTTTTGTCTCTTCTCTTGATGGTCACAGGCTTCAGGTTGCTTTGATAAAGATTGTACTCTATGAGTCAATCTTTCTGTCATCTCATGTATGAGATGGTTTTTCCACTTTYGAGCATCATGGTTTTCTATTGCAAACAGATTTTTGCAACTTTCTGATATGATGACTATTAATTAGGACTACATAAGAGCTAAATGAAGCAATGAAACTGTTTAGTGTATCAGATTTTAAGCATAGGGCCTGTGATATCAGGGAAGCTGTACCAGCTGATCAAGAACCTCTGTGATATGCAATTTAAAATTCCTGGTAAAATRTGCCTCTCATGTAGAGTAGGTGAGGTTCCATTGCCCATAAACTTTTGTTGTTCTTATGATACATAATTAACTGTTGGCATTAATTGTATTGTATACCAAAAAGCTGTGTCACTGCTTTTGAATTTGGGCAAAAGTTAAACTCCACTTTGTGGGGAAGAGCACCTCTGGGTAGACTCCATCTGTTTGCAGCCCCTGTGTTATTTATTTTAGCTAATAATCACAATTACTGTGCTCCTTGTGGAGGACAGCTGTGTGTGAACCATACAGAATTAAAGAAACTAATATTTGTTGTATGCAAATAACAAAAGCAAATATTATTCTGCAGCTGCTTCTGGATTCTTCAGGCTACAATGTCTGGGCCTATTGGCCATTTTTGTAGTAACAAGAGTCTTTAATGTAATAGCATAGAAAATATGCCAAAAGCAGCTTTTTKAATAAAAATTGTACTTACCTTTTTTTTGGATAAATATTGCTAAATACTCTTTATTCCATGGGCCTTCAAAAGGTTAATCTGGTATGAACCAAGGAAAAGCAATATAAATCTTAGGATGTTGAAGAACCCAGCTTTGGAGGGCTTTTTTCTTAATTTTTTTAAAGAAACAAATGGTAAACATACATGATGCCAGCTGCCACAAATAACAGTAAAGTTGAGGCATTTGTGTGGGGATTTTGTTAATTTTTTTAAAAGTACCAAATTTGGACCAAAGCAGTTTCTGTGTGTGRTGTTAACTGCTGTAAGTACTGTTTGATATACAAAGTAATTAATGCAAGACTAGTTCCTTCTTTTTTCCTTCCATATTTTTGCTCTTTTCTAGGAATATTTTTTTTAAGTAATGGTTTATAGACTGTAAGCTAGAGGAAATAAAAAACATTATGAACAGGATTCTCTTCCTAGGCATAGCATATCACTTCCCAAATAGTGAAATTGTCCRAAATAGTGAAATTGGCCCTTGTCACTCTTGTCCCCAGTTAAACTCTTTTCTACAAACTGAGGCCAAGCAGTGAACCCAGCTTCACTATGGCAGAAATGGGGCAGAGCTGTGGAGTGCCTGAAATCACAAGGGAAAATGCCTCACTGTGAGTTGAGGCTGACTGTGCTCTGTGTCATGGTACTGGCTGCAGCATGATGCTAACAGAGCTTTGGTTTTAAAGATCCTTATTTTTAATATATTGRTGGCTAGCTCAGAATCCTAGAAATCTTCCTCCTTACTTTTCCATCCAACTAGTTTAAATCAYCCCTGACAGAATTGTCTAACCTGTTCTTGAAGAGTCCTCTTTCAATAAACTGGTYCCATGCTTCAATATCCTTGCTGTTAAAAAGTTTTAATCTTGTGTCAACACTTCCTGGCAATTTCAGCTCATTATTTCTTGCTCTGTTACAAAAGAAAAAAAAAAACAAAAACCTACTACATTGTTGGTTTGGTGGGGGTTTTTTTTTTTTTTTTTTTTTCTAGTTACTTTTTATATATTTGGAGGCTGCAGTTTGTCTCAGAGATCTCTGAGATTCGAGTGCTTTGGTCACTTAACCTTTCCTCAGGGTCCAGGCTTTCATCTGCAGCCGTGGTGGCAATGAAAGCCCCTTTCACCATTGTTCTGCAGTGCTCGTTCGTGCTGCTGGCTCGCAGGTGCAYGAAAACACTGTCAGGAAAGATTCAAGGCTGAATGGATGTGACGTGCTGACGTCAATGGCCYGGGCTCCAAAACAATTTTACAACCTGGAGAAAACAGAGCGAGTCTATAAAAGCTGGGGGAGTAAAAKCCGTTGGTTTCTCAGCGCTGTGTAATCCTTCCTCAAACACGRCCAGCCCCCAGCTCAGCCTCCAGATACTCATTGCACAGCCAGGCTCCACTCTTCCCTCAAGCAAGGAGGCAAAATAACTGTGCTCAGAGCACCCCTGATTTCCTTGCTGGAAACCCTTTTGGATGTGTTTTCGTGCGCTCCTTCATGGCAGTGACAGGCTCATTCTCTCTGGCATAAGACAAATGAGCACCCAGTCCGGTTGCTGCCTGTTTTGGATGTCCTCTGGTGTCTTTATGTCCACCCCAATCTTGTGTGACTGGCAATTTGTGATCATCTTGCACAAGGCATAGCTGAGCCCCTGGAAGCAAACGCTGTTGAGGAAGGGTTTTCCAGACCACTTAATTCTTACCAACCACCTTTATTTTCCCTGGGAGTGTGCTGTTTTATATTAATTTTAGACCTGCATCCCTGCGGTCTGTCTATAAGAGGGGTGGCTTTCCCCCACTCCTCAGCACAGGTCCTTTTTTGTGTTGACTGTATCATCTGTATGAAGATCAAGATTGTTGGRCTGATCCAGGTGAA
Organism: Malurus melanocephalus; assembly: GCF_030028575.1. Lineage (NCBI taxonomy): Eukaryota > Metazoa > Chordata > Aves > Passeriformes > Maluridae > Malurus > Malurus melanocephalus. The sequence continues at coordinate 356,456 of NW_026623344.1, forward strand.
AATGAATTCAGCAACAACACTTACAAAGAATTTTCTGCACATTGGCTTTGCAGTGGGATGGCACCAGCACCATTGGAGGAATCAAGAATAAATGAGAGCTGGCATAAGGCCAAGCATGCAGAGCAGCAGCCCAGATTAAACTGAGGTCACTGACCAGCCTTGGAAGAATCTGATGTTTTTTTTTTTCTCAGCCAGTTCATTAAATCTCAACCTTACCTGCTCAGCAGAGTTGTTCAGTGGTTTAGGTTTCCTCCTCCACCAGTGTGTGCGACCTGTGCTCCCAATGCTGTTCCTGCCTGATGTCATATTATTAGACTGGATGTSACTTTATTCTGTCCATACCTGCACTACTGGGACGGCTGCTTCAAATGTGCTTTTCCCCACAGCTCTGTACCCTTCAAACTTGGTTTTATGGGTTCAATCCTTCCTAGCTTGTCCATCTCTTTGGAGCTCATAACTGGGGTAGGTCTTTAACGTGACTATGTAAGCTCAGGAACAGCAAAAGCAGCAGCTTGGGAAGAGGACAACTCCRCATTTGCAACTTTTTGGATACCAGCAGATGCACCAAACCAGGTCTGCTGAGGCCCTGCCCAAATACCACATAAGCAGAACAAACACTGCCCCCCCTACACCAGTCTGGGTGCCTCCCACAGGGCTTGAAGTTCAGGCACAGAGGTCTTGCTTTGTTGAATTTTTGGTGACCCTTCACTCAGGAGATGTGACCAAGCAAGCAGCTGAGGTCATATGTGAATTTTCAGCATTTGCAAGCTGTTGGTTCCTTTTTACATCTTTATTTCTGCAGTGGTGCATTCTGGATCCTATGGGACTGTCTTCCCAGGGCCAGGGAGTTCAGTCAGTGTTCCTGTGCTCCCARTCTAACACAATAACACACCATATTTCTCTTCCCAAATGAGCTTTCCAAATTGTTACATTTCTCTAATCCCATCCTGCTTGCACTGCTAACAAAACGAAACCACTCTCAAGTTTGTCACTGCATAATTTTTCTTATCAAAGTCCTTTTCCCATAAAACCTTATGTTGAAATATTCAACAGCCTCAGGAAAACACATGACCTCCCCCCTTCAATTACTGCCTGCCAGAAGCTGGCTTCTCTGTTTAAAATGAGACCTTTAGACCATTTGGGGTTTATCTACARTAAGCCCACAGATGAGGTTCCTCCTTGACCCTGCAGCTGATTGTGAAACTGTCACCAGGAGAGAGTTATGCACCTCAAGAAGGCATAAATCATGGAGTTAATCATAATCAAACTGCGGAAGTTAGACAGGAATCAGTTAAAGGCACAAAACCAATTCAGCAACCATTGCAGCTGCCCTTTYTGCAAATCCATCATTTGGAAAAAGATAAGCATCCAAGGAAAAACAAATGCCTYCTGCTTGAATGCACACAATTTCCAATGCAGAGGTGGTTGCCTTGAAATCTCGAGTCTAATTTAACTTGCTTTATTCAAAAAATTAATTAGAGGTGAGGATGGAGGAGGGAAGAGGTTAGTTTTGAATTTTGTGGGGGCTTTGTTGAGCTCTTCTGGTATGTCTTTGGTTTAGACTTTATTTTGGTGTATTTTGAGATTTTTTTTGGTTTGGGTTTTTTCACGGTTTTGAGCCTTTTTTTTAATCCTACTTATAAAGTTCTCTGTCCTGTCTGACCCAATGGAGATTATCTCAAGAGAAGGCTTTCCWGTCTTCTAAAAATCAATTAGATATTGGACTGATGAGCACAGACCTGAGCTCAGAGGAGGTGTGCAAAATCCAAGCCTGAGTTATCAGTTGTCAGCTGAAACTGTAATGTAAYACCTTTTTGCCTCAGACTGAGTCCTTTAAAGGAATTTCTGTCAAAAGATTTCCTGTAGTGGTTACTTAAGAGCAAGTGTAGTATTGCTCTAGACAAACAGAACTACAGGAAACAGGTTTTGGCACAAAAATTGTTTGCTGTTTGAAGTGGGGGAGCTAAAGGGGTAGGAAAAAAATTACACAGCAAGATAAAACCCATTACCTTTATGTATTTATTTTATGTTAAAGTTTTATGGATTTTGTCTGGTTAACTGGGGTGGGATTTTTGTTTTGGTGTCTTTATGGTTTTTTTTGGGGAGAGAGAGAAAAGTAGGGAGGAAATAGAATGAGATCAAGGATTATGAATTCAACCTGAGTGTGCTTATCCAGGGCTTAATGCCAAAATGCCAAAATCAGCAGTACTATTGTTTTCTCTGGCATATTTTTAAAAAATATTTTTGAAATAGTTCAATTTTATATAGAGCAATATACTGTGGTGAGGAGGGTTTTTTTTTCCCTCATGGATCCAATGTCCAAGGTGAAGGAATATTCCACAGAAACTTTCACAGTGAGGCCCAGTGGGTGCTCSCTGTTTACACAGAATAAAAGGTTCAGAGTAGGAGATAAAGAGCAGTCCCCAGTCAGACCAATGATAACCTCAACCCCTGGCACACTGGCATTTAAGAAATTTMTGTGGGTACAGACTTTTGTCCAGGAAAAAGGAGAACTAAAACTTGCTCKTGTTATGGAAGTGCTTCAAGCCCTGAATTTCTCTGCTGTTATTTTTCCTCTCTGTGCCTCTCATCCTGTCTCTGTGTTGTRTTTAATTTGTATTTTTTAACTGGAAATTTCACTCTTCTTGTGCCTGGTACTGTTCCACGAAAAGTTTTGCTCTTGATATGTCAAGAGTTCATGACAAAAGAAATAATTTCATTAGAAGCCCCCTGACTGAGCTGTAATTGGCACTCTGCATCCCAGAGCTCTTCTGGACAAAAGSAGAGAATGCACATTGCTGCGCTCTGCTCCTGATGGTCCTCAACTCTAATTAAAGATGCTTTGCCATCTGTGAAACAGTTCCAGCAAGAAAAGTGAAGGCAACTCCAATTATATTATAATCACTTCTAGCCTAAATGTTCCTTTAATACTTGCTCTCTAGTCTAATTTGGGAATAAAATCTTCTGTACAAACCCTTTTGAGGCATGGCCCTTTCTGAAATACCTTGATGAGTGYTCTGTGCTGTTCAGGAAGTCAGATGAGATGACCACAGTGCTGCCTTCTGGTCATAGGCCCTATTTATCATTCACCCTTCCCTTTTCTCTTATACCACTTTCAAAGTGTGAAATCCAGGTGTGTTACTGTGCAAGGGCTCTGGCTGGAACATCTTTGTCATACTGTTTTTTTTATTTTTGTTTTTTTTTTTTTTTCAGCTACCACTTCCCAGGAACTCTCTGGGATAAGAACACGTGTAGTGGAGGTTTACTGTCCCAGAGAGTGTGCTTTGTTTGGGCTTTTTTTTTTTTTTTTTGTCTTAAAAACTTCCAGGAAACCAAGAAATACCCAAAAATTCCCCAAAACAATGCCTTCCCTTATCCCCCCGATTGAGAAACTCTGCCTTCTGAGGGAGATTTGTCAAAAGAGAAATATCCTCTTACATTTCAGAAGACAGTTTAAAAACTTGCAGAAAAGCAGAGCTTTCCTGTGATGGTCTCCATCACCTGCTGGTGTCCAGCAGATGGAGCTGAGCAAAGGTTCCTCACAAACCCGAGTGGATTTTGTAACTGGGGGCACTTCTTTCTCCCCATTGTMCAGAGCAATCCTTACTGCATCTGCTGCATGGATGCCAAATGGCAGGAAGCACCCTCCCTCAGCCATTAGGATATGGAAAAATTACAGCTCTGTTCCCCAATCATGTGTTTAATATTCCCTGGGGAATGTTATGTTCTGCTCTTGTTTTAACATCTCCTTCCATTGTAAAACTGCAGATCCACCTTTAGGCATTTTGAAAGGTGCATCCTCTTGCCTTGTGAGGTGGGGGTTGGACTAGACTAACACAGCTTTATCCCCAAAAACCTTGATCTYTGCCTTGCCCAGGTTTGCCAGGAAGGTTTCCACCTTTGGCTTGCACTGACAGTGATCTTATTTTCTGCCTCTGCAATACATTGCAGGCAGAGCTGAACAAACAGATTAAAAAATTTGAAAGCACTTGTGACATCAAGGGATAGATTAAATCACCAAGACAATTGAATCATATTTTCAGTGGAAGATAACATTGAAAATGATTAAATCCATAGGCCATCTCAACTGCCTTATGTCCTGTGCTTCAAAATCTTGAGGCCAAAGTACCCGAGGCCTCTGCTGCTCAAAATGTCACTTTGAATAGCTGTCTAGGGCTATCAGGTCTGCCCTGGAAGTAGATCATAAAAAACTTTCAGTGTGAATCAAAGTTGAAGYGTGGAGCATTTGCAGACCTTTATCTGTGGAGGCTGCTCCAAAATGCTTGGTGCATGGGTGTTATCCCCATGGTTATTTGTAAGAGCTGCTGTTTGATTTTAGCCATTGTTAGTCCTGATGGTTATTCAGCTTCCTGGGTTAGCAGATATCTGGGTGCCCCACAGAAGTCTTTCATTGTACCTGATTGAAAACAAACCAACACACACCAGAGCTGGAGATCCAGGGGAAAGATCAGATCGGAGATGCTGCCATGGGGTCCCCAAGGAGACAGTGGGGAAGGCAAAAGGAGGTGGCTCCTGCAGGTGGGATCGACCCATTTGGAGCTCTTCCAGCAGGACTTAAGTCCCTGCTCTTTACTTGGCTGGGGAAAATAAAAGACAGTGTCCCAGAGTCACACCTAAGGCTGCTGGGCTGGTTTGGGTTAGGAATCGTAAACCTTTGCTCAGTTCAGTTCCCTGCAAATTCTTCTCATGCCAACCAGCAAGCCACCCACTTTCCCTGTTTGTCACTTCCCTGTTTATAGTAAATAGACAAAAGCCTCCACCTTATCTCAGCATGGACTTAAAGAGTGGCAGGAGCTGTTCTAGGATACTTTTTTTCTAAGTTTGTCTGCTGACATAATAGGTACAGGATACTCCTGGAGAAAGAGGAAAAGATTATCTCTTAGAAAGTAAATGTAATTAGAAAAATCTGTAGAGTAAATGATCCAATGGGCTTTCTCTTTCTTTGATTCCTCTGGATTCTCTGAAAATTCATTCTTTTTTGAATCAGCTGATAACTGGAATAGTTTTAYTGATATTGTCTGAAGGCTCATCAGACCTGATCTGTGATTTGTTTTGCTATGACTCTAAGGGATAACATCACATCCTGTGTTACTTTGACTTGAAAGGGATGGATTACAGAGTTCCATTCTGTAATTTGTAGAATAAAATAAAGTATCCCTATCCTCACTGGATAATCAAAATATTTTCACCTTAATACTGGGCTCAGCAAGCTAAAATACCAATGCACACTGTGAAACAAAGTTCATTGAGGCGATTCTGGTTAGTTTCTCTAGGAATAAACCTGTGCATCCAAGAAAATGCTGTAAAGGGGGAGTGGGGCTGGAATTTGATGTGGACTGGAAGTAGAGGATGGTGAGGTAGTGCATCCCAGATGTGGCGTGTGCTGCAGGGCAGGATGCCTGGTYATTGCCTTCAGTACTGCAGCACCCATGGGCGCTGCCTGGCATTTCTGCCAGAGTCCAGAATTATTGTTTTATCTGGCCAGAATCCACATCTTAAGTATAAAGCCTTTGTTGTCACCTTTACAGCCAGACCTGTCCTTTGAAAACACTGCTCACATCTGATTCAAAGGCATGACGCATAATGGCAGTATTTTCTTTATCATGAAGGTGACTTTTCTAAAAAYACTGAATATTCAGCAGTTATACATGTATACACCCAGATGTTTGTCTGTGCAATGAAAAATTAGTTTAGTGTTTTGATATGTGACAGAAGAGCCATCTATATATTTCAAACCAAAATGACAGAATAACTTGGCATATTTTCTTAGCAGGGTCACTTGGTATTAAAAATGTTTTATGGAAGAATTATTTTAAGCTATAAAATATTCTGTTTGTTTTTTTCTGCCTAGTGAGATAACAGCAGAATGTTTTGTCTGCATGTGACCAGTGTTCATTAGCTGCTGGAAGATGTAATATTGATTCAAACTTCTTGGAACTTCAGCTCAAAACAGAAATAATTTATAATGCTTTGGATGGGAAGTTTCCAAGAAAGGAACTGACTTTAATAATAGAGGGTTTTTGTTTTCTTCTTTTTAATTTTTTTAGGGTTGCTGGTGTTCAAAATATATTTTACGGTAATGTAGTATACAGTAGTGTGTTACTTTTCTTTGGATTTATTTCTATCTATATGCTTGGACCTTCTACTTAAACTGCTGGTACCATTAACCACCAGCAACATAAATAATTATCTTTATYATGGCAAGATCTCAATGCCATTTATAATTTTCTTTTACTAGATGTTGTATAAACAGGCTAAGGCAATCCATRGCTGAACACTTCACAGTTTCAATATCCCACAGAGCAATATATTATATTAATCAGGCAGATAACATTACATAAGGACAACAGATTTTTTTTTGTTTGGTTTATTTAATTTTATTTGGTTTATTTAATTTACTTAAATATTAAGTAAGTGGTGCTCAGTAAAAAATGGAAGTAGATCATTTGATTAGGAAAACAAACAACAGGAGAGAAGAGAAGGGAAGCACTGGAGTGAATTCAGCAGGGATAAGGGAAAGGGAAATAAGGCAAGCAGGTACATTAAGGGCAAAGAGAAAGTTGGGAGGAAACATATGAATTGAAAACTGTAGTGCAATTCCTGAAGATGTCATGAACACAGGATATTACCAGCAGKTATGGTACTGGTCAGTCTCCAGATGAGCAGTGGTTTTCTATGAAATGGGAGGGACAAGAMCAAGGGATTTTGACAGCAGGAATACAAAAGGAACATAAACTCACTCCTCTTATCCTCTTTGCAGCCAAAGTCCTTGGTATCTGCAATRTGCCTGGGTTGGGGAAAGCAAGAGAAGCTGTGCTTTCCATCACATCTCATATTTCAGTGGTCACTTTCCATGCCCCTCTAATCAAAACATGTCCATAACATGAAAATTAGATTTGTCCTTTGACACTGGTAATACTTCAATAAGTAGCTAGTCGGTGGCTATATGAATATTTGGAAAAGTCAGTTGTTTCCCCATGCTGCTATTAGAGAGGAAATCTGGTCTTTAACATTGTTTTTTAATGAATTTGAGCCTGTGCCATCTGCCAGCCTTCCGGGTTACTTGGGGARCTTCCATGTTGCTATTCACAAAAATTGATACATAATTGATGTTTTATGCTAGATAGTAACCTTGGGGCATTTCTTCACTGATTCCACTGAGGACACAAGTTATCTCTTGCTGTAGTCATTGAATCATCCTTGTCCTTTTAGAGTAAAAGCCTAAATAAAAAACARTTAAATACATTTCCTGTCATAAACCTGAAATCTTGAGCCAGTACCTTCAAATGCAAGAACAAGCCATTAAAAACTGCCCACAAACATGAAACAACTGTTTTAATTCGTTGCCAAAACCTGTTTATCAGATTGAGATGGCKGATTGGCTTTCCTAATGTTTGTGCTGCGAACGTTTTCTGGTCTGTGGTTTGCTGTGCGGGTTGTCTTTGTGTCACTGGTGTAAGACTCTGACCTTTGGCTATGAGAAATAATTTGTTGTTGTTGTTATGAATAGAGGACAAGGAAACCAGGGCTTCATTTTTACCCTGCTGCCTTTAGTGTAAAAACTCCTGTGTGGCTGGTTCTGACAGACTGTAGAAGAGTCATGGAATCTGCCCCTAACTATGGGTAAGGATGTGGAGAATTTTCTTGCAAGGGGAATGGCTTCAACCTGACAGAGTAGTTTAGATTGGATAGGAGAAAAAAAATACTTTGAGGATGGTGAGACCCTGGCACAGGTTGTCCAGAGAAGGTGTGGCTGTCCCATCCCTGGAAGGCCAGGTTGGATGGGACTCTGAGAAACTTGGGATAGTGAAAGGTGTCCCTGCCCATGGCAGGGGACTGGAACAGGATGATCTTTAATCATCCCTTTCAAACCCAAACCATTCTATGACTCTGCCATTCTGTGGTTCCTAYCCCAGAGGTCTGGCGTCTTTAGTAATTGTTTAGCTACTCCTACAGTGTTGTAAAAATGAATTTACATTTGCAGAGGGCTCTGAGACRATCAGATGAAAGGTTCTGAATAAGTACAAAGTATAATTATTAGCCAGCATTTAACAAGGTTTTAYGATTATCACTCTGCCTGGGTAAACAGCATTTGCCTCAGAGTTACTGCAGGGTGAGAGCTGGGCGCCCCACACCATGTTTTTCCACTCACACCGAGGTTCATCGAGGAGCATTTGAGATCTTTGTCTCCAGTTTGTTGCAGCTCAGTCCAAAACTCTCCAATGAGGCTACTCTGTTGATAAAACATTGTTTACTTAAATCTTGAACACAGCCRGGGAAAGAACCACTTGATTTCAACAGCTGCTTTTACAAGGGTGTCTTGGCAAGAAGTAGTCATTTATTCAACCACCAGCACAGACTTAACAAGTGAAGGCACTCTTAAAAGTTTCTTTAGGTTCTCTGAAGAAATGCACATTTAAAAGGAAATCTCTGAGTTTGGCCTATCCATGTGCACTGTAAAACAGAATTAAGAGATCTGTTTCTGGCTCAAGTTAGCAATTCTTGGGTTTCCAAGGAGTTTTGCAGTAGCTGGGTGTTTCCCTCCTCCTCRCTGTAGGTATTTGCCCACCCCAGGGACAGTTTATARSKKRAMYMRMKKMMKYKRKTYMMSYTATAATTATCTGCCTTGAGGATTTTTGTTTGTGGTTCTTAGTGCTCYAATTATCATTGTGGATGCAATTAATGCATTTCATATTTTAAAGGAAATAAAAATCAGCMGGTAACAGAGGTACACTTTCAGTGACATGAATATTGTGATCAAACGTGCACATTGGCCTCTCTATTCCTTCTCACACTGCAGATTGCTGCTCACTGTATTTATTCAGGGTTTGGGTGGTAGTTTTGATGGCAATGGGGACTGAGCATACCTTTCAGCTCTCTCTTGGAATGCACTCCCAGAATTTTCTGCTTCAATTAAGTTCCTTAGAGCTTCTATATAAATTACATGAGCTGTTTTTTCCCTCATTATTAAGGAGGGAAAATAGAGTTCTGGTTTAACACAGATGCCCAGAAGTTAGAGAAAACAAAAACAATTGTAAAAAGGAAAATTAAAAAGGGTGATTTAAAAGCTTGCAGTGTCAAAGAGAATTTGCTAGCTTTTGCTATCTCACAGTATTTACCATGAAGGTCAGCACATGTCTTCCTCTTTGTTTGAAACCTGCCCAATTCCCATTCAGATGCAGCTGCTTCAAGTGCCTTTTGCTCACATACAGGTTTGAGCAAATTCAGGATATTGTAGAGGAGAAGGGAAGGGATGAGAGGAACATCCTGATAAACCTGAAAGCTCTGTCATAGCCTGTCACAAAGCAAAAGGTGTGTCCCTGTGGAGGTCATCCCAAGGATGGGCASAGCAGCAGTGTGTCCACGGGCTAACACTGCCCAGAAGAGCTATAAATAGATCCTTTTGTGTCCCTGGTGCCAGCTGGATGCCAGATTTGTGATCATGGCATTTACAGCTCAGCTCTGCTCAAGCAGCTCCTGTGCCAAATAGTAGGCGAAAAAAGCAAGCAGGGGAGGAAGTTCCTCCAGATCTCAGCACGGGCGATGGAGAAAATCAGATGATGAATTCATTATGGGCACAGAGTATTTGGGGCTGAAGTAAATATTTCTCCTGYGTCAGTTCCCTTTCTATCTCCTCTGATAAATGAAATGGCATCAGTGKACACATTGCAAAGGCCTTTTGCTTTGGCTCCGGACACAGAGAAAAAACATGTATTTTTCACTCAACGCATGATCTATTAATCACAGCTTTGCCTATATAAGCTCTGAGGGCTAAACACTAATAATTTTTTAGGAAGTGTTCTCCCTTTTACCAGTTTGCCTTGCACTCTGCAATTTGATGCTCTGCCCAAGAGAAGCAAACTTCAGCAGACAACACTCAGGGCAAAGAATGCACAGCACTGTGCATAGTCTGCTGACTTCCAAGACATATATCTTGATTTTCTGGACCTGGAGGCACCACATCAATGGTGAATTAGGGTGGAGGAGTTTCTTTTTTAGGGGAGGGTCAAAAAACCCTTTTTTTGGGTTTTGTTGGCTTGTTTTTGTTTTTTTTTTGGTTTTTTGGGGTTTTTTTGGTTTGTTTTTGCAGGGGTTATTTATATGGTTTTCCTTGATATATTAAAAAAGAAAAAAGGCAAATCAAAAATACTCCCAACATTTTTAATGCAGGTGTTGATCTATGCATATGACTGATTTTCAGTGGGCACTAGGAGTGTTTCATGTGAGATGATGATGCTCTTGCAAGCTTCCAGTCCAAAAGAGAGGGAAGGAACAGCAGGAAGCATAACAAATGGAAGGGAAGCTCAAAGTAAGAGCAGAGCAAAAGATTCAATAAACAGCACTTCCAAACCAGCAAACATCTGTCCGTTACCAAAGCTCTGTTGCAACAGCATTTTCAGAGGAGAAAGCAAAAAGGCAAACCCAGAGATTTATCAGCTGTGTTTATCCAGCCTTTAAAGCATTAAAACTATTCAATTTACAGGCTGAAAACCAAGACAACCCTGTGCATTCAGCTAGCCTTGAGCAGTGCTCTTCCACATGTGGATGGGTTATCACACCTTGCCCTTGCTTTTGGATTTGTTCCTGCTTCCACCTGCTCTGTTTTATGGTTTTAAAATAGGCATCAAGTGATTGCACTTAGCTTTAAAATAAACTAAAAMATGTATCAACAAACAAAGAAACCCAGAGTTTAGCTTGGTTTCACTAAGTTTTGGCTTTGCAGGACTAGCAAAAGAGAATATAATCTCTTCAAAACCATCCAGGGTGATGCAGAGTGTACATGACAGATGTGTTAAATAAATTGATGCTGTCTTGTAGACAGCTGAGGTTACCTTCTGCTTTAGATGTAAGTGGCTTGTTAACACCTCCGAGAGAGAAACAGGCTGCATGCCCTGCAAGCAGGAGAGCTGCAATTGTGAACAAGCTGTTTTGACTTCAGGAGTGGAAGGCAGGGGAAAGGAGCTACGGACAGTTATATCTTTGTTAAGGTTTTTAAACACGCATCAAAAACTAGCCTGAGTTCTTTGAAGGCAGTAATTTAGGATTTTGAGGAAAACATTCCTGACTGTCTAGATACTGATTTTATATCATAAAGTTGTGATCTTTGTTCTCTTCTGAAAGGACTTCCAAACTTTTTTGACTCTGTCAAATTTTTTGGGCTGATGCCTCTTGGCTGTACCAGTCTCTCTGACTTGTTGGCTTTTGGGGGAACTGCTATTATATCCTAAAATATTTTGTTGTGTTTCTGTTTGGGGTTGGGAGGGGAAGCAGGGGTGAGAGGGTATAACTATTTTGATTTCCTTCTGTTCAGTAAAACAGGCTCCTGTTTCCTACGGGTTGGAGAGCTGTACCATGTAGAGAGAGCTGCTTTCAGGGTAATGAAGCTGCACTTGCAGCTTTAATAAAAGACAGGAGGTGATAATGGAGTGAGTCACCCAGCCCACAGTGCACAGAGTCTGGGTAAAGCCTGTTCCTGAGGTTCCATAAAAGCCACTTATTCCTGCCCCAGGGGACACACTGTGGTGGGTTACTGCTCTCAGCACATTTTGACTTTTCCTTTTGGTACCAGAGTGTGAGTCCTAAGCCATGTCTTGTTTAGAAAGTAACACTAATCAGGTCTTCCACTCTTCTAGGGGTTTTGTTTGTTGGGTTTTTCTGAGGAGGTTGTGGGGTTTTTATTTTTGGTGGGTTGTTTTTTGTGGGGGTTTTTTTTTGTTGTTGTTGTTGTTTTTAAATTTCTCTTCACTTTTGGTGATTTTTAGAGTAGCTGCTCATGAGCCTGTCGAGGAGGAGCAGGATAGTGGTGTGTGGCCTGTGTTTAAAACTCTGCAGTGTTTTAGGAGCTTTAGAGTAAAAGGTGATRGTGATAAAGATCACTGAAAGAAGCATTAGTAATAGAAATCTAACCAGTTCTTGGCAAATTTAATGCTGTAGTAGTGTGTCTCTAAACTGACAGGATGTTTTGTYTAAGTAGATGATTATTTGGTTTTGATTATTATTTATTGGAAGGGGAGAATTTTTCTTTTGTTTTTTTGATGCACTCTTTGATAGGGGCTCTTTTATGTTTGGGGTTTTTTTTTTGTGTTGGAGGGGCAGTATTTTTGTTCAGTTTTTGTTTAGAGGAGTGAAAATACACGCAAGCCAGCAAGTTAAGAGCAGGGATTGAGTGTATCTTTAATTTCCATATCCCTCATCCAGTTAAGGAGCTTTCTGTTCTCTATTTCAGATCTTTCCCTAAGTTTGGAGGTTGGCTCCAAGATAAAAAATAAARACCATTAATTCATATATAAAAAGGCTTATTGGAGAGTCATGCTAACAGAGTTTCTGAGCAGCTTCTGGCTGACTCACTGTCAGAAGTTACATTGGAGGCAGTAAAGGGGGCAATTGATCAACATTTGTGTCTATTTTTCTAAGAAGTTACTAGGCTATCATTAGGCTTGACCAAAGAGAGATCTCTGTGCTAATGACTGCAGGACCAGGTTCTGAAATAAAACAGGCTAGTATAAACCTCTGGAAAGGCTGCTGATGTCCAGCAGTGCCAAAAAGCTACACTTCATAGGGCCTTACACACAGTTTACAATAGCAGACATCCTTGGGCAAATCATCTATGCCTCAAGCTTTACACTTGTAAATTTCCTCTCGCAAATTGTTTGTAAAAGGTGCCAGATTAACTAAGCTACCTCTTGTAAATTAAGCAAAGACTTGCTCTGCAGACATGTGGCCTTAACTGGCACAAAAGCTACTGAAAAACTGACACCACTGCTGAACTATTGTCCAGATTATCACTCTCCCCAAGAGAAAATTGTGTCAATAGTGCTGTCCTTAGATTTAATTGCTTTTAAATTTTTACAGGGAGAGCAGATATTTTTAAGCATGTGAAAGAAGTGATTTGTTGGAACAAAYATTGCTCACATGCTTATCTGAGGGATGTAATGTAATTTTCCTGAGTATGTAACGAATAAAATGGGAACATCTATCATTGGTGTGCAGTATGCCCAAACTGTGAGCCATTGGTTCTGACTGATCTCTCTGTCTTAATTTTCTGCCAGGTTTTGGGTGCTGTTTAAAGATGGCCTTACAGCCAGATGTGGGATKCAGAAAGTCACACGGATTTCTCCTTTAGTTTCAAACATGATCCCACCCTATCAGTTTGGAAATACTTTGATCCCAGCTCTCATTTCCCAAAGAAAACTGGGCAYTGTGTGTGAGCCAGCAGGGCAGAGCCCTAACCACGGTTCCATCTTGCTGTGCTGCTCATGGCAGCTTCCAGTCTGAGGCACCGCACTCCCTTCTATCCATTCATAACTCTTAGTTATGGCAGTGGATATTGATCATCTTCATTCAGCACTTTAACCTGGTTTTAGGAATAAATGGAATGATGTCAGCAGGTGGTGGGKGAAGTCAGAGGCTCCTGGCCCACTCTGACTGACAATGAGGGCTTTTAGAGCAGATGTAAAACAAAGATGTGTGGATGGAGTGACTCCATCAGCAAAGCAGCAGGAGATGCATGGAGGTTCTGAGGCATTCATGAAACTTTCATGAAAATTTCCACCCATAAAGATGCTCCTCTGATACAGTAGGTGGAAGTGGACAATAGCTTGGTTTTGAAGGAGTAGCTACACATGTCTTCCACAAGTTTAACAAGATACCAAGGCACCCAAAGCTCCTGTGAGAAGAGGAAACAGTTGGGTTGGCTGAAATGACTTCTGTGCTTGGCATCGTATATCCTAACTCTCTCAAATCTTCTTCCAGCTTCTCTAGAGAAAGATGTCTGCTTTGTGTTCTGAACAGCCTCCTGCTATCTCTTTCACCCCACGTGCTTTTAGACTTCCACCAGACACCTTTCCTAAGCTTCCCCATGTCRCTGCCATCTCTCCAGCACCCTAAATGGTCACTCTGTCCTGGTCCCTCTGGATTTTACCTCTGATAGCCTTCATGCAGCCACCCATGTTGGGTGGGATTGGAGAAGGGACTGGGAAGCAGCTCTGCATTTTCCTAGAAGAAATTGCCTTGTGGAAGGCTCTGCCTGCCAAGGYTTGGGCTCTGCAGCACGAGCTGCTCCTCGTGCATGGCTCAGGGCAGACACAACGTTCTGCCTGCWGCCCTCTGAGTGGCCAAGGCCTAAAATGCATCTTTGTGCAAGAGTGTGTTTACTTTATATGAAATTAAGAAGTTTGAAAGGTTTGATTTTAATCAATAAGTTAAAGGTTAGCTGGATATTTAAAGGGACACAAGAATGGTTTACTTTATCCTACCTTTAAATGTTAAGGTTAGCTGGTACAGCAAAGACAGTGCAGAAATTAATGGAGTGTATATATAAAATGGGAATGGTGTCAGAGCCAATTTTCTTAAGCGTTGTGAGTACTGCTGACGTAAAACAAAATMATATTTTTTCATTGTTGTGCTCTTATGAGTGCCTGTGAACTTGTTGGAAAGTCAGACATGAAGTTTTGGGTGTTTTTTGGAGGGCTATGTGCAAAGAATAGGTGCAGATTGTCATTTTYGTGTTTATATATCACTTCAATAGTCTTGACCCAGAGAAGTTTATTGAATTTAGTGCTTTCTTTCATGTAAAATAGCATGCCTGTGTCTACAGCTTTTAAGGATCTATTTTTTCCCTCCACTGTATATTGTAGAATTGTATTCTTTCCTAATATGGTGTTTGAGAGATGTTTTAAAAATAAATCATATTGACATTTGGATTTAATTATGAATTTCAAAGATAGGAACACATAGTTTATACAATATTTCAGCACAATGCTCATCTGAGCAGTACACAATGAAAACTTTTTATTAAATTTACATTATTCAAGGAGCCCAAACACTTAGGTTTTTGGGAATTTGTGTATAGATATGGAGAGAGATCAAAACAGTTTTCTGCTGAAATCAACAGCCAACTCTGTTCTGCACAGAAATAAACCTGTGGGACTGTTGTAACTTACTCAAGATGTGGAGTGAATGCAAATTAGCTTTTCTTCACCATTTATTARAAAGTTTTGTGAAAGAACAACTCCAGGCAGTAGTTGTAACACTGGTGAATTTCGAGGCAGTGTTGGTGCATTGCTCATCTCTGGCCAGYGGGATTTCCACAGACCATCTTTGCAGGGACCTGGGCAGGTTATGGACTCTGTTCTTGGTCATGGTCAAAACTTGACAGAACAAGGGCCTGAGGAATCTGCTGCAGCTTTGAGCAGCAGGTTGGATTAGGTGGCCTCCAGGCAGCCCTTCCCAGCTGCACCATTTTCTGCTTTCCAGCAAGCAATGAAGGAAAAACAAAAAGCAACAATTAATGCTGAGATCATGAAGAGTTTACCTAGGCCCAAGTAGTGGAAGACATTCTAAGGTTTCTGGTTTTGCACTGAAGAGTGTGCCTCAAAAAAAATGAGTGCTGTGATGAGCTGGTGCTTGCCCAGGGCRTCTTACAAGTGCTGTACAATGCAGCATGTTTCTAATGCACAAAATTCTTTATTCATTAAATACAATTCCCTCACAATCCATCAGTTAAAACATTTCTGTTTTCTTGTAGATTTTTCWCCCAATTGCTCAGATTCCTTTATACTTTCAACTTTTTTCATCTATTCACAGACTGGTACCTTCTTTTTGCAATGTTACACATTCCAAGCCCATTAATTTACGCAAAATATTGTGCTAGATTCAATGAAACTTTTCTTTAAGTCTATCAAAATGATCTATAAGACCCTTGTGTCATATCTCCCAAAATATTCAGACAGATGGGAATCTTCCAAGGCTGTAGTCTCCAGAGTGTCTTTAATGACTTCCTGAATGTAATCCCGTGTCTTGCAGAACTCTGAAGGATACTTTATCTTCCTGAATGTTACTGCTTCTAATATTGAGCAACAGTTCAGTTCCATGAACTTAAAATACAGACGAATAAAAATATTCAAGAGGAGAGAAGAAAGATGGGAACGGTGAAACAACACATTCCATAATCACTTTTTTGGAGAACATTGATGAGATTGAGGAAGTGATTGATTGAGGCATTGGGTCAGACAGCTGGAGGGGATGGAGGTGGAACAGCTGGAAGCGCAGGTAGAGAATTCCATTCTCCTGGAGAGAGGATTTGTAAGGTGAAATTAGGAAGAAGAAAAGACAYGGGAAGGCAAATACATGGAGAAAATGAAGAATACTAGCGTGATCATGGAATCTTGGTGAAGTTGGAGGAGTGATGTTAGGTGAAGTTGGAGCTGGAAYTTATCTGGAATAGACCTAGAGATGAGTAACAGTAGCAAAAATTATTAATGAAACCTAGAATGCTCAACAGTAACCATGCTGATGGAAACACCTTGCAAATTTTAAATACCATGTTGAATAAGGGATTTTTTTTTCCTCTTGTTTACATGCTGGTGAAAATACAAAGTTTAGTAAAACCCTGGCAAAAAGTCAATGTAAAGACATGGGGAACAGTACAAATAATGACAAACCATGTCTCTGAGACCGTCCTCTGCAGAGGTGCAACAGGCACTTCCACTGAAACATTAAAATGTCTTTACTGGGATATAGATCAACAGGGTGGACTAAATAATTTTTCATTGCAGTTTAAGTATGTGCATGTTCTTCAAATAGGTTACCTTTATTATTCTGAAGAATTGGAGTAGAAATGTATGGTTAACAGGTTCTGCATGATTTATCTGTCGATCAGGCCTTGAAATAGATTGATCTGTTCTTGTAAGGCTGATTTACATTARCAACTTTAGAAAACTTGATTTTTGACTCTTTGTTTGATCTAGTGCTCAAACTGATAAGAAGAGCAATGAATTGATTCCTTTCAGCCAGTCAAAATGGCCAACTAGTGACAGAGAAGTGTGGACAGAGGGGGAAGGAACCGATCTCAAGGGATAGCTCAGTGGAAATAATCCCAGTGGAAAGGGGAGACTGCAGAGCATGTTGCTTTCTTGATTTAAAAGAGGGCAAACCCCCAAGAAATAGCAATAAAGCTCTACAGATTCAACTATTGCAAGAATAGCTCCAARCCCACATCATTGTAGTTGCTCTGGGCTGCACTGGTTTTCATGGATTTTTTCATTCTCATTTTAACTTTTTAGTAATATATTTTTAATATTTTTTGTTTGTTTTCAGTCTATCCAACAATAATAACATCTTTTTGGAGACTCTAATTTTGTATCCCATCTACTTTTTGAATGTTTCTATTTGTACTGTGCATACATTTTGAATTATCTTACTTAGACTTTTGAAGGATATTTGGTGTTTCTACATCATATTAAAAGACTTTTGCATGGAGACTGTAAAGGCTCATGTGCATCTGACTTTCATGTCAGCTTTAACACTGATTATATGAAATTGTGAAAGAAAAAAACGTGTTTTCTGATGACTTATAGTTTCAGAGTGATATTTTTGCTGTTAGGAGACTTAGGTTTTTTTATTTTCTTGCTGAAATGCCTGCAGTCTTGTTGAGGAGGTTTGGGTGGTAGRAGTTATATAGTGAGAAAATATTTATTCCCTTTCTCAAGCGTTATTTTCATTAGTAAGCAAACTGCAACAAGCCAATCTAACATAGGTAATAAAACAGCATTTGTGGATAAAATCCAATCTTCCTATTAGCTAGTGAGATTGTTTCTTTTTAAAAATAATTTCTGTAATGATCACATTCCTCTAAAACCAAGAAAGAAGTAAAAACACCTTCCAATGCAAAAATATATTTCTTTCTATCTCTTGTTTACCTTACAATCCTTTGAAAAATGTTAACCCAGCCGTAGGCTTCTTTAATCCAAAATTTTCTGAAGAACAACAGTTTCATGTGTGGTGGGATGGCTTCCATTCCGTGTGACACCCCACTCTCTGTTTGTCTGGAAAGACAGAGCAGTACAGGACAAGAGTGAAAATGAAACCATTGTTAATATGAATGTGGAGGTTTGAAGAGTGAGAACAGAGTAACAGTGTGCTTTGGGTGCCCTTCCAGGAAGGCTGACAAATGGATATGCCTCACCCTGGCCGGTTTCTTCAAAAAATTAACTGTAGAACTTGGGGGGAAAAAGTAAAGCAAAGTTTGCTTTAACATCGGGCAGAAAAAGGGGCGTGTGTTCTGGGTGCTAAACTTTATGTTTTCTGGTCATATTTAGTTTTCAGGCCATTTGCAAGGTTTCAGCTGCCTCTGATCTCACTGGTCCTTTGGAAGGAATACACTGCACTGCCAAGAGCCACTTTAAAATCCATTAAACACRAGTAAAACTGTCAAGGCCATTTCTTCTGCTTCTGTCTCTTCCGTAATAAGCAAGAGAAAACACACTTGTTTCTAAAATACTAACTTGCTTCCTTTGTTGCTAAGATGTTTTTGCTGTAGCTGAGCAGCCCTGCTGCTGTTATAGTCCTGTGCATTTCATTTTCCGGAGTGGAAAAAAAAACCCTGACAGAGTAATCAGGACAAACCAGTTTGGGTTGACTGCAGCAAGCTTGTAATCCAGGCTTCAGACCTAAAAGCTTTGTTTAAAGCAGTGCACATTTGCTCAATCTGAAAAGCTGCAATAACTTAAGCCTTCCTTTCACCCTCSTTTTTTATTTCCTTTTTTCCCCCTTTTTTTGCTGTTTTCCTGCACACACACTTCTTGCATTCCTATACATGGGAATTATATCAAGATCTGTTGCAGCTGCACGCCTGCAGAGCCTCCCCTCCTCTCCTGGATGCTGCACACTCACAGAGCATCCCGGGGATTTTCCAAGAAAAAAGAGCTGTGAGAGCAGCAGAGTCGAGATCAGGATCCTCTCCACAGCTTCCCTAGGACATATATTSAGTCATGGCTTCTTAAAACTGTATTACTGCTCTTAAAATCATGGAGTGCTGAGTCAATGAACATGACTGTTAATGAGTTCAGCTACAGCCCATTTCATTTTCTGCAGGACTTTTTCCCCTCCATATCAGAGCAGTTCAGCTTCTATATTATAGGGAATTCTCTTTTCCTTAACAGCTCCTATATTACAGGAAATTCTCTTTTCCTTAACATACCATTTAAAAAAAAAAAAAAAACAAACAGGCAAACAGTTTTGTTTCTTTTTTTTCCTCAGGAAGTTGTTTGCAGATCTGCATTCTCAGGGCTTGCATGAAATATCTGTTCGTTGCATGTAAATTACAGGGTAGCTGCTGGAATTCCTACTGGTTTGTTTCTCTTCACATCTTGTTAAGAGCAGAGGAAACACAGAAGTTCATTGTTAATCTAATGAAATTCTAAGCAGTCTAATTAAATACTTATTAGTCAAATTACAATGCTGCTAATACTTCTGGTTGCRATGATATGCAGTTAATGCACAAACAAACTCTGTGGTATTTATCCTTTTCTTGGATGTGATGTTTAACCCTCTCACTGTCCCTCTGGATCCAAGGTTTAAATGTTTCAGTTTGGCAAAGGTGCAGGGCTTGGCAAGTGATTGCCATAATGATTGCAACCTGGGGAGCAGCAGCATTTACCAGRTTTGTCCTAGGTGCAGGAAAATTCACTCAGATTTCTTAGTCTTCTGTTTTTATGCAGTCACTTAGAAATAAAAATGGACTAAGAATGCTCCCAATAATGATTCTTTTTATAGAATGTATTTATCAGAAGACTGAAAATGTCTTCTCTTGAGTTAAAACATAACTAACAGAGAGGTAATTGTGTGAAGGAGTGAAAAACAGATATCTGTGTGTAAAATTGGTGCCATGACTCAAAAAATGGCTCTGCAGAGGAATTTCAGTGTAAAAAACATTTATAGGATTGAAATAAGTTATTATTTAATGTTTTGAAGCCACAACATATCAACAAAGGGTGGAAAATTTGGGAAATGGTGCACATGGTCAAATCAGTCCTACTTAGCTTTTATTAGTAATATAAGACTGGTGTGGGACAGGTTATGAGGAAGTAGAGAGCACTGAAAGACCTTTGGAGTGGTAACTTCAAACAGTCCCTTTTCTCTTTGGTTATCAGCCCATTTAGGTGTTTTATAAATAGCAAAGATAGATTGTCTGATACTTTCAATAGAAAGGAGCAGGGGCAGGACAAGGAAGTAATAAGTTATATGAGATAGCAATCAGATTTCCATCAACAGAAAATGACTCATGATTCATAAAAGCCTCCTTTATACTAGAATACATAGTTTATATTTTTGTTTAAAAATTAAACAGAATGTCTAGCATTTCAGCAGYTTTAACTTCCTGGCCTGATTTCTAATGGACATTCTATAAATAAAACATATATTTCAAGGCTTGAATTCTCCTTAGAAGAGCCTATGGGCAGTTTTGGTGGGATTGTTTTTCAGAGCAGCTTTATTAATTTGCCAGCTGAACAATGGTTTTGCAAGCCAAGCAATGAGTAAGAAGCGTGCTTTGAGCTGGCGAGTCAGAATAAGGTGCCTTGTGAAAACAAACACGCCAAAGAAAAAGTTTTCTGCAAAATGCAAAGCAAAATTGATGCCAAGATTGCAGTTCTGAATAGCAGTGTACAGCAGCATGGTGAGATTTCAGTCAATTCACCACCTGTGAGTAATCCTCTACATAAAGGTATGAATTTCACAATAAATCCTTCTGCAAGGCTTTCTAAGCTCTGAGCATTAACAAGAGCATATACAGGGCACAATTCAGCATGATCTATGAGCAGAAAAGGAAGGTTAGAAGATAATCCCTCTGTCACTTTCTTGTCACACAGGCTACTTGCACATATTTACATAAAAGAACCAGTTTCTTTTCTGGTGCCTTTGCTGAGATGTCATTTGACTCYGTAACCCAGAGCGCATCACAGGCACTGGAGGGCAGGCCTTAAACAGACACTGGAAAAAAASGAAAGTCCTCTCTGGAAAAGCCTTCCAACCCTTTATTACTAAATTCTGGTGTCAGGGGCGGAGGCTCACAGTATTTTAGGAGCAGCAGAGCCACCTTGGAGCCAAGAGAGGCAGAAGGTGGACACATCACGCAGCGTTTGCTGGCAGACTGTTTCGGCGTAGGGACAGAACACCACACCTCGGTGATTTTTCTGTTTGACACATGCATGGGTATATATGTGCTTYATTATTTGCTTTCTTAAAATTTAATTTAGCCAGAACAATAAGATCTGGTGCCTCCCAGCTTCAGTAATGGCTGTGTCTGCAGCAGGTACTCCCTGGCCAAGTGGCACAAYGTGGCTCGTGTCTGTTCCCTCCAGTTCTCATCCTTCCCCGTGTCCCTTTCCCCAGAGTCCCCCAGACAGGGTGGCTCATGCAGGYTGCTGAGCATGAGCTTTCCCCTGAACGGAGGCCAAGCCCTGACTGGGAGGGTAAGCCTTGGAAGGAGCCAGAACTGTGCCAGGGAACATGCCAGGAGCAAGGAGGCAAAGCTGACGGTGGCTCAGCTCTCAGYCTGTGTCCTGGCCGCGTTCTGTTTGCTGGAACAGACAGAGCACACAGCCAAAGGGGTCAGGAAGAGAGCACAGCACTGAATGTTTTTAGCACACTGGGGACATTTGCCCTGCTGGCCTTGGCARTGTTTTCTCATGCACCACTTCTGTGCATATACTCGTTCCCTTCTCCTCCCCGCTCCTCCTGCCTGCATCCCACCTTTTCATGGATGGCTGTGTCAGATGGTCCAGCAAAAAGCCTRTGATTATACTTCATCTTTATTGGCTCCTGTAAGGATTAAAATAATTTCTTGAACTTTAATCTGCTTTATGAAGGCCGAGCACTTTTTCTCCAGGAGCCCCACTCAGACTTGGAAAGGAGGATTAAGGCTCTACCATCCTTTAAAAAAAACATATTCCCAGGAATGCTGCAGAAGGCTGCTTGCTGCCCTGCCAAGGAGCCTGCAATAGTGTCTGTACTGCTGTGAACTTCTGCAGAAATCACGTAGTTTAATTTTTGAGCTGGTTTGATTCCAAGGGAATGCAGAGCTCTAACCCAGGCCACCCTGTGTTGSACACCAGTGACTTTCCCACTCATGCTGCCTCTGGGGTACAAACACAAGCTGTGGACAAAAGCAGAGAACCTTGTTAGAGAGGAATAATTATTGTCACTAGTGATAATGCTGGAACTGAGTGTTTTCTCCTGTTGATGTGGCAGCAATGGGTAGTTATGTCATCACAGAAAAGGCAGTGGTAGAAAGGAGAAGTCTGCTGTATGGGGGACTCAGGTGAATTCTCTCTGGKTTAYATAGGTGAGTTAAGAAAGAGAAAAAAAATTCTCCCCCAATGATCTGTGAGTTCATGATTTATGAGTTCAAGAGCTCCATAGTGCCCAAAGCATCTTTTTTTAATACAGTATAGGCTGTATAATCACTGAAGTATTTGAAAACTTGCCCAACCTAATTTTGTCTTTGTGATGGTGGAAACCTGCTGGAGCAGTGAGAATTATTTTTCAGGGCATCCTGAGACAGACTTGGAAAGCTGAGAATGCAGACAGGTTTAGCCCAGCAATCCTCTGGGCACAGATTGGTGAAGCCTTGCAACCCATGAGCATCAGCTAGAGGAATGTCAGAGAAGAGGTGTGCGTGCTGGAGGTTATTTCAGTTCTTTTTACAGTTTACAGAAGTATTAACCAAAGAGTTAACAGAACGAGGTGGTGACTTGTCTTTACCAGTCAAAATCTGGGACAGATGTCTGAAAGCCAGAAACATCCCCAGAAACRTGGATATAAAACCATGCAAGGGGGAGGAGGGGTGAAACTCCAGGCTCCAACACAGGAGAGATCACTCTGCTTTTCACTGAGATCAAGGACAAATTGTCTACTGGCTTTGAATCAAACACTGGCTCAAAACTAAGATAATGGGAAAATTTCCTTTTTATTTGACTCTATTTTTTTAAAGTGTTTTTTATCTTGTTCATTTAAAAGTCTGTTGCCTCTGTTCTAGGAAGGTTTTTTTTCCAGGATCAGAGATGTCTTGCATTCCTCAAGTGCAATTCATTCYCAATAAAACACTCTATGTTCCATATCAACCATTAATGTTTCCAGAYTGTAAACCTGACAGGTTTAACAGATTTATTCTTGTTTTCTGTTGGTGTGAAGCTAAGACTGTGAAGTTAACATTTAGCATGCAGTGGAGACGGAGCAGCTCTTTGTGTGTCCATGATTTTGCTCTGTGATGAAACTAAACTGACAAAATAATCCAGGAAAAACAACTCTTTTCTGAAGGGACTGAGCTCTAACAGTGGTAGTTTTAGCAATCAACACAAGTAGTAAAAAATGATGCAAAATATAAAACCTATCAATATTTTCTTATTGAATTTRGGAGGTTTGGGGTTTTTTGATAAYGRTCYTGTAACTAAWTATMRTGCTGAGCAGGGATARATGAAATCCTTTTCACTTGCCTGATGAGAAGCCCTGGTTGTCTCAATGCAGGCATCATCTAAACCTCCCTTGAACAATAATGGAGGTGGGTTTTTTTCGCATGTTTAATTTCTGCTTAGTAATCAAAACAGTTTCAAGTCTTTACAGTAAGCTGTGTTTGGATTCTCAGTGGATGAACAAGCTGGGTTTTTACTTATCTCTATAAAACCAACACAAAATCTGATTCATTGTTCCAGAGTGGGAAAAATCCAACTTCCTATGAACAATCACACTTAAGGGATTGAACTATTTATTTATCTATTTTATTTAAAATAATAAACTCATAGAATGGTTTGGATTAGAAGGGACCTTAAAGTTMATCARCTTCCAACACCCCCGTGATAGRCAGGRAYGCCTTCCATGAGACCAGGCTGYTCAACAAACATGCAAACAAACCTAAACCTATAACCAGAAATAATTTTCTTTAACACTAAAAAAGTGATTGTTTGATACTGGGAGTATGTAGCAGAGCTTTTAAAGAAAGTAAGAACCTGACTTAAACTTCAATGTTAATTTAGTGCATTTAATTCCATCTCCCYAGGCRTAACTAGAGATGTGGAAAARAAATGGCAATGTGAATAGATACAAATGAAGGAATTAAAATCACTTTGCAATAAAATTCTATAGCCAAACTGACGTTTGTTGATGGAAAGCTTCTGGTAGAGAGCTTAAAAATGGTAAGGTGGATCCAAATGGACTCCTATTTGGATCCCAGGATTGTAGTTTGGCTTCATGTCTAATGTTGGAGCCAGCAGGAACATCTTGCACTCAACCAGAGGGCCACAGCAGGACCTCCTTGTACCACTCTAACTTAAATCTTTATTTGCATAAATAAAATAATGATTCTTACTTCAAGACCATTGGCTTAGCCAGATAAGGTCAAACAAGACCATATTTATTTGGYTAAGAACAGATAATGTTTTTCTTATGCTTTGAGGTGATCCTATGTCMGCAAAATATGGTAATTTTATTTTGCCCCTAGAAAGTCTGTACATGTTTTTGTATTCATCTCAGCAGATTGTGTTTAATTGGGTTCAGCACTGCCATAAGTTGACAGCACAGATTTCTGGTCTGGTGCCAGTTAATGTTTACTGCAGATGTATCTCAGAACTCTTACAGGCCATGGACTGGCTGGGAGACCCTACCAAGCAATGTATTTGCATTCTGGTGAAATAAGAAAGGTGTAACTTTAGGTGTATTGGATTACTTGACATGCTTGAAAGATCAGTTCATGGAAAAACATCCCAATTCCGTAAAAACTTCTCAACAGTGATTCTTCTTCTCTTTCTCTTCCCCTAACTGGGAGAAAACAAAAAAAAAAAATAAAAAAGAGAGGGAGGAGAAAATTCTGGCAACAAAACCTGGTTATTTACAGGAGATTCTGGCTGACTTGTGTTGAACAGTTTATTGTCCTTTTGTTGTCTGCTGTGTTTTTCTCATTTTCATTTTTTCTCATTTCATTTCAATTTTGTAGCTAACTCATTGCATCTATTAGTTTTCATGGGGTCTCTTTGCCCTCAGTTTAATGTATATACTAAAATTGGTTTACTTCAATTTGTGGGCRTTCATGAGAATTAGATTATTTTTTAAGTAACAGCACCACTGTTTTGTTGAGTAATAAATGTCATTTTTGGTTKTCCATGGCACCTGGAAGTAACTCTCTGCTAAGAGACTGCTCTTACTCTCTGTGTTGTGTGTTAGCTGAGAAGTTGAAGAGACAGGATTCATTTCACTTCCAGAAGATATTATAAACACATCCTTTGAGTGAGAGATGGAAAATTTTGAATTAACATGAGGAATATTAAAYAGAGAAATATTAACAAGTTAGCAGATTATTCTGTATTCTTTCAGAAGCATAAAATATAAAGTTCACAAAGTATGTGAACACACTAAAAAAAAATCTTAGTTTTGTGTGCAACGTTGACTTAGAGCATAGCCACAGGGAAAGTACTTTATTTCATCTTTTTCTTTCATACAAACTGGCAGCATTTTCAAAACAGCTCTTTCACGTCAGCTCTGTACATAATTGCTCTGTTTTGGCTGGTGAGTATTATTTGCTGAAATACCACATCTTATCTTCCATCTCTTTGCTGGCTCTTGTCCACTTTTCAGCTACTCCTCTGCATCTTCTGACTTGTTGGCTTCTTTGAGAGATGATTTATAGGGCTTTAGATTGTCTTGTATGCTGCCTGCTTTGGGTATTTTTTTTTCTCAATTAGATGTCCCACTGTTGTTCCAACAAGGAGCATTCAGGCTTTTTGTGAATAACTGTGAAGGTGGCTCTCAATGTGTTGTAACTACATGGCAGAGATGAAGAAATGAGATTATTTAGTTGAGACATAGTTGTTAAGACATTAATTAAGATTTTCTTCTTATATGACAGGAAAGTTTCCATGCTTACATTTCAAACTCAATCCCTGTTTCATCTTTGCCGTTCTGTAATTGCTCAATGACTCTAAGAATAAGAAATATTCTACTTTCTTTTGTAGGAAATAGTACAAAACATTGTCTCCATGAGGAATGATAGAGGAGAGTGAGGGATTGTARCAATTTTTCTTCTTTATTTAAAAGAAGCTGTTTTTAATAACAACCTGGAATTACCCATGGATAGTCCATCAAGGCTTTTATGATCTTCAAAACAGGGAATGCTTTTTGTTCCAGTGACTTTTGTGAAGTCACATACCAGAGTGATGAGCATCAGAAACCCTAGAGAGGCAGGAAGTCAGATGTCCTACAAGGTTAAATTCTTTTCTTCTCTGGGCTGACTTTTTCTGAAGAACATACCATGATGTGGCATTAGCTCCAACTCTCACTTTTTAAAGAGTAAGCTGAAATCATTCTTTCCAGCCCTATTTTGTCCCTTGTTTTATGTTCAGGTTTTACATGTGTTGTAAACCCCGATGAGAYAATTTCTGTTATGAGAGCTGAATACAGCTTGATCGTGGAGCATTAAAAAGATGATGATGGTTCTTTGGTTAGCCACCAATTTCCTTTCTCATGCTCTCAGGCTCAGATTCCTGAACTTTCATCTGGCATTCTCAGACACGCTCACTAATTGTCCTGTAGCAGACAAAYAAAGAGCACGTTTTACAAGTAATGTGTGGGATGTACTAATGTCAGTTCATAGCTTGCCTGCATGCAGCTCTTGTTTGTATTTAGGATTATYTAATTATCTTCTTAATTGTAAAGAACAGAAAATTGAAGTGGGCAGTCCGAAGGCTAATCAGTGCAAAAACTCGATTGACTTTAGTGAATTTTGGCCCAGACACCCACTGCTCTGCTCATCAGCTATGTCATAGTTGTAAAATAAAAGATGAGAATCCAAAGGGGCTTAGATGGAGTTTGAGGAGGCTGTGTGGAGCGGGAGGATGTTATTAGGAACACCAGATTAATGGAAACACATTTGTAGAGTGTTGTTCAACATGTGTCGTGTAGATTAAAGGAATGTTGAACAGCTGCTCAAATGAGTATTGTCAGTCTTTCGAACAGGCAAGGCACGAAGGGTCCTTGGGAAAAGAACTGTATGTGGTAATGGGATCTCTGGAGCCCTTTCGTGGTTTTTTTTTGGGATGCAAATTTTAGGAAATAATAAATGTTTGATGTCAGTGTATACTGCTCAATGTTCAGTGAAGAGACAGAAGGATGTAAAGGTAATTTTTTAAAGTGAGCCATGGCTCCCCCTCTGTAAACTTCTAGAAATAGGTTGTATAGAAATGTAGCTGATGTCTGAGTTAGTTGAGAATGGCTGGGGCTGAGGCCTCTGCATGTAAAGATGTTGCTCCAGGAAATAACCCTTCATTCATTTTCCTGCAATATATGGTTCATTTCCATCCAAGAGGAGAAATGGAAATACAAAAATATGTCAAAAGTGTCAGATTTAAGGGAACTCCTAACATCAGCTGAAACATGAGTGTATAATCAAGCTGTGTCAGGCTGTCTGTGCAAGACAAATTGGGGCCATCAGCTGTTCTGTTTCAAACTCAGAGAAACAGAAAGTCCACAAAACTTTAAATGTGTGCTGTCTGCTCTAATATCCTCTCAAGAAAGTTTAGGGTAAGTGGAAATAACCATAATTGTCTATCTTTTGCTCCAATTGTGTCTGCCAGATCTGGTTTGTGGCGAAATAAGATGGTTTGGTGTAAAATATGTAATTTTGGCATTGCCATGAGTAATAAGAAAGGATAAAAATATAAGTCATTGATAAAATGATGACCCAGTTCAAGGCTATGGTGGAAGACCATTTTRGCAGAGGTGAAAGAATCTGAGAAAGGACCTTTCACACACAGTGAWGTGGAAATAGAGGTCCAAGCTATATCATCATTTTCAAAGCACTGCTGGCACTTGCCTACCCCCAGGGGTATCCTAGGAAGTCAGGGTTTGGTGATTATTTTTCCCTCTGCATACTTAATATTACCTGAGACCAAGTGCCCTGCTGTTCATGCATGATTAACTGAGAGAATTCATGGCATTACCTGGGTAGATTTACTTAATTCGCCCAATAAAAAAAAAAAGGGATGGTGGGGGAATGAATATGAAATGAAAGGATCCATGTACTGCCTTGACAGCCTGAGGCCAAACACAATCCTATAACAATGTGCAGAGTGATGGAGGGTAATTCCCACCATTTTACTCCTAACTGTGTGAAATTAAGAGAGATGGCAAAGGCTACTTGGACCCATCCAAAAGCACAAAAAATTAGAAGAGTAATGAATGTCTGGTGAAAGTGATCGAGAAGATAGAGATGAGGGTCAGGAATCAATGGACACAGAGCTGGTGTCCTTCGTTTCCTGGAACTGGAGGCAGAGAAAACCCAGAGCAAAGTGAGCTTTTTCCTGCCCTCCCTGGAGAGCTGACTGATGGCTTTGAGCCTTCCATGCTCCTCCTGTAGGTGTGGGGTTTTCTTCTTGCTTGGTCTGCTTGGAGCATGAATTAAAGCACTGGGAAACTTTTGCAGGGCAGGGATAAATGAGCTGCCTTGTCTGAAACTGAACCATCTCYGTATTTGTCTTCCAAAATGCTCTTTGCAGAGGTGATAGTTTACTGACTATGAAATGCTGTCAAAGACCTGCTTCAACAAAAGCTGTGAACTTMAAGCAGACTGCTGTATTAGAAGCCAGAGGTTTGCATATGCTGTTCTGAATGGAATTTTCTACTGCCCTAATCTGACTGGAAAGGAAAACAAGATTAAATTTCCATATTTAAAGACTAAATGAAAAAAAATGCATATATTTTTTCAGCATCATATACATCTGTATATAGACTGAACACCACCTTTTTCTACACTACTCCAGAATTTTGGTCTCACACTAAACCCCTTCTGAATGGTCACAAAAGGGAGCCTCAGCTCCTCTGCAGTGATGATGTGGTGGATTTGATTCACAGCCTAACAGACTTAAACTCTGGTGCATGAAGCACCTTAAGGAAAAAATCCTCAGGATGTTTATTGAGTGTTATTTACCAGACTTGGTTTATACCATTACTAAATCCATTTAATCCATTGGATTTTTTTGAGATTATGTGCTCTGGAAATACTAAGGTATTTCAGAAAGACTTCTTTTACTTGAGTACAATCCGTCCTTAACTCAGCTTTTACAGACTTTTATGCGGTAGCCACCTTACAGCCCATTAGTCCTTCAGAAAATCTGATCCAAGTTTTATGATCTTGCTTTTTTTTCCTTTTTTTTTTCCTCCCCAGATGATTTTTCACAAGCCAGAAGTTTCTCTAAAATCTCTTTCTTGACTCATTATTTCCTGGCAATTCTAAGCCGGTTCTTTGTTTTCTATTCCAAGAGTCTGGAATGGCATAATAKTTCTCATTCAGTTTTTGAGGAAGAGTTGTCTGGTTGTCGTGTAAAAGTTTCAGTGTCCTGTTCCAAAAATTCATAATAACTTTATTTAATATTTTACCACACCAGTGTTTCACTTAAAACAATCTAACTGGTGTTTTTGTAACAGTGATGGTATGGAGATTTAAGGAAAGTAAGGTGTGTAAGGATATATTGCCTCCCTTTCTACAACTGGCTCCTCTTAAAAGAAAAATAAAAGAATATTTCTTCACACAGTGCTGCCTTGTGCAGTTATCCTACWGTAACTGGAAGAATATATTTGTAATAAAATGTTTTAGAAGAGTGCCAAGTCATTCCCGAAARCCAACTCCTGTCAGAAGTTCTCTTTTCACCTGTTTGTTGCCCTTCTGAACTCACTGGGATATTGAATAACTTCTTTTCTATTTTGTTTAATTCTGTATGAGTGGTGCCTAACAWACTGTAAGTATTAACATCAGGACACAGGAATGAACCTGAAGCCCAGTGTGTCCAAGGCACAAATTTTAATGAGAAAGGACATTCCCCTAAACCCCTTTCCAAGTGCTTCAAGCAATTATGGCCACCAGATTGCAGCCCTGGAACCCACAYCTTTCTGAAACCTTCAGTAAAAGTGTAAAACCTAAAGTGTACAGWGGACCCAGTGTTCACTGAATATCTAGATGAAATCAGGAAAAATGGCCTTGTTCACCATCAAATAAATTACAAAGTCCTGAATCCAATATGTTTCACCATGTTATTTTGCTGGTAAAATAAAACTGCAATTTTTTTCTCATGGATCAACACAATGGAAGAGGTGTTAATCTTTGCTGTAAAGGATGTTTACAGCGTGGAAATGCTCCACAAGAATACCTTTTAAGCTGCTTTTCCTTGGGCTTTGGCTTTGAAACTCCAAATTATTAGAGATTGAAAATAATAAAATAACTTAAAAAAATTCTCAAAGAAATGCGCTGTCTGAAAACCAAACCCAACACCAAATGTTCTGCCTCTCACAATCTCTCCTTTACAAAAAAAGTCCCCTGGACAAATCAAAAAGAAAATATGTTCCTCTGCCCATTTCAGGCTACAAACTACACAACCCCTTTGCTTTTTATTTTGGTTAGCAGCTTGGACTCCCTTACTGCATAACTAACCTGAACAAATATTGTGCCTTAGATCACTTCAAGAGAACAAATTCCAAAGCAAGCAAAGAAACAATAGACAACAATTTTTTTTTTTCTCAAGGAAAAGAAATAGGTAATTAATGATCCTTCTAACAAGGAGAGCTAATAATTTACGGGCCTTTTTTATTATCAATCAAAGTAGAATTTATACAGATTTTTAAGTCGGGAAGGAAAAAAATAAACCATACACAGTAGTTTTGAACTGCCTTCARCCCTACTGTGCTGCGTACAGAGTGTAATAATATCCTTAGCAAAACAAGGTATCGTTTATGCAGCCCCATGCTGCATAGGAACYCTGTAACTACAGAATTTTACATAATGGACAAGCACCACACTTTATAGAGGATATCACATACTTTTGCCACCAGGAACAAAGCTTTGTGGTCAGTGAAAATATTCATCTATAGACCTGTGGCTGGTGTGGAGCAATATTGAATTTTAGGATKCTGGTTTGAGTCCAAACCCTTTCCTATGTCCAGCTAAGCCAAGTGTGCAGAGGGTGATGGCAGCACTTCCAAGCTGCTGTCCCTTTCTGATATAAACACAGCAAATGCCTGTTGGTTTCATGCTTCYTTTGAAAGGCAAGGGAAATAAAAGRGYTCTATTACAGCCCAAAATCTGATTAACTTTGGCTRTGGGGGGCAGCTTCTCTGGTAGCTCTGAGGCACAGCTCCTGCTGTCTCTTTGAAGGAGGAGAGTGTTTCCCTGGAGTTCAGCTGCCTGCACRTACTGCAGCTTTTGCACAGGGATCSTSCCTGGGATTGGRTATGCCCAAGTRTTTCTTGCRTGTGGTGACTCTTTAGAAGTTTTTGTGTCATTTTTTTTAAGTTTTTTAGAGCTTTTCTGGGGAGTTCAAGTCTTATTAAATTCAACAGGGGAAAAGAGAACTCTGTGAGGATGAAAAGGAAGGTTTGCTAGTCAGATTTGATGACTGGCAAAGAACAAGTTCAGGTTTTTGGGAGCTGTCTTGGGTCTGCAGTTCTCATTTTTGAGCATGAATTGTCCAGGGCAAGGAAATGAGAGTAGTGCTCTCTGTGAATCTGTCATTGTCCCCCAAATATCTAACGAGAAATCAGCGATTTACAACCCTGGTACAAAGTATGGCTGTCTCTGGGGGAATATACCTAAGCAACAAATGGGCTGAGGAGCAGGATTGGATCCACTTTTTTGGGGATTCAAGGTTCATGCATCTCTGGATATTCCATTGGAAAAGGTGCCGTGCCTGAGGTCTCCATAACACACCAATGTGCTTGGAGACATATTCTTGCAAGAGTCCTGCATTCCTTTTACTCCCAGTGTGAGCTGTCCAGACCCAGCTGTGCCAGGGGAGCTTTATCTGAGCTGGTGAGTGRCTGTGCAGGCCAGAATGCTCCTTAGCACCCATGACTGCATTCACATCCCTGCCCTGCCTTGGCTGGCTCACCCCCAGTAGGAGCAGACAGTCAGCAAGGCAAAGACATGAATTTCTCACAGCAACAAGGGTGATCAGCCCTCAGGAGAGGGAATTGGAAATCCTCTTCAGCCCATGAGCAGTAGGGAGGCACAAATCTCTGAAAATCTTGTCACTTATTCAGCTTTTTTACCAGGAACCTCAATGCCTCATTTTGGGCTTCCTATCCCTGCTCATGCTGTCTCCATTCCTCACCTGGATATTTTCACTATATTTTCTGAGCAGCTGTTTCCTTCTATCTTTTTTGAGATTATTTGGACTGATCCATAAGTGAAAGCAGCTCTGCTGTTGCAGCTGAAGAGCAGAGCGCTGCTCTTCCCAAGGGAATGCTCTCTTCCCATGAGTGTACAAGAGGCTTCTGAGTAAAACCTCCAAATAAGTGATGTCTGTTTAATTTGACACAACTTTACATTATCCTCTCCTCTCTGATGCCTTGCCTCATGCCACTCTTCTGTCTTTCCCTTCCAGCCTGCAATGATCTACCTCCYGCAATTTTTTGACATTTGCAGCATTCCCTATCCTGACAGTAGGAATGGGATCACACAAAGCAGGAACATGGCAGGCAGACCACAGAGAATCAAAGTCAAGTGTTGCAAAATGAGCATGCTCTGTTGGGTAKCTCAGCTGGGTTTTAAAAAACATAAACACCACAGAATTCTGACATAAAACTAAAGATTAACTGGGTCCATATGAATGCTTGGTTTCCACCCAGAATCCTATGGCATGACAGCAGAATCAGGTCCAGTGCTGATGTTATTTTTTCAGGACTGGAATGTGAAGCTAAGGATGCATTCAGCAGTACACTGAGACACTCACTTGAGTTGATGTTATAGCCCCCRCTTGCAGTGCTACTTTGAAAATTAGTTTTCCCTTATTTTATTTATTTTTTTAACTGCTGACTAAGAACAAATTCTCTCAGTGTAAAGAGCTTTGATAGCTTCCAAATGGAATTTCTCTAAGTACCCTGTGAGTTTATTATAATACTAAACTTTTGATTTCACTCTAGGGAGAGTGCATTAATTATGCAAAGCAACTCAAAATTTAGCAATGCTAAGGCCCTCAATCTATCAAAAAAAAATCTGAGAGGTGTCTTGGGACTGTTGCTCCTGTCCTTTTGAGCTGACATGGAGATGGCACAAGAAATCTTTTGTGATCTTCAAGCACTGGGTTAAACCTTGTGCTGTTGACAATTTTAAGGGTGGATAAGAGGAGGCAAACACTGTTACTTGCTGGAAAAGGGTAGAATGACATGTCTGTGTTTTCTTTGGATGTACCTATGACCATTTCTATCCTTGGCCTTGCAAGCCACATGCAAAATATATCCACAGAGATGGGGCCAAGTTGCTTTCCAGGATCACTGCAGTGTTTAAAAGGTGCTGACAGGGATGTCATTTGGACCTGTAAGGAGGTGCAGCTCTARTTTGGTGTCTGCCAYACAGSAGAAGGTCACTGTAACTGATRGYTCAGGGAATACCTGGAGAGAGGGAYAAATCTCTCCAACAGTGTCCACTGAATGTCCAGTAGGACCGGGAAAGGTGACTGGAAATTTTGGGTACTCAATGCTTTTGCAGTGAGATGAGGAGTGTGGGAAAGCATTCAGCCAACAGCATGAGCAAGCTTGAATGTCAAGAGTTTCCCACTGGCATAGAATGAAGTGAAAGCATTCACTGACTCCTGCAGCCCCAGGGCTGAGGCACAGCAACCAGAGCATTGTTTCCAAGTGAGGATCTCACAGAGATCATGGATTAAAATCCCCAGTCTGAATGCCCAGAGCCTCTGACAAAACTTAGATCCTAAATCTGTGGCTCAGGTCTGTTCCTGAAGCCATGTCTATCTTAGGGAGCACTGAATTGCTCCTAAATTTTTCTTCTTTGCTATTTTCTTAAAACGTGGACAAACATGCAAAGCACCTACAAATAAGATCTTCATCAGCAAACTGAGTTTCCAGAGCTGAAAGAGAAAAGAAGGAATGACCATGGTTCTGAGGATGGAAAGTGACCCAGTTCCAGAAGATAGGGATGCAGAGACAGAGCATTTGCTTTCATTAAATAAGCTTAGTAAATCTTTGGCAGAAACTTTAGAGATCAAACCAGTTTATTTTTTAGACCTAAAAATTTTTGCTTAGGACAACATCATAGAAATCCTATAGACAGAGTGTTTTGAGCTCATGATCTGAGCTCTTTTATAGTAAAGGGAGAAACAGAGGAAGACCCTTAGTACCAGGACTGGTACATTTGATCCATTTTAGATATGTAATTAAGGGTGAAATAAATCACACCTCAGGAATATCCTTCCCCTGAGAAGTCTAGGTGGTGTCTCAAATATGGATGTGTATTAGTACAAGATGTACCCCACTGCAGACTGTGATGGATATACACTTTGTGTAATGTGGTTTTTCCAKAGTTCAGCTTTTGGGACAGAGCTTTCTCTCTGTGTCTCTCTCAGCTGGAGAGCAGTTTTCTGATTGCTGACTATGACACAAAATACTGTTGATAAAATCACTGKGAAAGAAAAGCAAATCAAAATATATTCAAACAGCTCTGTAAAAGTCAAATTAAAATTGTGCCTTCAAGAAATGTGATGCTTTAGTGGAGATTCTAAAATGGGAATATTTCTTGTTTAGTTTAAGGAAGTGGCTTTCAAAGAAAATTCTTATGACTCAATTAGCAAGAAATAAGGCAATAGAATTCAGATAGATAAGCACAATACGGAAATAATTGAAATGGGCTTATTGTTTCTCTTTTAATTTAAAATTATCCRAAAAATACTGTGCACCTGCATGGCAGAGAACCACTTAAAACCACTCTAATTCATTGAGGCAACAGAAATRTTTAAGTGCAGTCTCCCACAAAGGTACCTATTTGTTTTCTTCATCAATGGTAGTTGTTAATTCGACCTGAAAAGCTATACTTTTCTCCTCACATTCCTCAGATAGCAAAGACTATAAACTACTGAAAAATAGTTTGGGACTGTTTTTTTTCTTTTTCCCCCCTGATGGATCTTTCTTTAGATGTCTGTTTCTGGGACTACACAAGGACAAACTTGCTCCCAGGCAATCATACAAACTCTGCTGTGTTTCCCAATTCTTTAGTGTTTTCTTCTGCATCCTGAACATTTTGTAATGTCAGTTCTGCATGTGATGAGCATCCTGTGAGGAGCTCTCACACACAGGGTCCTGGCCACTGACTGAATGAGCCACTTTGTTTTTAATGCTCTGAACTCATTGAAGCTCCCACCACTCGTTTCCCATCTCCTGAGGTGATGTAGCTGCCTGACAAGAGATCTTGGCCTCCCTGTGTTGCTTGCACCAGATGAGCAGCAATTCTTTTTGCACCTTGTCACCTCGGTGCTTTTGCACCTCACAATCAATCCCTGACTCAGCCCACACCCTCTGTTGGTGTTTTCTCTCCTCGAATGCAGAAGGACCTGTTGATAGAGATTGGGAAAGAGAAGGCAAGGAGTGTATTTTATCTGTCCACTGCCACTGAATCACTTATTCCTTTCAGTAGAGTGCCCTTATTTTCCTTGTTCAGCCTTTGATTTTGGCAAGCACATTCCCTAGAGGCTTCTCAAGAAAGCTCAGGGCTTTTTGAGCTAATTTTAATTAGTGAAGTCTCAATATTTTTACTTTCAGGAACTTTTTAGGTGTCTTATTTATTTTTTTTTAATCAAAACAATTCCTTTAACCTACTTCTATATGTTTGTACACAAARGAATTGTCACAGCAGCATTCTGACTTGATTTTAAAGGATTTTAGAGCCTCAGCCATAAATATCATGGAAGTGTTTATATTGCAAGTATGTTCTTATRGTGCACCTATTTCAGAACAACAGTCCAAACTGCCTTTGTGGAAAAACTGCTTGATGCCTTCCAGAAGGAAGCTGTTGGTAACCGTAAACTTCAACATGTGTGTATTCAAACAATAGGAAATAGAAGAGGTTTTCAAAACAAAAGGAGGATTTGGAGTTGCTTTTARAGATGGGATATACAGTTTTCATGAATGCACTTGCTGAAAGACGTATTGTGCGAGTCTTCCTGTATATTCACACAGAATTTAGTCCGATAATCTGTTACTACATTTAATGCCTTTATTCCTTCCATATGCTGGAATGATCTCATTATTGTGTGTGGACACCTGTTCCAAATTATTTCTAATGGCCTTAATTAGGCTTATTTAAAATTTYAATTATTATTTTGCAGCCTTTGTTTAGAATCGGATTCCTGTGTATTTGTCGGAAATTGCCACTGCAGTGGCAGCTGTAAACAATAGGCACTACTCCCATAAATTCTTCAAAATGCAATAAATTTGTTTCTCTGCCTGTCTGAGTSATTTAACTGCTTGAAGTTGAAATTTTAAAGCAACCACCTCTTATTAAATCATGATCATAAATTGGTGTAATAACTACCTTCTTAATGGTCAAGGAGTGCAGCCAAAACCAACAAATCTGTTCACTAAAAGAAAACACATACATATCAATATAAACTGTAAAAACACGTTATCAATTATTTTCTGAAATAGTTAGTTGGGTTTTTTTTTTTAATTCCTTTTAAAATGCCAGGCAGGAAAACATTCTGTCTCTCTTTTATGAGTGTAT
This sequence comes from Malurus melanocephalus, assembly GCF_030028575.1. Classification (NCBI taxonomy): domain Eukaryota; kingdom Metazoa; phylum Chordata; class Aves; order Passeriformes; family Maluridae; genus Malurus; species Malurus melanocephalus. The sequence continues at coordinate 392,799 of NW_026623344.1, forward strand.
GTGCATGTGTATGACAGTGGGAACATCTTCAAAAACCTATAAAATCCATATATGCTGGTAGGAAAGAGGCATGTTTTAGCATTGGTCATTCATTTATTCAGCCTGACCCTGGCTGGTTCCCTTCCTGCTGAGCACAGCTTCCTCCTCAGGTTAAGAGCAGATTTGGAATGGAAATCATGGTGGTCATGCTTTTTGCTGGTCCCTCCCACTGCAAGGAGAGCTCATTGTGCAGTTTTGCCTCTCTAGTGTCATGCATCTGCTGCTCCCTGCACGTCAGTCTCTGCACAGGCAGCGGTAACTCAACTTTTAAATGTTGGAGACTGGCTGTGCCAGTAAAGGACAGAGCAGCACTGGCTAGCCTTTATGGTCTTTCCATCCCTCTTTATGTTGCTCTGGTTTCCTGCGCCCATCCCCATCGGTGGGGGAGGAAGGGAGCCTTGGATCACAGGGCCCTGACTTCAAGCGTAAGGAATGTGGCTTTCAAAGTTCAGCCAAGTATGAGCTACCAAGATGCAACACCCTTTTAAATTGTAAACATTCAGCCAGCAGCACCTTATTCCATACATCTGCTGTTCTCAGCACAGTGCAGAGCTGCCCTTCCCTGAGAAAAAGAGTCGATACCACAGAGCTGCTGAGCCTTTGTCACAATGATAGAGCCAGSAGTACTTTTATCCTCATTATTTTAACAAATGTTTCTTCTTGCTTGCACCAGTTGAAGTGTCAGAGTGCTCCAATGTTTCTCTCAAGCTCACTGACCAGGAGGAATGCTAGGGAGTGAAGTAGGGTGACWATATTAACTTTCATGTGTTGAATGTCCCTAATATATAACTTTCATTTGATTATCACTGTTTAGCCCTCAGTARTAGGCTGCAGATATTTCAAATCCAAATGACTGCTCAGTAAGCAAGTTATTCCACTGGACTCTGAGCTGCTTTCACTTAGACATGTTTGCCAAATTCTGAGAGCATAACTTRCAACCAAGAATTTTATTTTGTTTTTTAAGGATGTGGAATTACAGTTACTTTTAAAAATACTGTAGAAGAGTTACTACTGAGAAATTTGCTTGGGGGTTAAAAACACAGTGGTTATATGCATTTGCTATGAGACAACATCAGCTTGGGGACAGCAGTAATCATTAGTGGAGGACTGGGTGTGGCTGTATTTTGCTTAGCCTTCTGGTTTTTAATACTTTTAAAATGAATCCCTACAAGATGCTTGTCCAGGAAGAGTAGTTTCTCTGTAGCATTTGCTGCATTTGCATATATTTATTCTTATTTGAGTTGAGGGGGAGGTGTTAAACAACCTTTTTGTCACAACATATGGTGGTTTGTAACCCTCTTTATTCCAGGACTTGTGCATCTCTCCTGCTGATACCAGCAGTGCACAGTGTGCCTTTAGTTTATTAATTAGAGATACCTTTCCATTTTTTGTATGATATCTGTCATTTTTAGGTTTTGATCTTTATACTTACTTTTGGTCTATATATTGATATCTTCATATTTTATGTGTAGTATTTTTATAATGATGGCATTTTTAACCTTAAATCACAGTCAATTCATAAAAACAAATATTTCTTCTATGCATTACAGCTAAAAATGCCTAAGTGCTGAGTACTGCCAGTAATCTATTCCATCTTTAACAAAAGTTTTATCTAATGTTGATGGAAATTACAGTTGTTTYGTTTCATTTAGGATGATGTAGCTGACCATGTATTTTTCACAGTRATTTGACTGAGTAAATATGAGATCAAAGCACTTTGTTGCCATCTCAAGATGTTGGTAAATAGCAACAGAATCACGGTGTGCAACAGATGGGTGTTCTCACTYGCTTGGCAGGTGAGTAATTTCTCTGCAAATGGAAGGATTCCAGCTCAGCTCTGTGGCGCTGCAGCAGAGCACAGCGTAAAGGGCAGGGGATGRATTTCTACCTGTCTAGCTTCCTGGGAAAATCATCAAAAGGAATGACCAGCTCATGCTCAAGAAATTAAAGTGATCAGCTAGAGAAGGAGAGAAGGCAGGGAAAATACCTGAAGGTATTGGAGTTGRTGAAAAACAATGTGATGATCTATTTCTAGTGAGATTTTTGCTAAGAGCTATTTAACAATGCTGTGTTGAATTATTAGCTTGCTAAATTGATATTGTTTCCAGATAATAATGTTTCACACAAAAATTTATCCTGTTTGGAGGATAAAAGGTAAGATTTCTTGTAATTTTACTGGTTTTATGAATAGTATTTTCATTTTAAGTTCTCTCTGGTTTTATTTTAAATTTTATGGAGTAACAACAAATCTCTGTGTGRATTTGTTTCCCACAAGTCTTGTTACAATAGTGATTAAACACAGGGACACTGCAGTTCAGTTCCCACCTGTTAAAGTTTAATCTTTAGCCACTYAGTTGTTGTGTGACATGCTTTGGAACTGCTAATGCTGTAAAGCCACATGGCATCTCTTAAAATTAATTTGTAACAAGCTAATGAAWCACATCTGAAACACCAGGTGGAGTTAAGGCTCAAAGCCGTTAATGTGACTAATTACTGCCTGGGGCTCAGCTCAGCTCAGGTCTGAGGAGCCCGTGCTTAGACCTCGCTGCTTTGCAGGATGCTCTTGGGAGMTGCTGTGCCTCCCTGAGAGCTTTGGGTGAGGCTGCTTGCTAGGGCATTTGTTATTAAAACAAGCAAACCAAAACTCAACATTTCTATGAAAAATCTGCAGCACAGAAGATCTGTGGGGTCCAAAATTCCTGGAAAAGAATTCCAGTTCAGAACCAAGCTGTTACATCAGGAYACATTACAAAGGGCCCTGCATATGTGTTCAAAGATGTGTAGTTCTATACAAGAAGATGTACTCAAAGTGAATTCCAKTGTGGATTATGGTAGTAATTATGGGGATACACTGATAGCCAGAAGATTTGACTAATTCATTAAAAAAATAAAAATCAAGTAAAGTATGCTGGCACMTTTACAGCTTTAGTAGCAGTAAAGTTATTGGACAAGGCATACAATGTATTGGACAGTTTTAACTCCAGTGAAATTAATGCTGAGCTATGCTGTGCAACATGGACCATTTCAAAATGCACATCTTCTTGTGCTGAAAATTCTATTTGTTTTGGGACTTGAGAATATAATTTAGTGTTCTGTTTTTAAAGCCTGGAAACATTGGGATGGATGTTCTGCCTTCCGGAGTGCTCCAAATGGAAGCAAATTTTAATGATTTTTTTCCCCCTATTTAGAAGGATACAACAGAGAAACTAATTTCAATGGGGCTGTATTGATATTTTCTCCCAAAGTATCAAGTCTTGGGACTGCATCACATGGTGGAGCTCCTGCATGGCCCTGATGCCAACGCAGAGCAGATAYCATGTCTAGGCAGCTGGAATGTTTGCTTTAGCTGCATTTCCAAAACTTGGTCARGAATAGCTGCAAATGTGCATACATATGTGCCAAATCTACAGGAGACTGAAAGAGCTCTCTGGCAGACTGGCTGCTTTTTGAATTTTGTTGGCTGGTTCCTCTTAATAATTTTTTTTTTTTTTTTCTGCAAACTACTCCAACAAGATAATCCTACTATCAAAATCATAGCAATCGAGTATTTATGAATTTATCAACAGCCTGGTACCCAAAGAGTTACCACTGATAGCAGTTTGCTTGATGTTGCCTGTAACAGGATAAATTGCTTCTTTTAAAGACCTGTCCAAATATCCAAACCTCCTTGGGAAYGAAAGAGCACACATTGCTGGGGACAAGTACAGAAGTTCTTATCAGAACTCTAAATCACACTCTGGCCCCAAAGGAATAGAAAAAGACTAATGGTCTGACTCCAAGACAGAGATTTTTTGGATAAGGTCTGTACTCAGGCGAGGTCTCTGTGGCTGGAGGYTTTCCTTCTAAATAGAATTGAAAGGTTCTATTGCCTAACACAAGGGAAGCTGTGCAGGAAGGGACAAGTTTCTCTCTTCTTTTGTTTTTTGGTTTTTTTGTTTTGGTTTTTTTTTTTTTTTTTTTTTTTTTTTTTTTTTCTGCAGTAAAGCTTGATTACTCAATTGGAGTCTATCTTGGGCAGATATTAGGCATAATGGGAATTAACAGAGACATGAAAATCAACACATTAGGACAGAATATGGGAAAGAACATGGTCTAAAGTTCAGACATGAAATAAACTGTGCTATGATGCACCCCAAGATGCCAGTGCAGAACTATATTTGGTGTAGAAACAGAAGTGGAGTTCCACAGTGAGTCTGKTGCAGGAGCCAGCCAGGTCAGCTGGGCATGGGCTGCCAACTGCAGTTATCATCCACAGGATAAAACATTATTATTRCTGCTAAACAGCCTAAATAAATTGAAAGCAAGGTGGCAACAGTGCCATGAAATTGCCTATGCAATAATTCTGATACGCTCTGCCACTTTTACGAGCCTTGTGCATATGAAGCAATCCAAACCAAACACAGATAATTACACAGTAAAATCATTAAGCGTAAGGAATGGCTGCTGATTCCATCTGAGCTGCSTGGTACGGATTCAGGACAACAGTACCCTGATGTCAAAAGGAGAACTAGCTAATCACTGAGCAGGACATTGCTGGATAAGAAACCACATAATATGTGACCTAGAAAAGATGATGTTTTTCCACCCAGCCTTGGAAAACATGAAAGCGGAGTTCCTAAGGCAAAGGAGAGCAACGAGCGCTTCCAGAAGAAATGAGGAATATTAAAATTGACTTTTTTATGCATCAGCTCTGTTTGAGAAAGGATCTTGCTGTGCTCTTTTTGCTGTTTTATGGGTTTTTTTGAGTTTTGGTTTGTGGCTGGGGTTTTTTTGAAGGCACACCCCAAGACTGTTATTAGTGGAAATACAGGGCTCAGTTTCTAAGAGAAACAGAGACCCTGCTAAACTCTCAATAAATTGGAGTCTTGTGCTGTTGTCTGCTGCCACACTTTACTGTTTGCACAGCCATGGCAAAATTTTGAGAAATACAAATTATATTACTGACAGATGGAATTGTTTCTCTTTAAGGACAGATGCTCTTTATACAGCTTTTATTTAACACTATGGATTTTTTGAATGCTTGTTTACAGAAATTTAGAACAGCAAATTACTACTTTCCTCATAAAAAATGTGTTTTTCTCAGTTGAATGTAGTTTTCAAGAACATCATACACTTATGCAACACACCATGTAACTAAATTAATTTCATAGCCAGCATTTTTATGATATTCAAATGCCATTTGGGGAAAATAAATACTTCCTGAAATAACTCCAAAAATCCTTGGATGTACTTTCCTTACAGATGTGTAAATCTCCCCATCTCTTCTAATGACAAAGATATCACAGCAAAACTTTTAATGAAGATGCACTTTTTTTTTGTAGTTACTATAATAAGACAGCAGCAAGGTGTGAAGGAAACTCACCCCATCATGCTACAGACTGAGGTATGAACAGTGGGAGGATAAATAAAATAAAAATATGGATTTATCGTGGTTGTTGTCAGGGCTTCATCTCCCAAGACAGACACTGTGCCATGAGTCTGATGATTGTGTCTTGGAGTCCCCAGCATCGAAATGGAATTCTGGTAGATGTCAGCTCTCAGTACCATAGCAGAAGGTAGCCAGATGCAAATGCCAATCTTGAAAGTGCTGTGCTGTTTCAGAAAGGAAAAATAAGTGAAGAAAATATTTCAGATCAACTGAAAAGAACAATGTTATTAATTTTGTTTTTTTAATAAGTTTCCCTTTGGTTTTCCTGAAAAATTATTTTTAAAGAATTACTTTCATTGCAGAGAAATTTTCAATTTTGGGGATACAAATTTTTTTTTTTTTTTTGTTAAAGGGGTCATTCAGGAAAGTATTTCTGTATGTCTGGCTCYTAAAATGTTATTCATCTCAAAAATGTAATTATTTTTCTGGTAAATGAGCGTTCCAGTAGCATTAGGTGGCACAGTTATTTACTACCATCCCTGTAGCAAAAGAAATGTAGCTTTTGTGAGTTTTAGCTGACATGAAGTTTATGCATGAAAAGCCCAAGATCCGACTGAAAACAGCTAGCAAATTTCATTAGAATGGGAAGGTGGTTAGGTGTTCTACTGGTTTCTTGATTTTGGAACGGTAAGTGTGGATTTAGATTGTTGGTTGGTTTTTGTTTTTTTTTTTTAGTATGAACTAGAAGCTTTGCCTGGCCAAACTTAATTTCAGCCAGATCAGACACCTCTGTCTTTCAGAAAAAAAAACAAACAACTCAAACCAATCCCACTCTCTAGATCTATCTAAGAGAACAAGGGCTAATATTAAATGAGATTTTCCAYCAGGAGGCAAACAAACATCAATATAATTTTGTCATAAAGAGCACCTCAGCTGTGAAGCCCAAGCCCACATCTGCTGCAGATGGTAACTCATCTTCCTATGATTGTCCCAGGTCTCAGCAGAACACGTGGCTGAAGCCYTGGTGCAAGATGCACCATCAGGGTAATTTGTAATGTGTTTGTAGTGTTTAGCAGAACATAAATATATAAAAGATAAAGYATGCACACAAAAGATAAAACCCATGGACAGTTAAGTCAACTGGGCTGCCCGAAAGCTAAACATTTGCAAAGAGATATAATGTAAGGCAAGTAATTTCATAACACAATAAATAACAGCTGGATTTATAAATTGGTTTTAGAATTGCCAGCTCTCATCCCATTGTATTGACTTTCAGGAATTTAAGGAGCTGATGCAGCCTCAGCAATTAATTGGGGAAGATGAAAAAGGACATGGAAGGAAATTACAATAATTGCAAGAGAGCAAGGTGAGAGAGCTGTGTGGGTGATCATTTGATGAGTTTTGTGGGGGAGAGTAGTTTTACCTTCTCTTTCACCCTTTCCCTTCCAGTTCTCTACTGCCTTACTCTTTTTAGGAAGATAGTGAAAGACATACTGAATTTTTTTAAAACAAATTTTGACCAGCAAGCCATGCTTAGTCCAAGACAGAGAAAGGTGGCCTTGGCTGCACAGAGAACCTTTGGCCTTGATCCCAGCCCTGCTCAGTGGGCTCCCTCTGGGAACAGCAGAAAAGGGGAAAACTGACACCCTGATCAGCTGCCATTACATTCTCTTTTTAGGAAACTCAACTTGTCTTCAGGGAACACAGGCCCARCTGTTGTGAAATGTTTGCAGGAGGCTGATGGTGAAGTCAGGGGCCATTGTACACCRGTGTTTTCCTGTTGGTCAAGCTCATGAGCAAGTTCCAGTTGAGATACTCACACTTCTTGGGCCAGGTAGCCTGCACAGCAGTCCAGGTATCATACAGATGGTGAGTTTGATCTTTTAAAATGAGTTTTTAAAATCCTGATGGTATTTTTAGGGCTGATATTTGTCTTTCCTCTAATCTCAAGAGGATGCTCTTTCATCTCTTCTCAGGACTGGGAAAAATGCAAAGTCAATGGGAAGTGCTTTCCTTCTTTGTGCTGTGTGAGGCAGATCCTAGAGAATAGTTTTCAAGAGGATTTTTGTTTCTTTAGGTCTTATTCCTTACATGTACTCTACTCAGGTCCTTTATAGAGAGTACATTTTATTTTCCTTTGCATTTACACATTGGGACAGYTCCAAGACCAGCAAGAATGTTTTTAAATTCAGAGTGATCGAGGTATTTTTCATCTATGTTGAATCCTGTGTCTTTTGTCTGAGAATCTGACCGATGGAGTCCTTTCTGCTTGGGAATATTAAATATACTTGGAAGCAGATCGATAGTTGTTAGCTGAAGTTTTTTCTCATTGTTATCATCAGATTTGCTAACTTTGAGATTTTTCAGCCAAGTCTGAGACGTTGGTCTTGATCTTAAAGCTCTTAGATAATTTGGTAATTGACTAGTCTTCTTCATGCCAAGTTTATTCAGAAATGCCRAAGTTGAAATTTCTTAAATTTGAGAGGGCCTATGAGCATCTATGGACTTCAGAAAATTGCTTCTGGTGTCATGGACTTGTTTTCACTTAAGATTCTTCAGCATATTTGAGGGGGATATTGTTTAGAGGAATATCAAATGTGCCCAGAATCTTCTCTTGAACACAAAGATGGGAAAGGAATAATTGTAAATGAAAATGTGCAAAACAAATTATGCTTCTCAATGCAGTTGGATCCATGTTTAGCATTCAGCTTTGCAGTATTCTTCTCCTTATTATGGAGCATAATCAATATATACAAAGGACATGTCTAGAAGCAGTGAATTCAGTAATATAGGGTGAGGGATCCCATGAGTAGCCTTTTCTTTTCAAAGAACATCTCTATGTCACTTTTGACAGATAGTCTTCTCTTTACAAAGAACAGATTGGAAAAATCTGTATGGAACAAAGTGTCTTTGAAGTGTACAGCTCCAGTTTACATTTTTTCTCTTTGTTTGCCAGCTCAAAAACAAAATTCTAAATCATGCCATAATTTCCTTTTCTGTTATATAGGAAAAATGAGACAATGGTTATGAAATTTTTTGCTGGTAATTGAAGTAAGCAGACAGATACGGCCTGAGAGAGAAACCCCACAAGTTCTGAGCTGACATATGTGTCTGTTTACAAGTTTGTAGCTGGTCTCCATCTCTGAAATGGGATGGCAAAGAACCCTAAAAGCAGCCATCACCCCCAGGCTTTGTAGATGATTGACTCAGGCTCTGATCTACCCAAAGCCTGGTAAATATGAAGGACTGCAATTGGATCCAGGAAAACAATTGTATGCAAAGTTTGGTGGGGCTKAAATGTCAGCTTTCATGATCATGGGATGGAGGCCATTCTTTTTCTTCTCGTCTTATATAAGTGCACTTCGAGAAATCTCCCTGCCTGTGTTTTGGAAGTGAGTGGGGGCTTATTTTACTTTGTAGCTGRAGTGGAATTATTTCAGGGGACCTCTGTTCTGGTTTTTGGTTTAGCTCAAAAGGCCACAGACTCAACCTRTTGGCATTTTTTCTGTATGTCTGCAAAACAGCAACTCCTGAACATCACATCCAAAACTTTGGGGAAGGTTGCAGGTTTTGATAGCCAAAACCTTGATTTCACAGAAAAGTAATAAAAGAAAATGGGAGACACATGGAGCTTCTGCTTTCTCTCGAATACAGCTGCAGCTGGAGTGCTTTTGGAACAGAGACCTGGTTTATGATTCCTGTAGAGCRGGGTAGAAATGCCACTTTCCTTTCYCAGCTGTTCAGGGCAGTATTGTTCTGATAGACTGCCTCCCACAAAAGTGTTGGTGTTAGGAAATGGAGGGGCAAATGGGAGATGTCAGAAAGCATGGAGGAGTAGTTTGTGTAGGGAGAATATCCTGGGGAAGGGAAACAACAGCTCAAACACCAACAGGGGCAAAAACAGAAAACAGGAGCAGGCACAGCCAAGGAAAGAGGGCCTCTGTTACTGGGGACGAATTGGTTGCAAAAAAAGAACATTTCTCTGGTCCCTATGGACCAGAAAAAAAAGTGGAGATTCAGCTGCCAGGAAAGCAGGAGCAGTGAGGCAAGATCAAGGCCATTGAGGAGGTAGTAAGGGGTGCGTGGGGTGGATCTGCAACCAGATCACAGGGTGATCATAGAGATCCTGAGACCTGCAGGATTCCTGCTGTGCCAGAGACCAGGAGGTGCTGCCCGGGGGACTCTGCTGTGGGGTGGGGCTGTGCCAGTGCATGGGGAGAAACTGCTMTTTACTGGGACAGTAGAAGAGACAAAGATATGGAACACACAGCACCTCYGGGAAGGAGGATTTATAGCAAAGGTTGGACAGACGTGGAGTGTGGAGGAGAGACTCTGGAGGAAGGCAAGAAACCTCTCTGGCATGCTGCRAGCTCAGCCTACAGAAGCTGCAGAGTTTGTGACCCTCTTGTTAACTTCATTTCACAATGTTCCCTGTATGCTTTGTGCGGCTTCCAAGTAATGCATGACATCAGCAATCTTAATAAAAACCACCTGCTTGGTACGTTTTATGTTCAACTCTGTTAAACTTTCTTAGTTCAAAATATGCAGTGCTATCTGGAAAAGGAGGATAATTGCTTTTCTCTAAATTTGCTGAGCTTTGTTAAATGAGTTCTTTCCTTAAGGAGTAAAAATGTTAATTTATATGCTTTRGTTCCCTGTTTTTGAAAATCACCTTTCAGCTGTTTAACTTTGTAGGCTGATAAGAACATCTGTCAAAATTAATTTCTGATCCTCTTCTTGAACCCAGTCTACTTCTAGCCATGTTCATGACCTGTRTTTCAGGAGTGAATAACTGATTCCAGGGCGTAAATGGCCAGGGAAGTACAGGGTGTAAATGGCCACAGGTTTAGTGGGAGGTAAGCTCAACAAACCCCAGTGGAGCTCTTTGAGCTTCAGATTGCCTGGAGTCTTTCAAGTCAGACAAGAAGCAATGTTTAGACATCCCTCAGCGCAAGGAAAGAGCTGATGTGGGCCAGAGGTAATTAATAACGGCAGTGAAACTGTTCATCAAAAAAAGAATAACATTAGAAATAATTGCTTGGCTTTCCACTCTTGTGATCCAAAGTTTCAGGTTGTGGTGCTCCTATCTGTTAAATATTAGATGAGTGTCTCTCAATATGAAAAAAAAGCCACTCTTCTTCCCTGCGCTACTTTGCAAAGTTTATTCCAGATTTTGTTCAGCTGTATCAGAGGTTCACAACATTCTCAGTACTAAAGAAATAGGTGTAGTGGTCTGTCTCCTTTTGAGGAGTCTGAGCTTTCATCACAGAGTCTCAGCCAGGAGTCAGAGCTCCTTCCTGCAGCTCCCTTGCTCTCCAGTTAATCTGTCATTAGTGACACTGAAGAACACTTCCCTTGAGGTAGATTTCGTTCTTTGAGCAAATGTAGCCATTTGCAGAGATTTTTTTGACCTCTTTTTGCTTTATCAAAAAAAGCCAGGCACAAAGGCAGCTTCTGAAAAGTTATTTTGGGACAAGGAAAGGGGTCATGATTCTGAGGCTTTGCTTTTTAAATCAGCAGAACTTCTTTGGAGTCTATGCAGGATTAAGGAAAGGGCACGGGCTTTGCTGGTTGTGTCGCAAATTTTCCAGAATGCTTTTTCTGAACAAGCCAGAAAAAGATTTGCCTGGAGGGACACATGAATATGAGGCTCATGAATAATTTTTTAACGTGAAAAGTCTGGGGTATTTAAGAGACCAAARTAAAAGGACTAAAAAGTGGGTACTATAGAGGCTGGAGAGAAGAAAGCATGTCGTTGAGCTCTGTGCCCCCTCAGCACAATGTGCAGGAATTGGGGAAATTGGGGATCTTCTGAGACCACTGGGGTCTCCTTGAAATCTGCTGCCAGAGCTYAAAGTCTCAGGCAGTGAAGTCCTTRTGCCAAGCTGGGAATGTGGGACTCAGTCTGRAAGTAAGATGAGGTTGAGTTTCCCATGGTTTGCTCTGAATTGCCTGAAGTGAGGAGGCACAGAAGGTCTCTCTCCCTGACTGAGGATTTCTCATTCAGCTCTTCTGGAAGGAAATAGAATAGTTTCATTTTTATTTACAAGAGTTAGTAATCAATACTGCTCTCCTTTGCTGCCTTCATGCAAACGTTGGAGTCTTTGACTCTTTTGAGGATAGACTGTGAGGGCATTACTAGATCTA
>NW_026623344.1:404472-437642 GCF_030028575.1 Malurus melanocephalus
AAATCTATTTATTCACCTTTTCCCCTCTGTTTTCATATTTAGATAGGGATAGCTGTGGTGTAAAACAGAGCTATATATTTTTGTCTGTTAGGACATGAGAAAGGGCACGGTGCTCTCTGTTTCAGCAGCTGTTCYGAGGCCAGTGTGCTAACTGTATTTATTTATTAATGGGTTGTTTTGGTTAGACTATTTTTTCCCCTGGTATATGTGCTTCTGCAATTGGTACACATGCTTTCTCTTTTTTTGCATCAGCAAAGAAATTGGCCCATGAGAATTTTGTGGATTATTCCCTTTTGACCTCTGAATTCTCCAGGTAAAGTTTTTTTTTTTGCCTGCGTAGTTCTTCCATTATCATCTAGCTCTGAATACATTCTCTTGGCATGTGAGTAGCAGAAATATATGTCATGTGTTTTCTGAGGACATGAGCCATAACCCTCAGAAATAGATTTGCTGCCTCTCTAACCCAGAAGCCATTGAAGAAATTAAATCTGGATGAATGATGAAAATATACTGCCTTCAAAGARCAGCTGTAGATCCTTTTTGGCAAGCAACTGTGGTTTCTAATGCTCTTTTAATTTTCACTTACACATATCTAAGTTATGATTAATCCAAAGAAATATTCAAAATTGCCCATGTAAATCTGACTTTCATAAACAGGAGTTATCCTAAAGTCTCACAAAGCATTSTGACATTCAGATCTAAACTTTCTTTTGTGATGCAAATAAGCATCACATATGTAATCTTCACGTCTCCCATTTCCAGRAGTTCTGGAGGAAGAATTTTCATCCCCTGGAAAACAGCATCTTTCTTTGCAGGAGTTTATTCATATCAAGAGCAACTTTGTTTCTTCCAAACAGTAACAAAAATATGTTTCTTGCCTGTGGATTAAGAAAAAAATCTCAAAATGAAAACYGACTTCCCCACTCCCMTTCCTGTTCCAATTGTGAAATTGGCCTGAAAAATACCCTTTTCTCTTTCCTTTTTCTGAGCCATTCTGATGCTTTGGGGTATGATGACTTTCCTTAAAAAAAAAAAAAAAGAAACTGTGAAATGCTGATCCTCTTGATTCCAGCTGTTCAGGCCTTAAGATAAAMCAAATGTCAAGAATATCGCAATAAGTCCTGAAAGCTAATAAAATAATGGGAGGAGAAAAGTAATTATAAGCTTTGCAGCAATGAACAGATGGAAAAAATACCTTGGGGGCTGATACAGCTTCTGGTGACTTTTGGAGCTTTTTCTGTAACAAGCACTAAGTGAAGGGATCAGGGAGCAGCAAATTCACCCTACAGACACAGGAGCCTGGATATTACCTGCCTTGTCCTGCTTTTARGTTTCCAGAGGTAAAGCTGGGGAGAAAAACACAAATTAGTTTATGAATGTATACTAGATAGTTAATGGATACCCCTAAAATTATTAAATTATGCTAATTTTTTAAAGAATGGGCATACTAGCTCCTAAACTTTCTCATGAATCTTGTAGCCCTGTCTTTGTTCTGGGTTTAAGTTTGCCACAGCGAGTGATCTTCCACTTATCATGGGTTTTCAGTAAYTTCAACCATTGGGGCTCTGCTACTCCTGTCCTTTTTCATAACAGGTTTGTTGCATAAAGGCTTTTATTTTAAAAAAAAAGACAAAAATCCACATAAACATTTCAGGACAGTATAATCTGAGGTTGTAAATACATGCTGGCGACCTTATTAAGATGAAGAGAATTTTGTTTTGAGAAGAGGAAAACTGCAGTCACAATAATAACTAAAGGAAGGAGAAAATCACTGTCGGCTTGATTATTTTGGGAGTCTCTCTCCTGCCCAGCAGTGTCTCTTTATGACAACCCTTATTTCAGGACAGAACGCATAATTCAACCCAACTGAAATATAGAAATGTCATAACCAAGGAAAGTTAGTGTTAAATTTTTACTTTTTGTATTATTCAAAGGAACAGGACTGCAGAAAATTAATTCAGCAATGCAGCAATTTAACAAAGGGCAAGCCCTTCCAGTTATTATCAAAATGGTTGATTCTTGAAGGATCACAGATATCAAGATTATTTGTGTAACTTAGCTCCTATCAGACTAGAAGGATACATTAAAAATATGATGAGGTTTTAGTAACTTGGAGTTGTTCCTGCTTATTAACTAATTCTACAAGTGACACCAAAGATCACTGCAAAAATTCACTTAGTGCTCCAGCTTTCTAACGTGGCATTTCAGACAGATGATATGCATTTCAGATAGATGTTTGTTTGATTCCTGGCCTTTTGTTGTTATCAGCGTTGTGTTATTTTCCCTTATGCTACCTGTGATGAAGACAGGATGTGTAAATAAACCCGAGAAGGGACGGAGCGGGGACAGCTTGGATGTGTCAGTGTTCATTTCGGTTATTTAACCAGCTGGTCTTCCAGCCCAGTTCCTTGCCCTGCCCTCTTTCCTCCCCAGAGCAAGGCAGAGATTCACTCTTCCTGACGGACTGCTGAAGAGGGTAGATTATGTCATTCTAGTGGCCAGATGGCTGAGCACAAAACCCACCCTGTGAGCGGTGACAGCCTGCGAAGGGAAGCTCCCAGCCGAGGAGAGCGCGGAGCCGCAGACACTTCCAGAATGTGCCCTCAATCTCTGCAGGGAGAGCTGCTCTGACCCCTCGAGTACACAGCTCCTCCCTGATATTCAAAGATGCAGGGAGATGCACACTCGACCCAAATCACACACCCCTGCCCTCCTTGGGCTGAATTTTGGCAGCAGTCGTTGTTTTGGCAAGTCATCCTACCAGAGCTAGGGCTTGGCAAACGGGTTTTATTCTGCCCTAGCCCTTGTGATTTTTTGTTATACACAGAGGACACCACATTAAGTAACAAAATTAAATGGAGGAAGATATTTTAATTCAGTGAGAGACACTGATGGAAAAGAAAACAAACGGAAATAAAACACAGAGAACTATAGGGAGCTATTGTTACCATTCCTGTCCATGTCATTCTTGTTTCCTTAAATGATGAATTGCATCTTCAGCCACTGTATTTTAGCTCTGTTTCASTGACATCAGCCTTGTGCTGTTGCTCTAACTTAGGAGGGCTTAGGGTTTGGCTCACGGTTTTATCTCAGCCCTCAATTTAACAGAGGCTTTTCCTCTTCTAAAATTTACTTGAGTGTTGGTGTGAAGGTGCTTTAGAAAGAAGGGATTCTGACAGACCTTGATTCTGCTGCTAAATTAGTTCTTTTTTTAAGGGAGTTTACAAATTTTAATTATAGCATTTCCACAAAATCCTTGAAGTAMAAATTCCATGCATTTTCTTACTTTTCAAGAGGAAGGAGAAGCTGTGGCTCAACCACAAAACCAAAGAAGTTTGTTTAAAAATATATAATAGATTTCCTGCAATCTGTATCCGCATTCAGYGAGTGTACAATGTGTTTTCTAGTCTGTTTGCATGGTTGGTGRTGTGTGATGGAAGCTGAAGCTGTAAATGAAATTCTTTCCTGAAAGAATAGGTGACAAGGCAGTGTAAGATTTAATTCCCAGTGCATGAATCACTTCATTTGCACATGTCTCTTCACACTYGATTGGAGATACTGGTATTTTAAATGCATTACAAATTTAATCAAAAGCATCAAATAAGACACACAACATTGAAATTACATCCAGGAAAACATCTGGGACTAGGAGGGGAAATTATTCTTGCATAAAAAATAAAGACTCTATACTTTCATAAATTAATTGAATAAACRAAGCCTTATTGAAGCTCCTCAGAAGTTTACGTAGAAGGTCAACTCATGGCATTTCCCAGATTGCAAATCAATGCATTGATCTGAATAGACTTTCGTATTTTAATAACTTCCAGGATGACTCCATTGGACTTTTTCCTCTGCTGTTGTTAATAGTGCTGAAATGAGATCAAGGGGACTATTCCGATGTGCAAAGTCRTTCAGAGTTGTATTATCAAGTTTGGGAGGCTGAAGGTTTGGTCTTGCAAAATTCATTCACTCAGATACTTCCATTACCCTTGGAAGTGAGATTGATACACAACGATTGTTTTACTCTCCAGATAAAATCCCCTGAAGGTATCTGAAGTTATGTCTTTAGCTTCCTGCACAATTCTCCTCATGTTTATGAATTGTACTTGCTCCTCTTGAAACCAAACCACARAACCCTTTCTTTTTCTCTCCAGGTTTGTTCCATATGGAAAACGTGATAGACTAGATAGAACACCAAGAAAAATTAGAGGATATAAGAGTTCAAAATTCTACTCAGCTGACAGGATAATTTCAAATTGTTCAGAAAGGGCCTCCTCCACCACCTGCTTTATATTGTGGATATTTTTCTACTGATGCTCCCCCCACAACTTGAAGTAGAGACAGAAAAGATTAAAATCAATTAACAGAGAATAATGAATAGGTAGAAGTTTCTCACTATGTGTGGAATCTGCACAGTCATTATTCACATGTTAGAATACTCTTAGAACAAACTGTTTAAGGTGAAAACATCAAATATGTTAATTTTGACATTGTTTAATAAAATCCCAGGTGTGCAGTGCATGCTGAAAGGAATAGTTTGACAAGTTAATRTGAAAAAAACCTGGTAAAATTACTTGCAGCAGACCTGATAAATATTTTTATGCATTGTTTATGAATCAGTAACATACTTAAAAGAGTTATATTAAACTTAAATATTGCTGAGTAACTTCTTGAACTCTACAAAAAAAACCTCTAAGGTACTCTGCTGATATAGCTGACGAGATTTGTCTTAAATTCTTGTGCTAGAGGCCTTTTCTTAGTCTTTTTCACTCTTTTCTCAGATCAGGTGTCAATAATAAAGTGCAAATAAGGAAGCAAATAGTACTGAACTGGTGTAAATCAGTAGTAAGAGGTTTCTTGTTCTGTGGAATCAATTTTGCTGTCCTCAAATTTGCCTTTGCAATGCAAAGTGAATGCCAGGGCTGTGCCTTGCTCACAGACTTCTCCACAGATACTTCGGAATACAGCAAACAGAAATTACACAAGGCTGAGGGACAACATTTTGCCTTTCTTCCAAAATATTGAAAATGTTTTTCACGAATAAAGCTGGAAGAAAATTGACCCGAATGAATAAATTAAACAGATATGTCACTTTCTGTTATGCAGATAAAACAAATAGCTGTGTTTTGTGAAGGAACTATCAAATTACCAGCTACAAAATCTAAAACTACCAAATTACCAGCTACACAATCCAAAACCACTCCTGCATAAATGAGAGAG
Source organism: Malurus melanocephalus (assembly GCF_030028575.1). Taxonomy (NCBI): domain Eukaryota; kingdom Metazoa; phylum Chordata; class Aves; order Passeriformes; family Maluridae; genus Malurus; species Malurus melanocephalus. Next base: position 409,693 of record NW_026623344.1, read on the forward strand.
CTCCTAGTACCTGTGGCAAGCTTGAGGGCTGCAAATCTGATTCTTTCTGTGTGCTGACTTCATGCCCCTTTTATACTGAACARCTTGAGCTCCATCTTTGCTTGGGTTGTAAATTTCTTCCAAATCTGGAGATATTTATTTAAATTAACTCTCTAAAAATCTTTTTCAAATGAGACAATTTGAAAAAAAAAGCTGTTGTTTTCACTGTACAAAGACAGTGACTGTCATCAGATTTATTTGTCCGGGTTTCTGGTTATTTTCCTGTTTGTAGAGGATTTTTTTTGTGGAGGAAGTTTGCTTTTAAAACAGGAGAAGTCAGAAGCCATCCTTATATCTAGTTTAGAGAAATGAACAATGAAAAATGGATTCATTGAAGTCTGGTTGAGGACTTGGATAAAATTCTGGCTTTCTCTAACTGTAGGGAATGTGTTCTATTACTCGCTTTCTTGGATTAGATCTAAAAAATCTGTCAAAGCAAATATACAAGTTATTTCCTTTTGCATTTGTAAYAGAGGCTGCTCTAAAGCTCATACTGAATTTTTGCCACAGAAAACTTTCTAGCAAGAGAGTTGCAGTGTTTAGGCTGATGGGAAAACCATGAAGTCCTGTCTGTTTCTTGAAATGTAAACATCTCTTTACACTTTTTTTGTTTTGTTTTACTTTAGTTTCAGAGTGTCAGTCATGGGGTACAGGGAAAATTCCACCTTGGTTAATTATGTTCGGTCTTTCCAATTGTCTGCAGTTAGACACAGTCATTTCCTTTTCTTCCAGCCATGTTTCTCACTGTGATGTTTATAAGAAATRTTAAACAGATGCTTTCTTTAGATCTAGAGGTGGATATATTTGCAACATACAAAAAGCAATCCCCATGAATGCTCGTGGAGTCTTGGTTTTGTGGTATTTGATTTATTTTTAGTCCTGAAAACCTTACAGTAGTATAAGGTCAATTAAAAGAAGAATTAAGTCAAGTGAGAAACACTGTGTCCAGTGCATTAAGCTATCCATTCCTTCATTACAGATTTTTAAATACTAACACTGAGACAGTAAAAAAACATTCTATAGCCTGCAAAATGGAGAACTTGTGGAGTAATTCTCTGCCTGCACATTCATCCCACGCAGTTTCAATTCAGTTCTTTCCTGCTTTAATTATGATTCTGTAGTATTCTGACAGGATACCTGCTCCATTTGGTGAGCAAGAGAGATGGCACTCATTTAGTAATTTGATAGTCTTCATTGTTTGGCACGAGGCCTTTTGCACCYCMTCACTGAAACTCTGAARAAAGAATTRATTATTTCTYCCCCAGCTATTTTTGGCAGTGCCTRTCAATGAATTTTKAAGCACTGCAAAGGCTTTTTTTCTAGATTCACACCAAACCCATGAGGTGAGGGGATGACACCRTACCCATTTTACATCCAAAATGAATTAAGCCCACTGACTTCACTGAGTTGAAATTACACACTAGTTTTCAACATACCAATCCTATATTTTTTCAGGCTCCTGGCTGTTGTATCAGGATTTTACCATTTCAGTGCCYAGGTTCTCATGTGAGTTGCAGCTAGGATATATATAGCAGAATCATATCTTTTACATCCATAAACCCAAATTACTGTATTCATGACTACTGCTAAAATTTATATTTGTAATGGTCACTCAGTCATTGATAGACACAGAGTTAAAATCCAGGTTTTGGTCAATCCAGCTTTTTGGGTGTTTTAATTTGGACCCAGCCCAGAAACATTGTTCCAAATACATTATTATTTTCTTGATCTTCAGGAATTTTTTTCATTCCAATCTGAGCTGACACATCTTCTCTGCACCTTTTTACCAAGCACCCATAACCTGCAGTGGTCACCCATCCAAAACTCAGCAATGTTTCATTTCAGAATGCAGATGTTGTTTCCACAGCACAAATTATTTGGTGTTTCAGAAGCAAATTATATTCTGCTCTTTTTCTGGCTCTCAGACGAGGGATTATTGAAACATCAGGAATTCTTTCTCCTTGGTGCTATGGAAAGCATGGTCTCCTTGGCCAGCCCTGGTGCCTTTTCTCTCCTTTGTCCCATCCTTCTCTTCCAACTCTCTCTTTTCCTGGCCTGAAATGTTTGTTTGTTTGTTTTTTGCACTACATTGCATTCATTTGAAATTGTTCACAGGGCTAGAAGGTGGAGGAATGGAGAACATTGGTGAATTCTCTCCCTGCTGTTATCTTGACCCATGGACCTTTCTTTACATTTTCTCTCCTCTGCCCAGCTGATGAGGGCAGTGATAGAGTGACTTTGGTGAATATCTGGCATCCAGCCAGGACTAACCCACCCCTGGTGCCCATCCTCCAGCAGCTGGAAAGGCTGGTCCTGTGCTCAGTGTCAACATCTTTGAGAGAGCTTTCACTGCAAAACTGAAGGAAATTTTGCTGAGCATGTACAAACAGGTTTTTCAAGTGGTTTTAAGGTGGTTTGAATTAGAGTGCTACCCCAGGAGATGACACACAATCCTATTGTTAAGCCTTCCATCCTATTCTTCCCCATTGTCAATCTCAGCATTTCAAAATGTTATGAATGCTTTAAAACACTAAAATGACCTGASAAAGTATTACCTTTTTTTATTTAACCAGGTGGGGAGTGGAGGGAGTCAAGTAACAGCTTCTATTTCATTGGCTTTGTGCTTAGGGATGACCAAATCATTTTGGCTGAAAATGTCCAAACAAATTCAGCCTGAAGCATGCCCTGAGAGTGGAGAACTGGAGTCTTAGTGGCTTCAGCTTTTTATGACTTCTCTGGACTTCAAACAAAACCATATAAATCGGAAGTATTATGCAATCTTAATAATAGGCTATGTTACCAGTTTGCTCACACAAACCAGTCAGCATAACTGAAATTCTTCAGGTGCTCTGTGGTTATTAAAAATGAGTGTTCTGTGACTTGCTGCTGGCCTTCCAGCATAAATATATTGGGGGGGAAAAAAAAAAAAAAAGAGCTCTTTAAACTTGATTTTCTCCAAGTTTCTCCAAACCTCAGTGGATCATATATTGCAAAAGTTTTAGTTGTACTTGGCTTCTTATTCCACCCCTATAAGTGATCACTTTCTTTTAAGTGATGGTTTCTGTGAATTTAAACAGAATCATAGATTCAGGGAATGGCTTGGGATGGGAAAGGACCTTAAAGTTCGTCTCGTTCCCACTCCTCTGCCATGGGCAGGGACACCTTCCCCTGCACCAGGTTGCTCAGAGCCCCATCCTGCCTGGCCTTGAACACTTGCAGGGATTAGTCAAGATGAAACCAATTGACAGAGACAACATTGTTCTGGTTGTATAAAATGCAGGAAAATGGCCCTGGTAGCTACTGTGAGTAATTCAGGGATTTAATCTGTAGGTTCTACTATCTACAGGCACCAGTCTCTAATACGGTATTTTTTTCCTGAGGATGCAGAGGGTATTCCTCAATAAATCAGGCCTTGAGATGAATTTTTTCTTCTGAATTAACCAAAAGAGGGCGCAGGCACAGGTATTAAAAGCAAATTGGAAAGCTGAAATAATGRCTGCTCCAGCAGTTAAAAACAGGGCCTGGTTTTGCCTTGTTTCTCCTGCGTGTAACCCAAAATGGTTCTGAGCTGGTCTCATGGGCTTAACTGAGGTACCAAATGACTGCTTATGTTTCTTTATATCAGGGGTGTGTTTGTTCTACAGATAAATTAAGTATAGTTARCCTGGATTAAAGGAGCAGCGAGATAGGTTTATTGGATTTTTAGCTCAGATTCTCCCACAGGATTGGATTTCTACCGAGACCTCACTTTAAATGASAGATTTTGCTGATGTAAATTGAGGTAACCAACCTGGACTCAGCACCCTCAAAGAAAGGTTTTCCTCCAGCGAAGACAGATATGAAACATATTCCTGTACAGTATGACTGAAATATTGGAAAGCTGTTCTTTTAGAGAATTGATGAAATAGCCATGACTCAGAGGCTACTCTGAAGCTGTCAGAAAAATATGGTTTTAGCCCCGAACACTGCAGGCTGTTGATTTGTCTCAGCTGCTGTACTTTGTTTTCTTGTTTTGTACTGYTCCCAAGGGCTATGGCAGTTTTTATTTTTTTTTCCTTCATCTCCTGTTTAGTAGGGATATTCTGGGTCATTTCTTAAATTTACCTGCTGTGAGAAGAGTGTTCAAGGAAACCTTGGGAAACTTTGATATGGCCATTTTTCAAGAAATTAATGATATTCACATGCTAAGCTTTCTAAATTAATTTTCAAGAACCCTRTTTTCCCCGAGTGTCAAATTCAGTGAGGCCTCTCTGAAAATCGAGAGATCTGAAATAATTTTCAGGCTCTGCTACTGATCTGCTGTGAGACATTGAGCCAGGTGTCTGCTGTCACAGCTCTCACTTGTAAAATGTGGATAACAGCTGTGCTCAAGTACCTGGAAATCTAGATGAGAAGTATCTTAGGATAAAATGTTTCATAGCAAAGAAGAACGTGTTGCAATGTTTTATAAACAATTCTGAGATCTTTGAAAGGTAGTGTTTGTGGTACTGGGAATATGTTTTTACTACATACTTACTCTGGGATTTWTTTTTTTTTTTATAGGCCGTGTTTTGCTCTGAGTTTTGCTGACATCTCCCATGTGTTGGAGGACAGTTGGGGCATGTCTKTCTTTTTATAGTCACAGTCTGTTTATGAATTAAGATAAAGAATTGAAGCTACTGTCACAAAGCCCCAGCATTTGTATCAGAGGCTGACAAAATTCTCAACCAATATACAGTAAATTTTGTAAAATCACTCCCCTCTAGGTGTTGAGAGGTTTCAGGGATTAAAAGTAAATACACTTTGTATAATTCCATTTCCAGTCTTGCAATTCCTCCTATAATAATAATAATAATATAAAAGAATGATTACTTTTTTAATTTTAAGCTTCTTGACCTACTTCTGAGTGGTGCTGAATATCCAGTGCTTCCAARGAAATCAGAGTTGTGCATGCTCATTTTCTCTCTGCACTAAATATCAGCAGCACCAAGCTTTGTGTTGTGSTTTTGTATAAACTAAAAATTACAACAGCAAGTGGATGAGTTGGTCTATGCTTTTTGCTTTACTCTATTTAGGATAATTGAATCAATTCAATGACTTATTATTTAATGCAAATTTCTCTGTTAGGTTTCTGTACCACCTATCACTGCCTATGCAATTGGACAGACTAACAATGACTATTTTAATCTATTCCTGGGTACTTTCAGAAGTTCACATCCAAAAGTTTGACTTTATCTCTTCCAGAAGTGGTATTTGAATTGCMAAGGTTTAGAGTTGAGCTTTCACTTAGAATACAACATACCTGGGTTCCACACGTGTTATGTATAACCTCTTAATTTTGCTTAAATTTGGTCTAAGTTTGGGGATTTTTAGAAACAGATAAAAGTCAATCAAGTTCTGCACAGATTTTGTTTCAGGCAAATTCTCTGATTATTATTGCTGCTGAGCTACATTGCTGTGGGAGTTTTAGAGAACCCCTAGAAGAGTCAACTGAACTCATCACCATATTCSTTTGTGGGTAGTAGTGATGTATGTGATAATTCAAAGTTTACTATCCTCATTAGAAAGTMAAATATTTTTCAGTTTGCACTTAGAAATTGTCTTACTTGTAGGTGCAATTTGAGAGTTGAGYTAAAACAATGAAAAATCGATTCTGTGAAGGGAAATAAGATTATCCTTTCAGAAAAGCAGCAGGAGGAAAGGTTCTATTTGATGGCAGAGCTAACATTTTTGAGATCTTGGGTTTGGAGGTTGTTTTAGTAATCTTCCAAGACCCTTGATTTTTTTTTCCCTATAATTGAATCAATTTCTGCACAGAGAGTAAGTGCTACAGTCTGAAAGGCAGAACTGCTGGGAATTTCAGAAAGCAAGGCACAAATGAAGGACTCTAGACCTGCTGAGCATTTAAGGAGAAAAAACTGTACAGCCAGCCACAAACTGTAGCTGTTGAGAAACAGCAAAAAGATTATGAAAATTATAACCTCAAGTGCCTTGTRCCATTCAGAATGAATCTTACTGAACCACCTGGTGCCCTCTCAGTTGGAATACAACCCTGGCCCAATTTCAAATCCATGTCATACCTTACAGGTTTGTTTAAGTCTGTAACCAAAGACTAAACCTGTGACTCGCCTGTAACTTTTAACAGATCCCACTGTGGCTTTTTTGTATTAACAGAAGGAGATTTCTGGCACTCCACCATGGCTGTGTTCTTCTGTTGATTGAGGGAAGCTCTGTGGAGATGCCTTGAAAATTTGAGTTCAGTTGGAAAGGCCAGGAATTCTCACTCTTTTTTTCAAGTTTGGCCAAATTATTTTCCAGGGTGGAGAAAAGGGTATATTTTATTGYAGCAAGGAGTGCTGTATTCCCTAGATCAATACCTTTGCTTCCTTTATGGAGGAAGTTTAGCAGAGCTGCAGGGAAGGCTCCTGATGGTTCATATCCAGGAAAGAGCCTCCCTCTAGCTGAGTCCAGGGGATCTGCACTAGCCTCTTGTCTGCTGGAGACAGCCATTTGCACATCTCACACGCCACTAAAATGCCAATGAACACATTTTATGTGGGTTTTTTTTTAGCTTTGTAATATTCTCATAAATTCACCCAGAATGAATCAGCATAGTTGTAATCCTGGCTGGAGTTGGTCTCATCCAGCTGAAGGAGTGTAACCCGCAGCTCTCGTTATTCCCAGCTTTGGAAATYCAGAACATACATTTTGCAGTCAAAAACAGAGGATACCTCTTGGAATGATACTGGCTTCGACTTTTGGTCACACCACGTGCTGCTCTGACACTTTTCTGTGCATCTGCACTTGTGGGGTGGCAGCAATGGCACYGTGACACTGCGAACCAGCTCAGACACCAGCACAGAGGTGCACAGAGGCTTTGGTCCTCCCCCTGCAATGTTTCAGTGGTTCATGGTGAATTATGTGGTGGGAGAAGCACAGGTTCAGTCTCCACGGCATCTGTGGGATGGTGATAGCCCCGATCACGACGTGCAGCAGCTCACGGGTGACTGTCACTATCTGCTGCTGTGTCAGGGTGCGCATCTGCAGAATAACAGGGAAACCTGCTCTGGGTTATATGCTGAATCAACGGTGGCTATTGAACTTTCACTGAATATTAACTTCTASTGCACTTGGCAAACACACTTAGCAAAAGGTGATCGTGCCAGCCCGAGCTATTGATTGTGATGTGGATCTGCTCCTGCTCACCACTGCCAGTTCTTCCCATRGGGAATGCCAGGCGAATTCCCTGATAATGCCTTTCAGTGTCATAATGATGAGGACTTGTGAACTGTTCTTTGTCTGATGTCAGGTGGCTCCATTTGCCTTTTGAGATAAAGCCACCTTTTCCTGCTCTGGTGGTGGTTGTTWGCAACTTACTATTGAATCAGGTTTGTGTGTGCTTTTTTTTCTTGTTTGAACTATTCTACRATGCCGATTAAAGGTCAAGTTTAGCAGTCTCTTTCCATAAACTCCAGAGCAAGCCTTGCTGGTATCGAAGGGATGGTTGGGATGWAACTAGTGGGAGAATTGGCTCCTGTACTCTTGCTCAAGCGAAGCCAAAAGGTCGAAGTCCACCTAAAGATTCATGTTATTATCAGAAATGCAAATAAAGGAGATGGCAGTCACGAGGCTGGATGAAGGATGATGGCTCAGCATCTTGGGCACTCCCAGATGATGGCATGTAGAAATCCTGACGGGAACTTGCAGGCATTGCCTCCAAGGATATCATTAATTAATTCAGTGGACTCTTTGCAGTGAACAACAACATGAAGTTTTATTGAGACGTTTCTTGTCCTCCAGGCTGAAGAGAGTAGGTGTTTGTACCCAAATCCTGTGTTTGTACCCAAATTTGCTATGCAAATCATGCATTCTTTTCCCATGAAGTAGTTCCTTTGACTGCAGTCTGYTAATTTACATTTTAGCATCACTGAGCATCCAATATCCCATTTCATGTCATTTTTCTTTTTGAAGAATATTAACTCTGCAATATCAGAGGTTTAATTAACTAATTAGACTTTATGTGCATAATGCAATAATAGTAGGCATCACATATTCCCTGATTATTTGTCTTCTCAAAGAAGCTGTGGCTTGAAATGAGTAGATATGCTTTTGAAGAAGTTTGCAGGGGTTTATTTTTAAATGCAGGGCACCTCAGAGTCCTAATTTGCATTACGCTGCTTTCCTGTGATGATGACTTCAAGGAACAGCAAAGCAACCTTTGAAAGGTGGTTCACTCACACAGCTGGCAATAAAAGGCTCTGTGTCAGTAAGCATTATAGACCCGATAAGTGTGGCTTGAACTACATGCAAAAGTGAAATGGACTCGCGTTCCTGCTGCTCGTGACGTGCAAGGTCAGTGCAAACTGCAGAAATATTGGATTRCAAATGCGCTCTTGGCAGTAAAAGTCCAGACTCGGTACAGCTCGGTCATTATAGGGAAGCACAGAGCTGTGCAATAAAACCAACACTGTGCTTGAAATTAGCTCCTGAGAAAGGGTTGTAAAATCTGAAGGAAACTTAAAAGTGATTTAATTATTGTTTTTTCTTTGTGTTCTGTAATTCTCATTCCTGTGCCTTTTATATTGTGCACTTCACCTCAGTCAGAGCKGAGAGAGTCCAGCTGAAGCCCAAAAGATCAATCAAAGGGAGGGAGAGGCAATTCCCTTTTCTTTGTGYGTGTGTGTGTTAATGTCTTTTTTCAATATTAGTGATGAATGTGAAGGCAATAAAGACTGAGAAGATAAAAAGCTGGGATTTGAAAGAAAGAGCTACTTCCCATAAGGACGTTAAATACACACAAATGTACTGTCAGTGAAACTGCTAGAAACAAAAAAATGGAGTAGAAGTAAGTTAAAAAATCTCCCCTTTTTTTTTTGTTTTGGTGAAGATGCAGGATGATAAAAGCAGGACAGTGGACTTCAAATTGGAAAAGAAAAAAAAAATAAAAGCAAGCCAGGGGCTACATCTTTTCCATAAATTCCATGTGTTCTTACAGCCGTTTTTAAGCACTTTTACCTCCAGTAAAACAATGGTCCAAAGGACTGAAGACGTTTCCACATTAGTGGAAACTTCACTGCAGTTARAAGAGCTTGGGTATGAAGTTCTTGCTGAATGACTCACCATATTTGATCATTTCATTAGACTCCAAGAGGAAGCAGAAATGGTGAGTCTGTTCGTGCCCTCCTCCACAAGACTGTGGCCTTATCCTGCTTCAGTGGATAACCTAAAACTGATTTATGCTCTCAGTTATCTGAAGGAAAGGCACTGGCATTGCTGGTGTTCCTCTAGCTCCTGGATGCTTGCTCTTTTCCTGCTGGCTGCTAAGAATGGAAAGCTTGATTACTAGTGGCTGTATAGATAGTTGAAGAGATTGGAACTAAAAAYGAAAAAGTGACAGGTCTAGCCAGGCATGGGACACACAGCAGCAGATTTAGGAGCAAATGGCCCAGGGTGGAATTTGTTCTTTTTTTGGTCCACAATGTTACTTGTCAAAAGAACATAAAAAAGGAAATAAAGCAGAGGATAACCAACTAAATTTAATTCCTAACCATCTTTAGGCACAGTTGCAGTGATCMTTGAGCACTAATGTTAATTGGTTTCTATGCCCCTGCAGGCACTTGGCCTTTCCTATTTGATCTTTAAGAATGAGAATTTGAGTTGACTTTGCCAAGAGATGGACTCCCAGTTCCAGGAAGGAAGCCTGATGTTCTTCCAGCCCAAAGGTTAAGGTTCTAATCCATCCCCTGAAGCTAAAACAGGACAGTGCTAAAACTCTCTTACCCCTTACAGAACATAATAGTTGTCAAGACATTTTGAAAGGAATAAAGATAATAGTTAAAAGTTTCCATTCACATTCCCTTTGGCTGGGTTGCTGCCATTGTTCTGATTTTGAAATCACAAAGATTCTGTAAAATAATTTTATTTGTCATGGCACTTAATTTCATAGCATGGCATTAATTTCACAACTATTCATAGCTTGGGGAGACACCATCCTCCTCCTCCTCTTTGGCACGGTTACAGCAATTACTGAACGTGAATTCACTGTCAGTCTTTCATCAAGATCCATCCAGGTTGCTGAAAGTGCCTTCTCAACCAACAAAGGGCAAACACATCAATATGTGYATGCATAAAAGTTCCCTTTGGGTTCCCTGAGTCTGTCACCTTGCCTGAAAACCAGATTTATGAGGTCAACTGAATGAAATTACAGAAGAMATTACTTTCTTCTCATGTCATCTGACTGTTTTTCTGAGCACCTCTGGACTATCCCTTTATGTAACAGCTTTTCTTTCTTGTTCATCTGTTCAGGTTTTCTGTCTTTTGTGCCACAGTACAAAGGATACCAAGGAAGTTCTTGATTYGCTTAACTGAATGAAAATCATGTGTGGTTTGGCCACATTCATTTCAGGTCTCCATTATYATAATGTGCTTGGCCTTTTTACTCAGCTAAATTGCTCTGTGGTTTGAGTGGTGAGGAAAGAGTCCTGATGTGTTTTACTGTCAAACTTTTCAACACCGTCCTGAACATTTCTCATAAGAACACACTTGGAAAGAAAAATCCCTTCTTGCCACATGGATAAGTTTTAGACAAATTTTTCCAAGAGCAGGCACCTTAACAGAACAGGAGCTGAAGCATTTTGTCTTCTTGAAGAACTGTTTGCAGCTTCAAAGTATAATTTTACTGAAATATTTAACATAACCTTCTTCAGCTGTTAGTTGTTTATACAGGAAGATAGAACTATGTAGTAGAAGTCAAAAGGTGCAAAGCTGAGCTAAAATATGCCCATAACTTGCATTTCTGAAGCTTCTTGTCTCAAAGATAACTTCAACCAAGAGCCATAAATTTCAGTCCTGTAATTTTTGCTGGTTATTGAGCTCATGGATTTTGCAACCTGATAATTACTGAATTCAGTGTTTTTATCAAGTTCTTAATCCACAGGTAACATTAGCACATTTTTAATTAGCTGGACAGAGTTTTTAAGGCCATTTTCTATCCTGTGGAATAAAACTTGTGAGCTAACCCATAGTCATTGGTGTTTATGGTGTTTCAAATACATCTTTGAGCTGAWGCTCCTGGGTTTGGGAAGGAAAGTGAAATCCACAGTGGGGCTGCAGAGGAGTTTCAAAACTCCTTCATTCTCAGGTCTACCCTGCTCATTGAGAAGGCAGTAGCAGGAGATAATGATCTACCAAGTAGTTTAATTAGTAGCTCAGCAGTCCCCAGATTCCACAGCTTTGTCTATCAAACCCAAAATCACAGTTTGGCTAAAGACTTGCTCCTAAAAAGCCAAAATTTTTGTTTCACTTCYTCCATACACCCATTCTGCCTTTTGATAGATTTATTAGAAGATGGATTGTAATTCTAAAAATGAAAAAAGAGGGTTTTGGAAAATAGGCAAGAGTTCTTTGCAGTTCTGACAAAGAAAAATTAGACTTTAATTTCTCTTGGATTTCAGTGGGGGGCTTTGGTAGCTGAGGAACAGGCTGACACAGAATCAGCCTTGAGTCTCTGTGTAAAATTGCCTTTTAGGCATCATTCACCACTGATTTTTTAAAGATGTGTTTTAAATACTCTGAGGTTTAGTTAAAGTAATGGAAAATTAGAATMTACATATCCTTATTGGTCCAAGAACATGAAATTTTAGTTTAAGACAGTACAGATAACATGATATCTTTTATTGAAACAAGAATCATTAATCTAATCTTTATATAGCAATACATCCCAAAGTGGAACTTCTGAGGCCTTAAGCTTGAACTTCATAAAATATTCTTGTTCCAATAAGAAGTATCACATTATCTACCTTGTCTCTTTAAATGCCTGTTTAAAATGACAGATGAGTGGCTATTTTGGGTGCATTTTAACTGTGTTATTATCTTGAGTCTCACTTAACTTACGCAACTGTTTTCAAAGTTATAAATGTGCTCTCTATAAACCAAACTCCATCATGATCTTTTTTTTCTCTCTGCTTTAGTCACACTTTCAAAAGAAGTATAGTTTACACAGTTCCAGAATGCTGTATCTATGTATTCTTTATTTATTTTTATTGTATTTTACTTTATTTTTGCCAGCAAGAGAAAACACTTTCAAGAAAAGAGGACAGCTTTTAATGGATTTTACACACAAAAAACCAGGTTAAAATAGCTAGGATCCCCCATAAAGTGATTATTTCTGGAAATGTGATATCTGTGGAGATGCTACAGTCATTTCAACATAGAGGAAAGGTTGTGTTAGYAATCACTGTCAGTATCAAACACTGCATGGTTAATAACATTTGTGGATCCCAATCTTTAAATTGCAGTCTTTTTATTGTTGGCATCACTGGTTAGTTGGATCTGTCGGGATATACACCAATAAATCCAGCCCATATAGTTTGCTGTGGTTGTACATGGTCTACAGGTCTGGTCCACGTCAAACAACAGCTTAGGGTTTGGGAAAAGTACAGAGGTAGGARTAAAAGAGGAGTAACTGTGGCAGAAGGGAATCCTTGCCTGCTCCCCTGGTGCTTTTACATGGTGGTATTCCAGGGATCAGGTCTCGAAGGGCGGTTGGGTGCTTAAATGCAATTCCAGACCTGTCTTTCATCTGCACTGAAGTAAGAGAACAGAATTTGCTGCACAGAAATGGACTAAAAATAGCAGGTTTTTTCCCTGAAGGCCTGTCTGAGAAATGTGTGATATGCAGGTCAACACTTGATTCTACCATTTGTTAGGGGAATGAAAAGTGAAATTGAGAACTTGTTCACTGTTTGGGTTCAGAAAGAGATTGAACATAGGATGCAAACCAGTCCCCACTGCACTAACAAGGAAATCCTAAGCAGAAGTACCTTTGCAATTTTTCCCAAGGTTTCAGCAGGGGAGTATTTTGGAACCGCTGCCAGGCCTCCCTTTTTGGACTGAGGGCTGAGGGYTGTCCAAGGGATGTGCTGCAACAGAGCATCTCCCCTGCCAAGTTTGACCACTTTGTGGGCTGTGGCATCTGGCTCTGGGCCTTCTGGGAAAATGAAGCTTGCAAGGAGCTTTCGTCACTTTGTGACCACAAAAGACATAGCCCTGCTGAGGGAAGGACAGAGGGCTGCAAGAGTCACTGATGCCTTTATGAGGTTTGATTTTTCATTGGAGGTTTTCAGAGTGGCTCAGGAATCTGAAGTGTCCTCTGGAAAATACGGTTAGTTTTTAAAAGCTTTTCCTGATGAAAAAATGAAAAATTACCAAATCTGAGTATATATTGTGTTGACTAGCTGCTGACAGGTGGTTGGAGAAAGACAATATGTAGATAGATTTCTTCCCTTTCCCTACTCAACCCCAAATTTCAGTTAAAACAGTAGCCCACTGTGCAAGCACCACTTCTCCAAGAGCCTTATATGCCTGGAGAGGTTCAGCATTGTGCACCACTTTGATTTTTGACAATAGACTCCTGATGTATTTATTTTTTAAAAAAATGTTCAAAAAGGTTTAAAAGGTTTGCAAATGCTTGACTAGCGAGAGATGTGTACATCCATAACAGTACTTTCTGGTAAATTCTGAAGTAGAAATTAGAGTTGACACCTTCAGGAGGTGCTTTACTTTGTGATATATCACACAGTATGCTCTGCAGCTCACCTGCACATATCCTGTGCAGGAGCCAGGGCTAGGAATCAAAAAGCAACTGTAATTCCTGAAGTGCAGGAAGTCAGCAGCAAAGATGAAACTACAGGAAAAAAAAATTAGGAACAATCCCAATGTTGCCATATATGCCATAGAACTGCTAAGGACTGTGTGAGAGTTTGAACTGGAGCTTGGACAAACRCAAAATGAATCAGAGATCAGCTCTGGCTTGAGTGGGATGTCAGCTACAGCATTCCTGTTCAGCTGTCAAATGCTCCTGGTGGAGGAGTGGGAGCTCAACAGCTGAGCAAGGAGCCAAGCCTGGGAGGTGTAAGGAAAAACAGCAGCTGCCACGGAGCTTTGTGGTTGTCATCCACACTGCTGCTCACTTTTGGGCTTTAGATGATGAGCTTTTGGGGCAYCCCTACATCTGTGGAAGGGAGCAAATCCCTGCAGCTGGATTTGTTTGGCAATCTGAACGTGCACATCTTCTGAGACGGGGGAAGGGAGAAGAAACTTCTTCCACCTACCTTTATTCTGGCTCCTTTCAGTTACCCATTCCTACATAAATTCTATCAGACGTGGTGCCAGAACTGCAAGATGCTGGTTAATTTTTGCAAGGCTGCCTGAATGACTCACATAATTTCTCAGATTGCTGATTAAACAGGGGGGGAAGTAAAAAAAAAAAAAAAAAAAAAAAAAAAAAACCTAGTGGGATTGAAAGCTCTTGGCAAGTCTGACCTGTCATTTTGTAGGCACAATTACTTCTGCCTGAGGTGAAACACGAGGCTGAACTCATGCTGGAAGTGTCTTGGGTTGAATTAAAGGGATTCAGGTTGGTGAACAAAGTCCTGCCTGTAGATATGAATKAAAAACCTGGCCTCAAGCTCCCCTATTCCTGGCTGCAGTAATTTTTTCTGGTGAGTGTGTGCAGTGGAAGATACTACTATGCCAATTTCCTGGAAAGCAAAATAAAGGATAAAAGCTATTCTACTTTTTCTGTAAGTGTGCATAATTTAGTAGTTATCAAGAATAACAAAAATGGAGCTCATGAGCAGAGTCTGTAGCTTGTTGATATAATGGATTATCCTAACAAAAGGCCCAAAGCAGCAAATACTTCAGTGACACTGCATAGAAATCCTGTCGGAAAGTTGGCTGTCTGGGGGAATTGGGAGTATGATTCTAAGTAATGAAGTGGTGGAATCTAGAAGCGTTCAAAAACACATAGATGTGGCAGCTGAGAAGGTGGGTTTATGGTGAAGTTGATGTTCTTGGAGGTCTTTTCCAACCCAAACGATTTTATGATTCTCTGACTCTATGACACAGGTCAGTGGTTCACATCCAGCCCCACTGTTTTGGAGCTCRACTTTCAATTTTCTCATGATGGCTCTGGATCTTTGTGAAAGAGGTTTCCTAGCCTGTTTCATAGTAAATATGCCCAGGTATCAACAATTCTGTAATTAACAGCATTTCCTACAATGAAGGCAATGAGAAAACAGACTAATTCAAGTTCTTAATTAAAGCCTCTGCAAGGACAGCATTGAAAAGAATTCAGATACTTATCTCTTAAACAGATCCTTATCAGCTGCGATTGTAACAGAGCACTGATCTAGGATAGGAAAACTCTGTCCCTGGGTATTGTTCATTTGTAAGATTTGAACAATAAATAATCTTTAAAAACAATGCATATTAAGCTGGCACTTTTCTCACACATTGGAAATAACATAGAAAAGCTGGGGGGAAAATTCCGTGTTGCCACTTGTTAAATTTATATGCAAAGAAATTATAAAACAGACATCCTCCCTGCTGGATTTGTCCAGACTCCCATCGGTTTTGTTGCTTTGTTTTTTGAACATTTCAATGTCTTCCTTTGTCTTCACAAATCTGTTGTATACACTGAATTATAATCACAGCGGTGTGGTTTTGGCGGGGATTTGTTTCAGAATTGGGAAATGTTCATTTTGTTTCTCTTCATCGGAGTACTTTGTTCTGCTTTTGTAGCAACATTTGTCACCTGAAGAGGCGCTTGTTTAAATTCTGGGGGTAGAGGTCATTGCTTCAGAAAGGGATGATTAACATCTTAGCTTCAGCACCCACAAATGTGTGCCTTTGGAGCTTCCTACATCAGCGTGTGGGTGTCTTCACAGATATTTCTCCTTTTCTCCGAAACAGTCAGCCTAGAGAACTTCCTGGTAATTCAGACTGAAAGAGTAATGATGAAAATTGATGGTCCAGATATAGATGAGAAGAGACAAGGAATTTTCTTTCATACTGCAGCCAAGAAAGAAAAGATTGGCCTTTACTTTCATTCAAATCCTTTAAATTCAGCCGGTCACATTTAAAACTATTTCAGGAAAAACACACACTGGGCAAAAATTCTGTGTTGATTTTACCACACATGCCAGCAGATTGAACACAAAGGCTTTGTCTCTGTCAGCACAGAAGGTGTCATTGCAGGCAGTGGCTCACACATGATCTCCAGGTGAACAGCAAGAATGGTTCCAGAATGTCTCTTGGGCAGGAGTGGAAGAAGAACCTGAGTGAGGACCATGTCTTGGGTGAGGCAGTGTGAAGGAAGAAAGTGTGTAAATGGTAAGAATGATGAAAGGCCTGTCTTGCCCAGCCAGAGGGTCATTTGGGGCCATATTTTCTGGGCATTTTGGAAGAAAAAACCATGCTAGAGAGATTTTAAAAATCTGCTTGGAGGGTGTGTTTAAAAAGAAGGTTGTTTTTGGAATCAAAGCTAGACTTTAGGAAACCAGAATGAAAGGAATAGAGGTGGAGTATGGGGTGAAGTTACAGAATTGTTCAGCCCTTGTCCTGTGGTCAGGTTGACTTTGTCAACAGCTTGTTTTCATCACAACTGCTAGCAATTTGAGTAATTTATACAATTAGTCCTTGATATGTCCGTACTTTGGAAGAAAAAAGCATTCCAGGTGGTTCAGCTATGTGGTTCACTGCGATTAGCTAATAATTCTTTCCTATGCATGGCCTGGTTAATTTTTTTTTTTTTTGTATTAGTTACAAATCTCTCTTTAAAATTTTTGTATTAAACTCCAGTAGAGATCATAGGAAGTATTGCACCACACCATTAGCTCTTAGAGCACTAAAACCCCTCAGAATAGAGAAGCAGTAAAGAAAGAGAGCAGCATAATAATTTTGATCTGTGCCTCTTGTTTCTATGACTGATCAGCATGACCAAAAGAAAWTCTTTAACCTTTCTTGTTGCAGCAACAAGACAATCTTAATACTTCTACTGGGCTTCATTTGGCTTAATACATTCCTTTGATCAATTTATTTGAATACAAGGCATGACTGAAGCAAGGCCTGCTCTTAATGCTGGATTTTCTAGTGTTGAGATGAACGCTGATAGAACAAAAAAAAAGGAGAAATATACAACAAACCTGGAAAAATGTTTTGCACATTCCCTGTATGCTTTATCTTCCTTATTTTTCCCCAAGGAAAGAAAAGTGTAATGGCAAAAAGTGGGATATTTAGCCAATTTATTACAGAGGAAGAAAGCAAAATGCTTTAGTGAAAAGTAGGACAATTCTACCAAAAGTAGGACAGCATACTGCACATTAAATACCTTTGGATTATGTGTATTGTACCACGCTTACTTTGCACTCACAATTAGTTCAAAGCAGGACTTCCCACATGAGTTAACCGGGGAAGATTTATCTCACAAGATAAAGCCACAGCACCACATCAAACAGGGTCAGAACACACCCGTCAAGAAAATAATCTGGAGAACAGCTATAACTGGCTGAGCTCATGTGAAAAATGAAAATGTCACTGGCGCTTAGGCTGGAGATCAAATCAGATGGGAAAAACGGAGGAGATCAGAGGTGCTCGAGCAGTTACAGAGATTGAAATGCTAGACCTGAGCAGCTGAATTTGTACTCAGATAACTGTGCACAGCCTGTGACATGTGTGCCTTTAAGAATGAGATAATTTCAGTATTGACAAAGAGTGCAGCATGTTGGAGAAATTTTGTAACGGATTTTTTTTCATAATGAGTTAATGGATAAATGACTTTTTGGGATTCAGGTGGCACTTTGAGGACAGTGCTTCCAGGAACCCTTGCCCAGAAGCAGTGGATCTGCAAGTATATCACATGTGGGCTGTGGTTTGCATCCCATGAGATCGGGTGTGTGAGTTGTTGGGCTGTGTCCTCTCTAAGGCTGTGAACACACAGTCCAGGGACAGCATTCCTGGCTAGACCCAGAAAGGAGCCCTGCTCCGGAGAACAACCTGGAGCTGTCACTCAGGCTCTTTAGCTCCTTACAGTGCTCATGGAGACCCAGCAGGATCTCCTGGGGCTTGAAGCAGAGAAAGAAACCCAGCAAGATCTGAAGACTGCTTTTCTGACACAACTTCTCAAACATTTTGAAAATTGGCTTACACAGACATATCTGTGATTTTTTTTTTCTTTTTTGAGCTATGCTGAAATATGATCTGACAGTGCAAAAAGTATGTGGGATTATGAAGGTGAGGACATAGTAGTATGCAGAAATTTAATATAACTTCAGTGTACTACTCCCTTTCTTTAAAATAAATTGATAGATTTGCAAGCAGGGCCTGCTTGTCCTGTCTGTCTGAGCCAGTGACCTTCCAGTTTTGTTTGTGTGCAGTCAAAATGATGCTYCTATTGGCAAGAAGGAAGGGCCAATGCTCCTTTACAAGGTTATCTACAGATTTAATTCGAAAGGAGAAATTTCTCTCTGTGTCAGAAGCGAATGTCAGCATCCAAGGCACATAAACCCTTTTTTTCCCTGGTTTTAAATTTGAAAGGCTTAATAAAATGAGTTGATAAAGGCAGTGGCTGTAAACAGAAGTCTCAGAGCATGCAGGTGGAATTCTGTAAGTTYGGAAACATAATTTACATTTGAGAAGTGGTGCAGCAAGAAATAAGGTTTCCCTTAGAGTTTCTAAGAGATTGAAAAGAAGTGTGGGTGTTCTCTCTCAAATAAATCTGTGTCTAACCCACAAAATGTCTAGTTGGGATTTAAGTTAAATAGKCAGAGCTTCAAACATCAAACCCCCAAGTTCTAAGCTATGAAAGAATTTGCTGTGGGGAGTGTCAATGTGCAGCTGAATAACAAAAAGTGTAAACTTGAATATCTCTTCAAGTCATGAAGGCTGATCCCAGGCTCTACAGTGACAGAGAATAATATGACATGAAGAAGATGGCTCAAGGACTGAAAATACCTGACCACAGATATCTCCAGTGACACTGAAACATGAAATGACACCTCTTGACAATCCCCTGTGCACTGAATGAAAATATCTTTGCCCAAGACATAGGAAAATGGGGCACGTTCATGATTTTCAGTAACGGTGTTCAMACTACACCCAGCTGCACAAAGAATGGAGAGAACTGAAGTTTGCATCAAAGACAACTCATGGGCAAAGTACATTTAACAGCTTAGCTGGAGGGATATCAAGTGGCCTTAGCAGGAGAAAGAAGTGCTGAGGGGATGGACTGGTGGCCAAAAGCATTGGYCCAGAGCTTTACAGGCTGCCCCACTGCAAACAGTGAGTCCAGCTGCTGTCTGCTAACTTTCTCTGCTGAAAGTAGGAAGGCAGGAGAAAACGTTGGGAGCATTTTGACAAGAATATTGTAACCTTCACATTCTCCCTTCCACATCAAGAATCACTAAAAGCTGTGAATTTTGACTAATGTCTCTGACCAGAGGAACTATTTGCTACATGTTTATATGTTCTAGGGTKTACAGGGGAATATGTGACACCTCTCCTCTTGCTTAGATGAGTGGGAAGATCCTTTAGAAGAGGGAAATATTTGTCATCTATCAGGACTAATCTTTTTCAAATGGTTGAGGAAATAGGATCAAGATCAATTCTTTATTCTTCTTCCCACCAGCCTTATTTATCTGATGGGAAGGCCACAAGGATGTTTTCCTAAACAAGGGAGAAGACTTAATGATCAAAATATTTAAACTTACAAAAAAGCCCAAGTTTGCTTAAATGCATCTTTCTTCTTGTCCAAATACTGGGACTTCTGAGACACTGGAGCAGCTTTATGTGGATGAGGATCCAATAACTCCAGAGATATCCTTGTGATCTCCAAAGTGCTGTGATGATGCTGAAAATACTTCCCCAGACCTAAGTTGTGATAGATAAAATTGCTGGAGTTTCTTATGTTGATTTACTTTTTTAACTTACAATTACCTTCTGGAAAAAGTTTTTATTCTGCAGCTTCTCATTTGAATATAACTAAAATTGAAAAATGGTTATATTGTATACTGCCTATCAGTATCCTTTTGCAAGTAAAAAATTATCACAATGCTATTTTATTTTAAATAACTTGTTCTAAGCCTTATCCTGTTCCTCTAAAGTTGATTTCTATTCATAGTACCTCACTTGTGCTATAAGTAATTTCCACTTCTTGTGATTTTGCAAACATGAATGCATTCATTATGTCTTGATTAGGTACTAGAAGGCCCAGCCACAACTATTAGTGAGGCAGAATAAACAACTCCATTTCTGTATCTCKGAAACTGCATCAGTGCTAATTCAAAATGTATTGAAATCTTCTCCAATTTGAGTTGAAGTTACATGAAGTAAAGCTTATTTAAAAATAAGGAGTGTTCTTTCTGGCCAGCCCAAATCTCCCAGTCCACAATGATATAAACTATCATACAATATTTCTTCTKCTGAGCACGATATAAATTATTACTATTCATATTCCCTTCTAACCATATTTACTGCAGTGAGCAGAGATTCAGCTTTAAGGGAAGTTAATGGTGTGAGGAAATTGAAGAACCATGGACCACAATTCTGGYGAAGATTTGGGCTACAGTTATTAAAATATTCAGAGGAGTAGGTAAATCTCAGCACACTGAAGTGTCAGGTATGTGTAAATCAACAAATGCTTAGGCTAGGACACCTCTTAAAATCAAACAGCATTCCATAATTATTCTGTTTTGACCTCCATGAGATGAGGATTTTCAGGCCAAAGAAATGCATTTGATGGGTAAAGGGTTTGCCATCATTTCAGCAATCTCAGGGCCCTTTTAGACCCTTCTAATTAGACAGTTGAGTCATGTTTTCTGTACACTTTAATTATAATGAGCATGACTGAAGCTGTCTCCCCTGACTGAGAAGTTACTGGAGCAGTGAATGGGCACAATCACCTCTCTCTAATCTCTGGAAATCTTTTTCTCAGCAAGTGCTCCCCACTGTTTCATGAATCTCCATTCACCTTGTAGTGCTCTCCTTCTGTGTTTTTGGCCTTACAGGGATTCCCTTCTTCAGTTCATAGGAAAAGTTTGTATATTCTCATCCCTGGAAGTGTTCAAGMCCAGGCTGAAGAGCTCTGAGGAATGTGGAAWGTGTCCCTAYCCATGGCAGGGGGCTGGARCTAGATGATCTTAAAGGTCCCTTTCAACCCACACTGTTCTATGAATCTATGATGTCTAAGAATAAAAACCACTGCCAAACATGAATATTTCAAACAGGTGCAAGGATGTCTTGCTTTTCTGAGCACAAGGGTACAGTGAAGAAAGCTCATTATACAGAATCAAAGCGGGATCTGTTGACAGGAATTACAGTTTGAATGCCATCAAACATACCTTATTCCCTTTTCCTCCCAGTCTCTTTGCTTTCACATGACTGCTGTTCAGGATTTCACTTTCAAATAAATATTTGGCACTTGTATCCAAAAAGACAAACATACGCAGAGAAAAATTTGCCTGAGTAAGTGAACACTCCTATTCAAAATTCTGTGGCTAGATGAATGGATAAGTGAGAACAGTGATGAATAAATAGTACTTGGGCCTGCCAAAACCCAGCATTAGAAAGTACAAACAAAGCAGCACAGAAAACAGATGGATTCRTTTTAAGTTTTACCCTTTTTCAGTCAAGAGATGCTAATGAGGCAACTTCACTTTACACCGTGACCCTGACACGGCGTGTGCCAACGCCGGCGAGGGGATGGACTGGAGCGGTGTCTGAGTGCCAGCACACAGCTGCCTGCCCCCAGGGCCAGTCATTATCACCAAAACTACAAAAAAACAGCGTGGATCTTCCTGCTGGATAACAACTGAAGAGAGCTGCTACAGCCTCCACAGYGATGCCACACCGGTAATTAGGTATTTGTGAGTATTTGTGCTGCATTCATCAAAGCAAAAACACAGGGATTTGCTTCCTGGGGCTGGGGGAGCGAAGAAGGAGGGTTGTTGTTGAGGTGAAGTGAAATCTGGTGAGGTTTTGCAGGCATGGGAACTGCTCCATCAGATCAGCCCCGTTGCCTGTTTACTTTAGGATGGCCAAAGCTCGGTGGGTATCAGAGGCAGGTGCAGTCTGTTCGGCAATCGGCACCAGCGCCATATGGCAACRTTTTCCTGAGGAAATCAGCCTTCTATCTGCTCCCCTTGGAATCCAAGGAACAAAGGTTGTTATGAAAAATATAGCTTATGGGAGTTTCAATTTCAAATTGGTTAAAACAAATTTTAAACATAACGAAGTTATGCTTGAAATAAAACTCCGGATTTGAAAATTATGTATATTTGGCAAGCTCTGGTCCAAATACACACAATATAATGGTATGTCTGAACAAAAAGCCAAGAAAAAATATGTCTTTGCCTGCACATATGGATTTGGATACTGTTTCTAGAAGGAAATCATAAGAGAAATAACATCTCCCAATGACAATTGCCTATTCTTAACGTTCTCAGGRGAAATTTCGAGCAGGAGGGTCTCAACTTTCCTGTGGTCTCACTCCCCCTTGAGCCTGCTGCTCTCTGCAGACTCTCCTCCCTGTGCTGCACCTCTCTGTCCGCTTCTCCCTGTGCCTTTCACACTTTAGGCACACTTTCACACCTTTAGGAGGGTTGTTTTCCTGTTTTGCCCTACAGTTTTCTCCTTGCATCACTGGCGGCTCAAACATAATTATTTCTGTTTTAAAAACCCCTTATTTTTAAGGGGTGATGTATCCAGCCTGTGCTGCTAACAGATGAAATGACTTTGGSTAGAGCTATGCACAGTCACTTTTCACACAAATTTTCCTTCCAGGCATTGTGAAAACTGCTTCTGGTCTTTGATCCTGTTCTGGGAAGCTCACGTGTGACCCAGGTATAATTATGGCCCTCACAGCCAGCACTGGTGGGATCTGTGCTGGGACACCTGTGAGCCGGAATGTGTCTCACCTGTGGGAGTAAATATTTTATAGCTACATGAAAGGTAAAGGAAATATATAGCTGCTAGATTATTTTAAAGAGAAGCCAAGGAAAACAAAGCCTGTGACTTCTCAGACAGCAGGGAATTTAAATCATAAAACAAATGTGCTTGAAAACAAAAACCATGACGTTGCCTGCTTTCTCTTCCACTTTTCATGTCATATAACTCACCTTCAGTTATCTGACATTTATCTGAGTTTTCATAAAATAAGGTATTCACGTGGATACACACACTCATATATATATTTGAAATATAATTTCCCAACAATGACTTTGTASTCCTACATGAAACTAAATGCAGAATTGATCTAATTCTTTGACTGTACAAGGGCAAGAGGCCTAATGGCTCTTAGAAATATTTGCTGAAAAAGTTCAATAACATTACAATGTTTCTGCCTTCTGAGGTAATTTCTTAGGTTATCTGTCATCTGGTTGATTGGAACAAATTCCCAGAAGAGTCCTGGTATTTTAGAACATTTCCTAATCAAATATGGTTGTTACTTGTGCAATTTTCTTTCTCCTGCGGGGGAAGGACATGTATATTGTTGTTCACTCCATGCAGATTTTGAAATGAAAATCATGTCCCCTTTCCCATCCTCCCTATCCTTCATTCCCTTTTATCCAGTCACTCAGAGGATGCCATCATGCTTATACTTTCTTACCAAGGACGTTGTGTTACCAAATATGTGTAATTTTTTGACCAGCAGTGGGGGCTTCGTGAGATTCCACAAGAGCTAAGCACTGTATTCACCACCCCCGCTGCTGGGTTCTCTTGATTTCTTGATTTTCTTGATTTATTTTCTCAATTTCTTGTTATAATTTTGTTGCACTAATCAGCCACAAGATGATAACAGTCACRTAAGGCCAGCAATTACTAAGCTTCCTGGGATGGTTCAACTASAGGGACTATTCCTAATTTAAAGAAGCTATAGCTGACAGTGCCTATGTGTGTATTTTTCTTAAACATTTCTAACTTTAGTTATCAAGTGAAATAATAAATTGTATTCCCTGTTGTTCTCGTGCAGGGACTGTACCTAAGCCTGGAATTACTGACATCTGTATATCATTTCAGTGCTAGCTAAATTACAGCTGGGACATGCTAACCCCAAAGTGTGAGTAAGAGCTGTTCCTAAATGATTGGAAACTTCTTGGCAATTCATAGTTGAATTATAACAATTAGCTTAGTCTTTATTCTCATTTGATAGTGGTRTAAAAWTTGTGCTATTTTCTTAGCACCAGAGTTGATTRTTTAATCAGCAAGAAGAATGGTTTTTCTAGTGAAAATTAAATTTCAACTAAGCCTCATTTTGGGTTAATTGTCTCATTGACAACTTCCTCTCCTTCTCCTCTTACCTCATATAAGCAGAGGAATGATGGAAACCTGGAATTAATATTTCCATGGAGATGATATAATTTCCTTAGTTACTCCAAAATAATCTGAATTTCAAAATTCTTTTAGCTACTAATTTGAGGAAAAGGATAATAAATAATACAAATATATTAATGGCTAAAACATATGATCTCATTTTAGATATCTTATGCCCAGTTCTTTAATAATGCATTTTGTGTTTGCCTAACAAGAGACTAAGCACAAGAAATGCAACAGTGAAACTCAAAATTTGTGCTATTTATCTCTATTGTCAGTAAATAAGATTAGACTAACTGTTTATACATCTGTTAAAAGCTACTCTCCTTGAAAATAATAATGAAGAATGAGCTTTTCATTTGTGAGATGATGGGAAAACTTTAAAGAGGTTAGAAATTTACTTTATTTCTCAAAAGTGAAGGGTTCCAGCCTTTGAATCCATGTCATGGCTGTCCAAGGMAAAGTAAAATTAAACTTGCTTTTAAACAAGGGCTGAAAATTTAAAAGGTAATCAAAGATTCACACACAGCAGTGAATTTGGGCTTTGACTGCCATATTTTGTATTGTTCAGCTGGYGTAATAATAATTATGGGATAGCTTTGTTCACCATTGAAAACACATGTTTTAATAATTCTGTGCTGCTTATCAGGAGCAAGATGAAATAACTGGGCCATGGGGCAGATGAAGGAGACTTTTACTGTCTTCATTGAGACTATCAAATGCTTAATGGAGAAACCATAATGAAATTCAGAAAAAATCTTTTCCATCCTTCTTGGTGATGCCTGAATTCTGGAAGTTTGGAAAGCTTCTGGAACTTCAACAACAAATGATCTCTTGTAAGTGCAAACTAGAATTTGAGGTACAGCACTTAGAAGAAATAGAAATCAAAAGCTTGTTGTATCTTTATATATAAAASATACATGATTCTATATCTGCAAACACAATGCTTAGSGACATGGTTTAGWGGTGGACTTGGTGATTTAAAATTTATGGTTGTACTTGATGATCATAAGGGACTTTTCCAATCTAAAATATTCTGATCCTCTAAACTCARTCTTGCTGAAATTTGTATATATTTCCAAACAGTGCTGAGAATTTATGTAAACAATATCTGGCTTTATCTCCAATGGTTTAAGGTTATATTATATGCAGGTCAAAACCATTGTTTTTTCTTATACTATTTATTTTATTGAGTATATATTCAGCTTTACTAACCTTTAACTGTTTTGAAGTGGTTTTCAATAAGTTGTATTGCAAGTGACAGCTTCAAACAGTCTTTGACTCCTTMCTGAAAAATCTGTACCCTTTTTAGAGCAGAAAAAATGATGTTCTAAAAATGGGAAGTATCATTATTATTTCACTAACTATGTAAATTTGGTTCATAGTTCCTCTTTYCCTTTGTTCAGTTCTCTTGTTGAGGTTTTTTTTTTCCCCTCATGCTTCCAAATATTTTTTGCAAGCTCCCAATTATATGTAACACTTCAGCATATGTGTCAGTTTAAGGACACTAATGATGTTGTCTCTGTCCAGAAAAATCAATTTTATATGTGCTTAATTCTCACATTAATTAAGCATTTTCTTATTCTCTACATGCCTGTACAGAAGACAGAAAATTTAAGTTAATTCAGTAGGTCTGAGGACATTGATGGAGTCTTAATTTTAGCATAGATTTCTAGCCACATTATAATTATAGGTATTTTAGCGTTCTAAGACAGACCAGTAATAATTCTATACTTTCCTATCGCTGGTAGTTTTTCTGTCCTTTCTTGCTTTTAATTTTTTAACTTAATATTTTCACTTTTTGGAAATAATGACAAATACAGTAATTGTACAAGATTTCTATAATTAAGAGTCCCTCCCTTCTATATGGTAAGTTTAAATATTAATTAAAACTATTTCAAAATCAACTTATGGTTGTTTGTAGGACGATCCCCTAGCGACATGTGGAGCTSTTATGATTGGTGGGCATAGGAGAACAGTTTAATTAATGGTCTTTGAGGACTTCCCAGAAATTAAATTTTCATAGTGAGTATTGAACTTGGATTTCCCCTAACAGAAAACATTAAAAGGAATTTATGAACTTAAAATGCATATAAACTGACATACAGCTTCATTGATTAACATGCGAATTCTGTTCTAATTTAGAAGCAAACAACAATCCAACATTTTTGTCTTCTTGAAGCAGAAATACAATTCTTAATCCATTATTATCCTCAAATACTCAGAAACTTTAATGGAAGTTATAGTAATCAATAACGCAAATAGCACCAATTGTGAGTGGAAGTCTTATTAATGTAAAAGATATGGCATAACTAAACCTGATCACAAGTCATACATTCAYTAGCTCATYCATTCTARAAAACTTGGGTTTAAAATAAAAGATACAGATGATGCAAACCATCAGTGTGGTCTGTTTTGTTTTGTGGAAATGTTGCAGTCCTTGCTGCYCCATTTCCAATCAGGGCCCACCTTACTCTTACTGAAATTGTGACTGGAATAAGTTTCCATCCATAATCTATCAAGACAGATATAAATAGACACGTTTGTATAAGTGTGTGTGTATAGATGAACCTATGTGTCCATCTATAGGTATGTATTTTTATTTATCATTCAAGTGAAGTTCAATCAGCCTGCCCATGCACCAAAGTTCTGTATTTGCAAGAAAGGGAACCAAATATTGAAAGAATATGTTAAAAATGGAATGGCCTATATAAGTTTCATTTTATGCTAGACTGGATCTGAAAAAAATATGCTTCAAATAAAATATTAAGAGACAAAATGACAACAGGGGCCATGTAACTGAATAGCTTGTTTTATTTCAAATACCCAGGAGCAGTATCTTTTTCTCCCAGTTCYACCCATCCTTTCATTTTCAAAACTGATCCTAAAAATAGGTAGTATCAGCATTCAAAGTGTTTTAAAGATATTTTTATATCGCTGTTTTGTGCATGATCACTTTTATTATTACCTTAACATGAATTTGCATGTGTATATTTTGTCACTGACCATTTGTGAAAAATCATTAATGCTGCAATATTCTATTTAAGTGGTAATATATTGCAATTGTTCTCCATCAGTGAATAACAGCAGATATTATAAGTAAAYAGATCATATATGATTTGCTGCTGTRTCAAACATTTTCAGAATCATAATTTGAGGGGGAAAAAAAGACACTGGATGAAAATTCTTTCACTTTTATTAGTAAGTTAAGATTCATAAGTAGTCTGRTGAAAAAATGTGTTGGGCAGGTATGCTCTAATATTGTGCTTAGCAACTTYTTCTTCATAAAAAGTGCAGGACACAGATAGGCTTGTTAAGCTCTAATTATATTATTTAAAGATTTGTCTAAAAAAGAGTAATTGACTTCATATCTTCAGCTGATTTATCTTRACTTTGAATATTCCTTTGCAGTCATAGCCCAAGAGCAGAAACGTGTATGCAAGAAGTAATCACCTGTACTACAACTACAGGATGCAGCAAAATCTTGTTTTCCCTTTGTGCTACTGCAGTCTGGCATAATAAGGAAACTCAGAAATATTTCATGATATGC
Organism: Malurus melanocephalus; assembly: GCF_030028575.1. Taxonomy (NCBI): domain Eukaryota; kingdom Metazoa; phylum Chordata; class Aves; order Passeriformes; family Maluridae; genus Malurus; species Malurus melanocephalus. The sequence goes on from NW_026623344.1 coordinate 437,408, forward strand.
TGTGATGTAAGAACTATTTTTATRTCCTGGATGGATTTAATGGCTTTGGAAGAAAAGTGTTCCTTCTCTATCTCCTGTGTACCCAAAAATTCTGAATGTTACCAGACTGAGATTAAAATTCTTCTGAATATTTAATATGGATGTGCTACTGACAACTCAAAAAAAAGCAATAGAGGCTACACAGGGTTATTTCACATTCTTTCTGCATCCTGTTCATTATTAAAATTTGAAAGAG
>NW_026623344.1:438317-444521 GCF_030028575.1 Malurus melanocephalus
AAGGCACTAAGCCAGACAATTTTAACAAGATGAACCAAGCTGGTCACAAACAAAAGAAGGAAATATTTGGGGGGAAAAACAAAACAAAAAAAAACCACTTAAGAAGCTCTGCACTTTCTCTCCCGYTCCTGACACCAGCAACAGAGGTGCTATTAGAACACCACAAATCATTCTCTAAGTTAGAACTCATTCTCTTTTTTAATTAAAAATCTTTGACCCCTTATTTTTCCTACAATAATCTTCTATTCTATTACCTTTATATTTCCAAAGTTCGTATTCTGAAAACAGTGAAGCATAAATTATGTACAAAGAAAGCCTGACTGAGAACCAATCTTTGAAAGAAATTAATGTTCCTGGATGTTTAAGACGACAAACTAAGTTCTCTTCATAAAGGAAGGCAGCAGTGTCTGTCTCATGAAATTTGGTGAGTCTTAGATGGCATCCTGGACATTTGTACATCTTCTTGGTTGAATCTCCTTCTGAAAAGTTAATAGTGAGGGGATTGTTCCTGCCCTTGGAGCCCCACTGGAGACAAGCACAACTTTTAGCCATGTTTTCAGAAATGGCACCACCAGAGCAGCTGCCAAAGTTCCTGCATGCTCTGCTCCGTTACGGCTCCATCTGATGCCATCAGCAGCTAGAAYAACACAGGCCACATCAGTCTCAGGTGGGGAGGGGAGGGAGAGAGGAACAATGATTCCACATGCAATTTGTAGGCTAATTTTTACTAACCGAGCTCAGCACTGTAGGCTTTTAAAGGGCCAATCAGAGCCAGGGTCCAAGGCAGGCACTACATTGCTGCCCAGAGGAACATTTTCTCCCTCCCCAGCTGGTTGGAGAACCCACAGAAGATCAATCCCTCAGGATAACGGTATTCTTGGAGACTCTCTTGACATGTCAGCAGTGAGATGCACCCTCTCTTTCCATGCCATAGGATGCATCCAAGCTGCAGGAGGCTCTGCACACCCCCTTGGTCCCCGATCCGCTGTGGGACTGTGACTGTGTGACAGCAGCCGGGTGCAGTAACGTGCTATGTCTGTGTTTGATCAATGTTCCAAATCTGAGTCGAACAATATTTGCTCGGGCACAGGGAAAGTCTGGGAATTTGATCTTGGCATGCACTTGGAGCCAAAAATATCGAGCAGCAAATGGGCATAGGAAAGACCTGGCTGAAATTCACCCCTGTTATCCCAAATGTCACTCTGAACGTTCTCAAAGACTTCCAGGCTCCCAGCACACTCAGTTGTGCCAGTGGTGTCTGAATGTAATGAGCTGTCAGAAACCAGTCCCAGCCAGCACATTAATCCACTAGCTCTGCAAACGTTACTCTTTAAGAGATCTCTGTAATACAGATTTTTGTGATTTCAACTTYGAATTATCACCTACTGCAGCATCTRTCTCACAGTTTGTGTCCCAGTAAACACACCTGCAAACGTGCTTCGGAATGAAATGAAATTGCTGTTCCTGGAGGGACACTTTCTGTCACTCAGGAAAACATTTTCACAAGTGAGAAACTGATTTCTCAGTGCTCTAGCAGAGTCTCCTCAGTTGTTCTGTAAGATAATATAACAAAGGTATCCAGAATATGGTCTGAAACTCACATTTTGCTTGTTCAAGGAACAAACTGCACTTAGGGTGGCCCTCAATCCACAGTTATCTCTTCAAAGTTTTCCTTTGTACATTACACTGAAAATGAAGCAAATTGTGTATGATAGCAGATGCCAAATTCAGCTTTTTAAACAATACCTAGAGTGAACAGTTAATAACTTCCTGATCCATCCCTGCTGCATGTTTCAAGCTTTGCATGTAACTTCATTTTTGTGACTGAAATGCCTTTTTTTTTAAACCAATTGTTTTTAGACCAGTGTCTGCTGTCTATGAAACCTGTTTGGATTAAGATTTCATTATGAATTTGAAATGGCCCAGATTCATTTAACAGGTTGTCTTAAAATATCTCTGATAGATTTGGGCAATTTATGATTATATTTCAGAGCCAGCTGCTGACTATGGAGTGAAATCAAAACCACCTCACAATTCAAAGTTTTGTTTGGCTTAAGGTTTAAAATCAGTTCACAGAAAGGAAGGGCTGAACTCTCCACACCAAAATTTGCTCATCTCTTTTGCAGCTGTAGAATAYGTGTGTGCAATTATTACAAATCTGACTGAGAATGGTGCTTTTCTCCTACGCAGGGCCCTGTTTTAGCTAATAAGTCTTTCTGTAATTATGGTGGCGGTGTTGTATCACTAAAATATTCAAATAGGAATGACAAGTTCTCCGGGAGGAACACGGAATCATGCTACAATCATAAAGAGATGACAGTTTAAACAAACTAAAAGCAGATACATGGAAAAGGGGGAACTAAAATGCCTAGGATTTGTTCCAGTGTATGCCCAGATAGTCTTTATGCCATCCATCTTTGCTGGGCAACTTCACAGTTGTTTCACATTCCCAGAGAGCAGCCTAAACTTAATTCAATGTATAGCTGTGTAAAGCAGATTTAATTCAAAAAATGTGTCTAATATATTCCTTGGCTCAAACAAAATGCAGCCCAGGTTGTTGTTTTTTTTTTTTTTCTCATTAATCAAGAGATAAAACATTATCTTTCCACAATATATATAATTTTCACTTTCAAAAAATATACAGGCTGTATGAAAAATTTCACAAGCTCCAGTAGAGCTGATATTCTCTTGTCTTGCACCAGCACAGTCATATTCAAAAAGTATGAAAGCCTAAGATATGCTGTTATCCTTTTATATTCTCAGAATAATTTTTATTTATTAAATCTGAGAGGCAAAATCAAGGTGTCTCTTTTAGATTTTTGACCTACAKGTTCTTGACAAATGTTGTTGCTATATTTTAGCTAATGTAAATAATCATGATTAGCTACAGGAAATAAGAAACCATAAGGAATGCTTATGGTCTAATTACRTTAATAAAGACATTTTGAATGAACCCTTGACAATTCTAATTTTTTTTTTCTGATTTACATTTCAGACTTATGGAATAGGTTCACAGTTAGTGCTCAGCCTGAGTATTTGCTCTGGATGCTGAAGTTACAGAGATAAGAAACTGCCTGAAATGTCTTCATGTATTTGCATTATGGTATAGGTGTGAAAATTATGGAAAGGCGTGAAAATTTGTGAAGTAGTGAATTCTCAGTCTTCTGGCATTTGCTGCATTCCCCTTGGTGGATCTTATGCAGGCCTGGTGTACCTGAGCCCAGCATTGTGTTAAATCTGGTTGGCTGCAAAATACAACGCTAGATTTATCCTCTGCTGTACACGGGTGTCCTGCCGCGCTGTGAAAATAGGGAGTCAGGGAGGATTCTTTTAATCGATTTATTGGACAAAAAAAATAAAGCGCAAACACAGCAATATTATATCTGAGAACTGCTTATTGTTAAAGAAGGGTAAGTGTTCCTACCACTTCCTACCAAGGGGGGATAGAAAAGAGAACAAAGAGGGGAAAAAGAGAAATGGAGAGAGACAGAATAGCAGACAGATTGTTACCGCTGTACCCCGGGCGCCCCGTTGGCTGCGCCGCTCCCAGGGCGGGCTGGGCACGATTTCCAAACAGCAGCGGCTGCGTGTCCCTCCCGTCGGCGGAGAACACAGAGAACACGGAGAACATGGTGCTGTGACTACGGGCACACTCGTGGAGAGCAGTGGCTGTTGTGGGCACCGCCGGACACACGGCTGAGGGCACTGCTGGACACACGGCTGTGAACAGGATGGCTGCTGTGGGCAGGCTGGCTACTGCTGGACACACGACAGCGGCTGCTGCAGGCGGCAGCAGATCCGTCGGGAAGAGCAAACACGAGGTTGTCGCAGGGTCGAGCTCCCTCGGGACGCACCAAAACAGAGCACACAGGCAGAACAGGTGCAGACAGGGAAGGCAGGACCACAGGGAGAAAAGGAAAGGAAAAGCGAGGGAGAGGGGAAGGCCAAGGTGACCCTCCAGGCGGGCCGCTGCTCCCTCCAAGACCCCCAAAGGACAAGGCCTCGGTTGTGTCGCTGTTTGCTGCTTTTATCTGCCTCGCCCTCCCATGGTGTGATTTCCCGCGCGTTTTTCCCGCACTGTTTTCCCGGGCATTGCCCCACCAGCAAGGTGGGCAGGACACTTGCAGGCATCAGGGGAAGCTGTCTGTGCCATGACTGGCTGCCAGGCAAAACCTCCCGAGGGACAGAGCTCCCAGCACATAACACATGTTGAGGCATAAATAAAAATCAGATTGGTCTCTCTAAGTGGGTTTGCAAATGCACTGAAGTTGTTGAATAGATGTCATTTCATMCAGATTTAACTTAAAATGGCAATCATTAAATGCTGCTGTGAATGAGATTTATACGGCAGTGATAAACTTGCAGGCCCCCATTCAGATTGAAGGTACTTAACACGCTTTACAAACTCAAACTGTAAAGGAAAAAATAGAAATGAAAGCATAAAACTGCAAAAAATATCACACCATGCAGCTATTAGTTAACTCAGCATTTAACTGCCATGAAAGAGTTTTAAAAATTGGTCCGACATTGATGATAGTTTTATCAGAAAATTATTTTTCTATCAAAATAATATCTAATACGACAAAGKAAAGCCCACTTATTTTCCACTAGTAATATGAAAATATTATTCAATAAAAGCAGAAATTAACTCAATCACTGGAATACTTTAAAATGAGTAAACCATGCTCCACCCATGTGAAGGTCATCAAACATTGCTGGACATGCCAATGTCTTCTTTAGCATTTTTATTTTGTACTGTATTTATGAATGAGGAGTTCTTCCAGTTCTCCTGTTTCAGTCCCTTGTCAGTGTCCCTTCCCTCTGAGGCAACCACTCATTCTAAACTGATCCCTTTTGTTCTCTGCAGCTGSAACTGCCCAAATGATGATGGATTTCTTCCTTCTCTGGTTCACCTCTGCAGATTCAGTACTCTAAAAGTCATTCCAGTTCCTCCCTTCYACAAGAGCAAGATTAGCAGGGTTTTGCTGAAGTTGCAGGGTCAGTGGGGATGGTTTGACTCAAAACCTCATTKGGGCATGAAGGTTCATTTAGCCAGCAGTGACCTGAAATGTGGCTGCAGCAGCTGCTGATGTTGTTCTAAAACCAAGAAAAATGATACAGAAATTGAAAAGAATTATGAAGAGGAGAAAAAAAAATAGTGTCTTAGGATAAGATATTGCTAATTCGAAGAAGTGCAAGTGAATTTTTAAAATATTGTCGAAGGGTCAAAGCAAGTCAAATATTTTTTTGAAACTTGTCAATTCTAGCTCAGGTTCACTTGATTCTGGGTTCTTTTTGCACAGCACTGAGTACATTTAGAAGCTTCCAAAATTAATAGGAATTTTTAAATAATGCAACAGACYAAATCCTAAATTTGGGGCTGTCGTTTCACATTTGTTTTAGTTACACAATGAAGTCTGTAGGCTGCAAAAGAAGATCATGCAGTGCCCTGGATGTAGGCATGTCTCCTGCTGCCTGGGTAAGCATGGGATGAACATGGCATTGCTGCTGCCTGCCTGCCTCCTGTGGTGTCACTTCTGCCCCTCTGGGCTGCTGCAGAGCCATKGGTCTCAGGTACATCCCAGCCCCCATATTCTGTCACCATACAAGAATATCTGCTGCCCAGAGGCACCAGGTAGGAGATAAAACATATCTTCTATGGAATTGCTCACAGGTTTGTTCAGAAATGGAGAATCACCCAGATCCTGAGCTCTTAAGACCCAGTTACCAGTGAGGTACAATTGCCTACCTGCAATAGTGTGCAACAGAAACAACGGGCAAACTCAGCAGAGTCTTATCTGGGTCTTACCAAGAGCTTCCATAGAAGTGATGAATTTAAAATAAAGTAAGCTAAATGAAAGATATCTAAGTAATTTTCAGATTTTCAAGTAAGGCTAGACTATCCTCTAAAATTATTTTTAAAATGGTTATTTGAACAGTATCAATTAATGAAGCCTGATCCTGGGGAAAAGGGCTTCAGCCCATGGTGGTTATTTGTTCTCTTATTTCACACAAACTTTCTCTTAATCAGTCTTTCAGGCTGTCTTGGGTTGATTTTTGTGCCAATTTTGTTCTGTATTCCTTTTCTGTTGGCATATACGCCCAAAAGATGTACTGTATCTTTAAGTGTAACCCGGAAGAAGCCGCGTGGGCTGCTGGGAAAGGCAGCGTGGGCGGTTTTAAAAGCCAGCTCTGCCACGATTC